>NC_135433.1:16089040-16689040 GCF_051991255.1 Vanacampus margaritifer | reverse complement strand
ATTTAAAGATGTTAACATGTAGTGATCACCTTATAATAATCGGCACACTTTTAATTAGGGCCCGACTGATGAGGTTTATTTAGATTGAGACCGATTCCGATAATTGGTGCAATAAAAATCCCAATAACCAATTAATTGGTTGATTAATTAAAAATACATTATGAATAAAACAACTTAATTAATCCTTTAGTATGTTTACCTTTACAACAGAGAGAAATATCGGCAAACATTGGCTGATTTTGTTTTGTTTTTTTGAGGTGGGTGCTTGAATGCAATTGTCTTTATCCTATGTTGTAATGTGTAGTAATAAAAAAAATCATAACCCCCCCGAAAAAACAAATATCGGCCAGGCCATTAATCGGTCGGGCCCTACTTTCATTGTGGCCTCAGCTCCTTTTCATACGGAAGTCTGCTTTCATGCTTCTTATCAAATAGTACAAGACGAGTTCAATGCAAGAGTGGAGTTTCCCTTTAAAGCTGCAATCCACGCTGCACTGAGATGTCCCCAGCGACCTTCACTGGCCCTGTGAAATTGGCCCAATCAGCCAGAAGATGTGCAAACCCATCCTCCCCCTCCCCCCCTCGCCTTCAGCAGTCGTCCCCAGCCTCCCTCAGAGGGTGATTCTTTCTGCTGAAGGAGCGATAGCCGCCTCCCTGCCTATTCGTCCCGTGATCCAGCCCACAGAAGCACACAAACAAAACAAAATAAAAATAGCACCGGCGAAGAGCAAATAACACGTACCTATTTCAACATATAAATAATCCAAAGAAACAAATGCCTGCAAGTGAGGCTGTAAAGTGACAAGAGTTGCATGACATGTCTCTTGGTATAAAGGAGCACGGTGGAGATGCTTGTTTTTAATCAGCATGCTCTTAATTCTTGCCCTGGAATGTCCTCGCAGTGAGGAGACAAATACAGTACGTGTGGATACACTGATTTGTAAATGAGGACTTAAAGCAATAGGAAACAAAGGCGCCACTACATAGTTCTGTATAGCCCGCATTTAGCTACTAAATGCTAATCACGTTTAGCAAACTGTGCTTGAAGGGTAAACAGAAGAATTCATCACTCCTACAAACAGAAAATGAAGAATGGTGCGCGTGTAGAATTAATATGCTCGGCTAGTTCCACGCCGCTATGCGATTGTCAGTATAATAACCCGCTAGCATGCAAATGAATGTGTCTGGGAATTACTCGGTGCCAGTCGTTGACAACATCAGGTAGTTCATAAGTTCCTTCTTGCACTGGACCATTTGAAGAGGAAGGAAATCGAAAATAAAAACGAAGAAGAAAAAAACAACCTAACATATAAACACATCTTATTTCCCTTTGGTGCTTTGTGGCAACTGATGAATGTCTTCTTGTTGTTGTAAAGCCAAAGGAATTCCCAACGTGGGCTGTGAAGAAAGTCTTAAATAATATACAACATAATATAACAATAAATATTGCTCGGGGCAGTGGTAAAACTCCCGTTTCTTTGGTTTTGCAGTGTTCAGTGGTCTCGTTTATTTTTTCGTTTTCTGGTGGTTGTTGTCTTCTCAGCCAGTGAAGCACACGCGTCCAACTTGGAATCCAAACTTTTGGTTGCTGTTGCCAAAGTCTGTGGCGGACACATCCATAATGGGCAGCAGCTCGGCCAAGGGGGAGTCCACCTCCAGAACGGTGCTTTCCTGACCTTTGCGCACCTGAAAGACAAATGTTGAAGCGGTTATTATGTGACCTATAAAATGGTTGTGTTGGGATTTGGAAATATATTCAATCCGCCTGCATTCTTCTTTCGTGCACAGTCTGATTGTGCATCTCTCCAGTAAAAGATGATTCAATGCATATCTGGATACATGTGGTACGATAATTCAGCAAGATTATGATTAGATTTGATATGGCTGTAGCTTGTGTCATGTTTTTTAACAAGCAACATGTACAAGCTCTCCAAAGCCCAAACTATTCACATAAATTCAATTCAAACAAACAACAAATCATCAGTAATAAACCAATTTATAACGATTTATACATGGTGTGTAGCTCTCATAATTACTAGTACAAATGTATCTTGGTTAGAGGTGAAACGATTAACTGGTTATCCAACAAAAAAAAAATCAATTAATCAAATTAATATTTTTTGACAAACCAGTTGGTGGCTCATATTCAAATTTGTTTGTGCACCTTTCAAATTGAAAATAACTCAGCCCATCCCAGCCGTTTTCACTGAAGCAACCCCCTTTGCTCCCGGCTGTTTTACTGATTTACTTATTTTGACTGATTTTGCAAGGCCCACAGAATATTGTGTTCTATTGCTATAAAAACATGGAACCTACCAAAAAAAAATCAGTCTCTTCTTTCATCAGGAAAAAAGTATATTTCTATGTGTTTCTGATTTGCAGCAATTAGCATTAGAATATAGCTAAGTTTCATTATTATTCACAAATCTGTGGGGAAATCAGCTTTTTTGCAACATGGCCCTGGTTGATCTCTTATACTCTGCTGCCACCTGCTGGCCGTTTTTTGTAACAACTACCATTGCTATAAGGGTCCTCTTCAGGTCAGAGGCTGCCTCAAAGCCTTCTGTATGCTCTAGCATAAAAAAAACATGAACAATATATATATACGTTTTTGGGACCACGGCAATATTTAAAATAGAACGTATTTATATGTTTTTGGGAGCAAATGAGTTAATGTGCTATTTTTTAACAAAAGGACGGATAAATAAATTAATCGATTAATTGACTAAATAATTGAAAGATTAATCGGTTATTTAAAAAATTGTTGCAGCCCAAGTCTTGTTACATTGGGGATGATACAATTCAAGGACGGTATATTTTAAAATGTAATAATTCGATTCGGTTTCCAATTTCCAGTTCAAATTTGTTGTTGTTATACTTTACTAGTAATGTAATCATAGGGCAATCTGTGTGTCAATGATAGCATTGCCCGTGATTGATTGTGATTTGTAAACACAAAAAATTAAACCGGTCATCCAAAAATGTTCGTACAGCAGCCCGGTGACAGTTTGGATACGTGTGCTTGACATTTATGAGGTTCGAATCCCAGCTCCAGCCTTGTTGTGTGCCGTTTGTATGTTTTTCCCATCCTTACACATGTTCAGTTTATTGAAAACCCGAATGTATCCACCAGGTGGAATAGGCTCAGAACAAGCTAAACATGTCATGTGACATGACGATCTCAGCACTGACCTGGCATCCGTCGTACACGGCGCGAATGAAGGAGCTTTTGTCCTGCGTCAGCTCCTCGTCATTGCCGGCCCGGAAGCGCAGGGCGTAGCGGTAGGAACGCGACGTGCTGTCATACCACCCTGCCGAGTTCTGGCAGGTGTACGTGAAGCGCTGCTTGGCCGTGGCGCTCAGTAGTTTGAGGAAGGTCAGCTGGACAACTTGTACGGTGTTGCCGTCCATGTCGTTGTAGGAGAACTGGCGGGTACGAACACGTAATTGTTAGCTTTGATCACAGACGGAGCTTTTGTTCGAAGATCTTCAGTTTGTACCTTCCTGCCTCTTCTGTATTGACTGTACCAGCCTCCTGGTTTGTCTTTGCTCCACGCTGCTAATTTCACCTAAAGACCAGCACAGGGAACAATTGCAGACCGAGTTGCTTGGCAGGCAAATGCGGCGTGCATTGTTGAAAACGCACCATTTCGATCTTCTCGTCAGGGTCCAGGCAGGTATCGCCGCCAGCTGTGAAGTTGCAGTAGACCTTGAGGGCATCTCGGTTGCAGCCTTGGTTAGGATCAATCCAGTAGTCTCCTAACAAACACACGTAGGAAAGTCATCCATAATAGAGAGAGGATAGCAGGACAAAAGATGTCAAGCTCATTTTCATCACTGGTTACCGTTTCAAGATAATTATTTGATCATATTATTTCTGCTCCTTTTTGGCATTTGCGCCAGATTCAAATCTTTTGTGGACAAGAAAAGACAGCACAGCGAGTGCAACGAGGCATTGCCTCACCATCTTTGAAATCGGGCTGAACCATCATGAGCTCCTTGCAGGTGCGTGCCGGGCTCTCAAAGGTGCCCAGGGGCCTCCTCATTAGCTCCACCTCGGTTTTCATGGACGAAAGCGTGGCAAAGACTTCTTCCATTCCGTCCTCTCCCACTAAAGGCTGATCTGCTTGCAGATAGTCTTCCATATTGATAACCGCCTCCTCCTCTCTAGACGAGTTTCGTCTTTTCTTCTTCCTGCCCTCCCGGATCGGCAACGGTTGGACCACAGTTGCGGCGGGTCCCTGCGGGGTTTCACACACACACAAAATCGAAATGAGTAAAAAACAAACGGGTCCAGGAGGCCATGATACTGATCATCACAGGTACTGACTGGAGGTCCTGGGAGGCCAATAGGGCCCGAATCACCAGAGGGACCAACAGCACCCTGAAGAACACAAAAGGAGAACATCACACGTCAATCATTTGCCACCTGCTGCCTTCAAAAGCACCGAGCATCAGCCAGGCACATATGGCTGCTACGTAACAAGATTATGCAGCTGTGTGCTTCTGCAGTTAGCGGTCAGAGCTCACAGTATAGCCGGTTTCAAAAGACATCCCACACAAATCCCATTACAAGAAGCCCAATGGACAAACAGTGGACGCTTATGATTATAAGCCCTTGAACATGAAGCCCTTGACACACACTGTCTTTCGTGTCTGCAGCACATTTCTAACACCTGGAGAGGTGTTTCAACATAAGCAACCATGTCACAAATTGAAAGCCCTCGTTTGGACTCACCATGTTGCCCTTGGATCCTTTTTCTCCACCGGCACCCTAAGAACAGAAGACGTAACGGGAACATTTGTGAGCAAGATTTTAACAATTATTATTGGACTGGATAATAATTCTATTTCCTAAATCCAGTTATAAATGTAACTTACTGACAGACCAGGTGGTCCTGGTGGTCCGGTGGGACCAGCTGGGCCATTCACACCCTAAAATGTATATGGTACAAGAATGTACTTTTAGGCAACTTAATTATCACGTTATGATTATAGTACAGCATGCTGTTCATGGACGTTGGGTCCTTTTAGATCCCTGCAGAGGATAAAGAGCCCATGAGTGCTGTTTTATTGAATATTTAAATGTGTTGGTGTAGCATTTGTGTTTCTTAAAGGGTTATATGCGTTTCCAGCAGCTTTTTCCTGTGCCCATGGACTGGAGGTTGTCTCCACGGCAATGAGACGTTGTGCTTATTAGCTGGGACACTGATACCCACACACATCCACAATAAAATACACTTACACAACCTTATTTCACCGCTTTCTACTGGCTCCCACATTTTCTTGGACGGGTTGTGCCTGTTAACCAATTCCGTTGCTCTGTAATTTTGTGCACGTGCGATGATGTAAAAAAAAAAAACCTCTGAGTTGTCTCACTCGTATCTCAAGACACCACTGTACGATATATCCAATATCACAAGCATTTGTACCTCATCTCCTTTGGTCCCGTGCGGTCCGTCAATGCCAGGCAGGCCTCTGTCACCCTTCTCACCAGGTTCTCCCGGGGGGCCCACGAGGCCAAGCAACCCACCATGACCCTGCAGGCCGATGCAGGGTTAAACGTCTTCATATGACACTGACTTGACTAGCATACTTACTTTCTCTCCATCTATTCCATGGTCCCCCTTCAATCCTTGAAGTCCCGGTGGTCCCTGATAATATCAGACATGTTAGTTAGCCACCTTTATTATGCAGATTCAAATGGGGAGAACTGATTTAATTGTGCATGACACCTTTTTTCAAAAAGCATTTCAAATTGACTCTCAATTCATTAACTCCATTACCAGCTCAATTTACTCACTATTGGCCCGGGTGGTCCAGTTTGTCCTTGTGGACCGGTTAACCCTTGCTCACCCTGGAGACCAAAGGAATAAATACAATGGAGTTCAAGTGAGATGTAGGGCTATCAACTGTTTTTTTTCAAGATCCAAATTTGTACTGACCGCAGGGCCTGGGATGCCGTGAAGCCCATCTGGACCCGGCCTCCCGGGATGGCCTTGCGGTCCTACAGGGCCCGTCCTACCCACTGGACCTGGAGTACCTGTTGTTCCCTACCGAGCAAAAGAGACAAGGGATGGACATCAACATGAAGACGACACATCAGAAAATTTACATCGATGACCGCTGAGCTCAAAGCCGTCACGCCCACCTTGGCCCCTTTCATTCCTTGCTTGCCTTCAAGTCCTGCAGCACCCATGTGACCCTGAGGTAGTAAATTCAAGAATATGTTGATGAAAAGAAGACTCAACTTGTTGAGCATGTGCGCACATACAAAATACACAAACACATATAACAAATGAATCTCACCCTTCGTCCTGGCGGTCCTGGAGGACCTGGCTCTCCAGAGGCTCCTGAGGGGCCCTGCAGATGATAATGGCCATTTGATTACAAAAAGTTGGTGTGGGAAAACACGGATCCAAGTTAACGCCTCCTTCAGAAAACTCACCACTTTGCCTGTTTCTCCGTCATCACCTTTAGGTCCAGGTCCACCATCTTGTCCCTAAATGATAAACAATGACCGTTTGTGCTGCAGCAAAACTGTGGAGTGTAATACTGCAGCGTCCCGCGCCAACGCATGGCAACAGGATAAGCTAAGTTAGTGTTTGTGTTCGTTGTCATTTCTATCATCAAATGTTACAGTGAAGTGTTGGGAGAAAATCTTTTTGGCCAATTAGATTAGCAGGGATTTACATTGATTCTCCACGCTTGGAATGTTGAATGATCAGGTACTAGAATAGAAAGAACTTATTGTACCAAATGTCAATGTAATTGTGAGCAGAGCCGTGTAGTGGAAAAGGGCACGAGTTGCTTACAGTGGGACCAATTTCGCCGCGAGGTCCTGCATCTCCTGGGAATCCAACAGGGCCCTTGGGAGGCAAACCAGTCAGTAATACAACACTGGACATGATTGTTTAACTTCATAATATCAAAGTCAATGTGGTAAATCAGACAAACGAACAATGTTGCCCTTAGTTCCATCTTCTCCCGGTCGTCCTCTAATTCCCGGAGGTCCTGCTGTACCAGGTGGTCCAGAGTCGCCCTTCTCCCCTATGTCTCCTTTGACACCCTAAAACATCAGCCAAATATGTCACAAAAGCTGCACAGAGAGTAATAAAAATGGAGTCATGGTTGAGAAAGACGGCCAGTATTGACTCACAGCAGCACCAGTCTCGCCAACTGGTCCCGGGTCCCCGGCCTCGCCGTCCTCACCCTACAAAAGAAAGCGTGTTGGAAACACAAACGCATAAGGATTTTGCTTATGTGACATGCTGACCTTCTCTCCAGGAGGTCCTGGTTGACCAACTCCACCCGGCATTCCCGCTGCGCCCTGAATACAGAACATCACAAAATAAGAGCAAAGGACAACTTTCCAATATTTATTTGATGTCACACAAAAAAAAAAAACGCTAGTATGCTAGCTGTCTATTTAGCTGGAAAAAAAATACAACATGAAATGTCAGGTTAGCTTCGTGGATTTGTTGTGAGGCAGGTGCTATTTGTCCTTTCAGTCGAGGACGACACTTTATGCATATTTGAATTCTTGCTGCATTTTCAGACAAACTAAGCACAAAAAAAAATCTCCAACCAAAAAGGCACCGAAGCGCTGCTTTTCCTCACGTCATGCCGCCCACGCGGCATTCCACTTGAACACGTATCAGTCCATTTATGTATCATGGCTTACTGCACTTGAATGTTGAATAATTGAGCAGAGTGAGACATTGTATGCAGATGGACAGCCATTACCCGGGTAAATATAACCGCCTCTCAGGGTTGACAGTCAAATAGTTGTAAATGATTAATGAAGCTGCAAATATAACTGTGTCAGTGAAAATCTTTATACTGCGTTAATAATTCAAGTCTCAAAGGTAGATAGACGGGAGAGTGTGGTCGAAACGACAATACCACATACTGGAAAGATAATCATGATTATAACACTGAATGTCTGGTCATTATGTACACTCTCAAATTCAAATAAATTCTTTTAATGAATCACAAATTTTTGATGCAGCTTTTGTTCTAGACTAGTTATTTCAATGTTTGATTCCTTTGGTGGCAAGCCAACACGTTTTCTTTATGAGTCACTCAGACAGCTTTTTTCCTCCGTATCTCTGGCTTAGCTCTGGAAAAAAAAAATTCTCAGGTGGGTTGGGTGAAAACTCTTGGGAGCTGTTGTGGTAGTAACAAACATCCTGACAAATGATGAATCTGATTATCAGTTCAAGGCTTTAGCCTACACAAAACCTGATCTTAGGTTTGTTTATGTTTTACATTTTGCTTTTTTTTTTAACCTAGAATGGGGAAAACTACATTGATATATCAGTTCACAACAAAGTTCTGTTGCTGTGGCAGTCACAAAACATCTATCAGCAGAAGTGTGTGCGTCAGTGACATTTGAGCGTCTGCCATTCGTCAATAGTCACCAGTCGGGACAACTTTCCGTCAATAATTCAAACCGCATTGTCAATCCGTCATTTGTCATTCCTCAGTGTAATGGGCATCCGTCAATGTTTCCATCTTTTGTCATTCACTGCCATTGACGGCTATAGACGTCAAAAATTCATTTGAACTATTTCTATTTGTTTAACATTTTTTCCCACTTTTGTTAACAAGAGTATGAAAACCTAGAAACATTTTTTTGGGGTACATTTAGAACAGAAATAAAATTGGTGAATAATCATGAGTTAAGTAGTGAAGTCATGCGATTAATTAGGATTAAAAAATTGAATCGCCTGACGCTCCTAATTTTTAATAATCTTTTCTTTTTCTTTTTTTTTTAAAGAAAGGATTATTAAAAATTAGGGCCGTAATTTTTTTCGTAATTAATCGCATGACTTCACTAGTTAAATCACAATTAATCACAAATGTTATATCTGTTCTAAATGTACAATAGTTTTTTTTCTAGGTTTTCATACTCTTGTTAACAAAAGTGGGAAAAAATGCTAAACTAATAGAAATAGTTCAAATGAATTTTTTACATCTATAGCCGTCAATGGCAGTGAATGAGTTAAAATGGGCATTCTGACAAATGATTGGATTGCAATGCTTAGTTCAAATTTTCCTGTCATTTGTCAATTGTCAAAAAACGGATGTCTCTCATTGACGGATTGACGTCAATATTGACGGAATGCCCACCACTGCCGATTAGTAACCGACCCAGTTGAAACTCATAACTACAGTATATGAAAAGGACTAGAGACTATAAATATGATTAATTAATAATACAAGTAGCTCCTTCAGACCCGCATTTTTTCTGCTGGGCAAAATTTCTTTTTTTGTGTGTGTTCTGAGTTTGACTCCACATAAGAACAATATAGATTTTTTTTTTGGGTGGGGGGTGGGTAGTTGTTATAGTGAACACCAAGATAATATGGCTGTAACGTGTTGTAAACTTACCAAGCTTATATGCAACATTCTTAACATGAACATCATGCAAACCAACTTGCGATTCTGATTGGTTAGTTAAGATACAATAATGAACCAAAAGTGTTGACATCATCCAAATTGTTTCTTTTATTGGTTTAAACACGCGGATATGTCATGTCCACTGGGGTTTTAAACTAGAAATGGTAAGTATGGCAATAACATAAGTTCCTTCTTGTGCTATGTACATTCTGTGCAAACTAGTTTGGTGTACACAATTTGTAAAGTCAGTACCGCTATGAATGGATAACCCTCTGTATTGTAAACTGTATTGAGGTTTTTAGTGGCCGAAATAAGAGAGGATTGGTCCCAATGTATAGTTATGATCCAAATGAAAACAATAACAAAAACACAAGGATCCATCTACCTCTGCACCAATTAGCCCCTGGGGCCCTCGTGGTCCGTGCTGTCCTGGGGGTCCCTGTGAAGAGAGAGTTCAAATGTTTTCATCAGCATCTTCGCGCCGAAAATGAACATGTATCGCATCAATCAAATATCATGTGAACTCACTAGAAAAAGACTTCTGGATATCATAACATGAGCGACACGATAAAGACGTCCAGACAGGTCGTTGCCCTCCATGCATAGACTTTTTCTCATTTGCCCCGCCACCTCTATCTCACTCTTTCTTCTTAGTAATAATAATAAAGCTGTTATGAACAGGACCATATTGTCTCAGCCAGCAGTCAGTCTGAACGTGATTGGACTACTCATTGCCCCGCTCGACAAAGGTGCCAAGCGATTAATCCCAACTGTCTTTCACTTGAGTAAACATAAGGAAAAGTGTGATGTCCAGAGAGAAAGGAACACTATCTCGCTTGAGACTGGAGGAAACACACACACACACACACACACCATCCAATGGGGACATACTGGTGACAAGTCTTGATCTGTAACAGTCAGACATACACGAAGGTCTCCCAAGTGTCCTTGGCAGCCTCCCGCTCTCTGACTCTGTCTTTCAGTTTTGGCTCCATCTTGCTACATAATCTGGCCGAGGAAGTGAAGGGGCTGGAGAGAATTTTGCCGAGCGTGTATTCATGGTTGACGGCACACCGAGACGACTGTCACAAAGGAGGATGCTCATTAGTCAGCCAAGGCTGAGGCTAATCTGATTAGCAGCTGTCACGGCGTCTTCCTTCCTTCTCGCAGTCAGCGGCCCGCCTCTTCCTTCCACTCCATTGCTTCGCTGCTTCCTCTCCGTCACTTTTATCTCATCTTTTTCACTTTCACCAAAGGGAACCTTCCTTTCAATCAGAAACAGGCTTTCGCTTTCTGTATTTTACTCTCCTCCGTCACATTTGTGACTACACGTGGGGGCTTGGTGTCCAGTGAAGTCCCGTTACTTGCAAACGTGGATTGGATTGTTGTCATGTCAACGCAGTACGCACGCTCAATATTTGCCCAGCTACACACGAGTGTCATGCTCTGCTGTATTCTGCACATTAGAACATGAAATTGTTGTTTGAATTGTGAGGATATTGCAGTAGGCAGACTTTAGCTTGTTCTCTCCAGGAGAGTACCTTTGAATTAGTTTGCCTGTGCATTGTCCCAATAGATCAGTGAAGCAAACCTAGACATGCTCCTCAGCCTGCCATCTTGCATCAAGTCTGAACAATACTGAGATTAATCTACCCAGAGTAATGCATGCAGCAGGAGCACAACCTGTCATTTGTCATTCAAGAATAGCATAAATTCATTCATTGACATCATCATTCTTCATTTTATATAAGAATCCTTTTGTGTATGATTTTAGGCGGACAAAAAAATGTTTTTGTAAATGATCAACTGAATGTAAGTAGACGTAGTCACCTTCAGCAAATATCAGATACACTCGGATACAGATACAAAAGGGAGGCTCTGGACAATCAAATTCCAACTTTCATGTTGAACTGACGTCAGATTATCACAGATGCAGATTAGTGTACATCTGCTCTAAACATAGCTCACTTGGAATATACAGGAACACAGCCTCATCCAGAGAAATAAAAGGAGGGTGGGGCTTTTATGTAACAAGATTTTAAAAGGAACCCCGACTATACTATTATACAATATTATTTATTAGGTTGTTACTAACATAACTGTGAGATTCATTATTCAAAAATCATTTCCAGTTTAATACATTTTGTAAAAACTTTATTTACGTAGCAAAGCATTCAGTGCGTAGCAGACGTATTTAGCCCTTTTTTGGGGGCGCTGAAGTCAACAATAGCACCCCTAAAATTTTAGAGTATATAGGCATATTTTTACTGTGTGTTCTTTTTAACAAGCTAGAAAATGATATAGTATGTATATAAACCATAGAGTTTAAAAGTAATATTTAAACAACAAAAATACAGTACACCCCCATTTGATTAGAAAATGGTTAGAAGCCCTCCGCTCCCTCCCATCCCCGCTGTTGCAACGTCAGAGCACGCTGATCGTCTTCCAACGGTTCCTCCCTAGTGTGATTGTCTAGTCGGGTGAAATTGTAAGTTCCTTACTTCCACCAGCATATGTGAAAGGTTTATTACTCTACCAACACATTATTCTCATTACTAGTCTGCTTCTTTTTTTTTTTGTTGCTGTTGTAATCATGCTACTTGGTAGATAGTTAGCTAAAGTTTCCTCCAAAGGTAGGAAACGTCGCAGGTGGTCAGACTGAAGGCTTATGCCCATCACTGTCATTTTTTAGTAGAATGAGGGAAACAAGTGTGAATATTAATGTCTCTGTTGTGCTGCTATTGGCTATCTTAACTAATGTGTGTGGCGTGCGAAGTGTATTTTTTATTTATATATTTGTATTAAAGACAAGATGTAAAAAGGCAGAGACAAACAGTGCTAAAGTCAATTTGTTTTGTTAAAATGTTTTATATTGTGTCTGCCCTTCACCCATAAACAGACCTGTACATACAATATTATTATTTTGCAGATTCAAGTGCATTTCTTTTTTTAATGTGTATGTTAATGTATTTATTTTTTTATTATTTTTATAACAAAGTACAAACAAGCAATATATAGTCAGAAAACAAACAAGTCCGAGGTCCATTTGTGTTCTCATTGTAAACTGCGGGGAGCTGGTTTACTCCAGAAACATGCATACGGTCAATGCATATGTAGAGCTTTTGTATGAAAAAAGAGTACCCTTCCCCATAAATTAGAGTTAGGATATTTTACTATTACAGTCCTTTTCTCCTTTTCATAACGTTTATTAGATTTGGTTTACTCATTGACTTCCCATGCAATTTTTGGAGCAGGAAGTACCCCAAACCCACAGCGAGCGAGCCGGCATTCTACATCACTGCGCAATGAATGCGTTGCGCCGTAAATAACAATGTCGGCGAACGTCCAAATAAAGTTTCAACAAAATGTATTAAACTGAAAATGTTTTTTTTTATGTTATGTTAGTGAAAAACAAATAAATAATATAGAGCAAACTTGTCATTACAATTGAGGTTCCTTTTAAGAGAGACAACACCCTATGCCTAATATTTCATACGTTGGGATGAGGTCTATAAAGTGAAAGAGTTAGTGGATTTTGTTGAAGTTTTTATTTGTGCCAATCAAATCTAACACATGCCTGTAATAAAGAAGCACAGCGAAAACTAAACAAAGCTGACTGACAGACTGATTGGTCAGAATTCATTCCGTTTTTTTATTAATCACATCAGGCTATCGTTTTTATGATATTATTGAGAGATTTGCACCTCAACAGTAGTTCAGAATAGTCACTGAGTCTCCATTCCTATCAAAATAAATATTTTAGAGTGTTTAATGCATTAATTTTACTTACAATAGAGCCCACATGGCCACTTTCGCCTTTCTCCCCTGGCAGTCCTGGCATTCCCTGTGCAGAAAGACGGAGATTTAGATATTAATTTATAACTTCATCTTCAATACGTTCAATCAGTTGCCCTTCTTGTAACCTGTAAGCCCGTAGGACCATTTGCCCCCTTAAAGCCTCTCAATCCTTCATCTCCTTTGGCTCCATTCATTCCCTGCTGCCCACGAGGCCCTGGCTCGCCATCTGCACCCTGAAACATACAAAGCCGGATCAAGGCTACGAAACAAACCAAAGGAGCCGCCATTCACGCGCTGTATTGTGAGTTATGGTGATTACAGTCACTCCTGGCTGGCCCGCAGGTCCTTGAATTCCAATAGATCCTGGGGGTCCCTAAAAAACAGAATGACTGTTAAATACTTCCGCTGAAGACATGATTAAAGCCATCTGCTCATTATAGCGGCGGGGTGCATTGTACAGACAAACTGTTATCATAATGAATTATCCCAAACCAATTATGAGCCAGGATGTCCTCTGCCTCCTGCTGATGCAAGTCACTTGCATAATACTGAGATTATTGAAATGGGATTCACACTCACTGCTTCTCCTTTGTCTCCCTTGCTTCCCTTCTGGCCCGGGCCTCCTATTTCACCCTACGGAGACACATCCATTCATGTCATCAACACACACAGTCTTCATTGTCACAAATAAGGCTGCCGGAGTAGTTGATTTCTTCTCTGTGGATCGATACAATACACTGACTTTTGTCATAGGGCTAATATTGGACTCAGAGTCATCTCTTCCAAAGCCAAACTGGGACAGGTATGTTACCAAGCAGGAACTTTGAGGATACCACCTAAGTGATGAGTATCCTTCAAATTACAACTTCGTGCCTGTCATTGCAGTGTTGAATACCTTGTCTCCGTCCTCGCCTGGAGGCCCAGCTGGTCCCAAAGGTCCTGGCAGTCCAACAGGTCCTTGTTCCCCATCATTCCCGGCAGGCCCGGTGGGTCCCTTCTCTCCCTTGGAACAAAGAGAGCGCACATCATCAGGGTTTTCCTCTCACATTGGATCAGAATGGTCGTGTAAGCTCAATTCGGCAAGTTTGGAGTCTTACTGGTTCGCCCTTCTCTCCCATTGGCCCCACGGGGCCAACATTGCCGGACCGTCCTGGCTGCCCGATAGCACCTGCTGGCCCAGCTGGTCCCCTCTCTCCGGTGGCACCCTGGGGGTTGCAAGAGAGAGAGAGATGATGTCATTCAGAGTGTATGCTCCTTTTCTTCTTCCAATATACAAACGTTACAATGGAGAAGCTGCCTAGACAAAAGAGATGAAGAGAAATAGCTCAAAATCCAACTTACGATAAGTCCCGGAATACCAGGTACACCCTCTGCTCCTTTTAAGCCCGCAGGACCCTGGCGGAAGACGCAAACAACTTTGCAATCAAGCTCTTTTGATTTTCAGCATTGTGACGTCAAGTAATCTCAGCCATTGTGATCCAAATGCTGCAAATGTCCGCATAATTTAGGCAATACCGGTGCACCAGGGATCCCTCTGCTTCCCCTAAATCCCTGGATCCCTACAGGGCCACTCTTTCCGGGTGCTCCTGGTGGGCCCAGGTCTCCCTAGAAAGCACATACATACACATAAAAACTCGAACGAGTGGACAGCAGACACCAGCAACTTCTGCAGTCTTCACATCAAGTCGAGAATTGTTTGAAGAAAGAATACTAATCTATCTGTGAGCTTTATTCATTGGCAAATTCAAAGTTAGATTGCTAATGGTAGATAAGATAATGTTTCAAAGTTATTGACAACGTCCCTGGACTTTAAATGAAAGGACCGGCCCGCAAAGTAATTATGATCCTGACAATACAATGAAAACTACTCACTTTGGCTCCCTCCTTTCCAGCCGATCCAGGTAACCCTTGCTCACCGGGTGGTCCTGGTGAACCCGGATGGCCTCTGTCGCCATTTGGCCCCGTTTCACCGGTCTTGCCCTGAAGGGGACATTCCGACAATTTTATCACTGGTTGGGTAGGCTGACAGATAACATCGGGTAAAATCCTCTGACCTGTGGTCCGACAACACCCGGGGGACCAGAGGGGCCATTTTTGCCTTGGAAGCCCTTATAAGAAAGAACATTTAGTGTTATGACTTTTGCTTCACCTGCTGTTTATTAGTGACTATATACGACTCTCAGCTCTTTGGCAATTTATTGTTAGGGTCTGAGGGCAACATTTTAAAGCAATAATAAAATGTAGGTGTAATAGAACAGTAGATGACTTACTGGCTCCCCTCTTTGGCCAGGATGACCCGGAACTCCATCTTTTCCAGGTGGACCCTAAACACATAGTATATTTTGTTATCATAAAAATAAAAAATAAAAAATAAAAACCTGGAACAAAATTTATTCTAAAAAGTTAAGTTTAAAAGAACAATAACATAAAAACTGAAAAGTCTACTCACATTTGGTCCTTTTGATCCTGTTTCACCGTGCATTCCCTGTGGGCCTTGGGGACCCTAAAAAAAGGGTAAATAAAAAAAAATTGTTTCCAGCCAATGATTGTGTTTTCTGGAGCATGTGCAATTCTAATTTGTCACATGGGTCTACTATCCAATGTGCCAAGCTACTGGCCATGAGTCAAGATGTTACCTGTTCTCCAGGGGATCCTTGAGAGCCATCTTGTCCGGACGAACCCTAACGCCAAAAAACAAACAAACATGAACTTCTCTTCTGAACTTCCTCTAGCTATCTCTATTGTTTTGCTCACTTAAGGTTTATGTTTACAGTATGCGAATGTGATGTTGTAATTTGTTTTTGTAATTTGTTAAGATTGGGGTATATGTGTCTTTATCTTGTTTTTCTTAAGCCTTATCACCTTTTCTCCAGACTTCCCAGTGGGTCCTCTTGCTCCTCTTCCTCCTCGGGCCCCCTTTCGGCAAAAACAAAAGGCGAATAAGCATTTGAATAATTTATCTCTCAGTGGCAAAACGCAGAATATGGAAGTAAACGCTAGAGTGGCCGCACTACTATCACAATCTAATCATGGTCATTTTGTTTTAGATTATTTATCATAATGCGTAAAAACAGAGCTGTACTCACATTAGGACCTCTCTGGCCTCCAGATCCAGACTGGCCAGCTGGACCCTGGATTGAAAAGTTAATAATCGATTTTTACTGGGTCTACATATTTGTATTTGAAGCGGTGGGATGTGGATTTAAATTAATGCAAGTCTCCTCACCCTGCGTCCCTTCTCTCCTGGAGATCCTGCCGCACCAAGGAAGCCAATGGATCCCTGGGGAGACCAAGTGAGGTTAATCATCCTTGCGCAAAGACTCCAGTGTCTCTTCAGTGTATAATTAACTATTATATCAAATTACAGCTAATTTAATCCAAAACAACACAACGTTAAATACCCTCATTCATCAGCATGTGATGAATGGGTGGTTCTGAAGACCTATTCATAGATTGGCCAATTTTAATAAGTCGTCTATCATCATTTTGTGTTTAACTGAACAAGGACGGAAATAACATTGAGCCGCTTCAATAATCGATTACCTTTGACCCTTGACGTCCTGGGTATCCAGGCAGTCCTGGTACTCCAAGGTGACCCTACAAAAAACAATCAAATAAACAAGGAGATATAGATTTAAAAAAATAAAGTCAGATGCGATATGTTAACTAAAAGGAGCACAACCTAATCGCAGTAAGATTTGTCTGTCTTTTGTGGAAATAGCCTTCTATTGTATTGTTGCAGTAAAGCTGACCTTTTGGATATTACACATAATTAGATAATAATTAAATAATCCTGACAGGTTTTGTGACGGTTTTTCCATCCTTGACATTCGGCCACCCAAATGCAGTTGAAAAGAGGCTTTCTTGAGCAGTGAATGCAAACCACTGCACTGCAGATGGTAGTGTTCCGTGAGTGTACAACAAAGAACTAAACAGTGTGTATCATGATGAATTTATTGCGGCTCCTTTTGGTGTGCGCGACTTGGCCAACGGGGGAGCAATGTAGTACGGTTACGCAGACATGAATGAAGAAGAGTTTCACAACTACTGTAAGTTATTCACTGAGCTGCAGTAATATTAGGCGTATTTCTAAGAGGATAACAAACATGTTCCTGTAATATTTTCTATCTACATACACAATTTTTTTGTGTTTAAATACTCATTGCTTAAAGCATAAAACTGCCACATAGATGCTATCCGTTAGCCCACCGCATTTTGCATTGTTTGTTAGCAACAGCTTGAAGCCTCTTGTGTGAATATTTGTTCACTATTTGTCAAACGGCTGCTTGTTGTAAAGTGAGTTCATGACATATATTCTCTGCTAAAAAAATAAAAATCGAGTCTGTCTGGGCGGCCTAGTACCAAATATATACCTGTACTATACCTTCTCTCCAGCAGTCCCATGCGGTCCTAAATCCCCCATGGCTCCCTGTTGGCCCTTCAGCCCTTCCGTTCCGTCCTCTCCACGAGGACCCAGAGCCCCACTGTCGCCCTAAAGGTTAAAAAAAAAGTAAAAGTTTGTTTTGCAGACTTGTATAAACTAAGTGGAGATGTTATAAGGATGCGCTCACTCTGTCTCCCTTGAGGCCCATGTCGCCTTTGAAGCCAGGGAAGCCATCCTCTCCCTAATGAGGAGACAAGAGAGATCTTGAATGATAAATGCATCACTGGATTGTGATAGTAAATCCATAGGATAACGGCTGACTGATTTCAAGCAACCAGACACCTATAACCCAAGTGTAACCCACCTTTTCTCCTTTGCTACCCTTTAGACCTCTGACGCCATCTGCTCCCTTAAAAAAAGGGTAAAAAACAAAACAAAACCATATTTAATGTCACTAACTTCCACAAGCAATGTTAATGTTAATCATTGAAAGCATTGTATTGTTTTCTCTCTGTAGCTGAATTCACTGGCACATCAGCTGCACAATCTAATGAGATCTGATGTGATTACTTTGTATTTTTTTACTGCGGTGCTTAACTGATTAGTTTTTAAAGCCTATTTAACTGCATTAGAGATTAGAGCAAGAGGAGCAACAGAAACAAATGCTATAAATATTTCTCTAATAGTTCAATAAAATATGCTGTAGTTTGTTCATTTTACTTTTACTTATTTCTAATTATTGGTTATGGTAAATTTGTCCGTGTCAAATCACTAATAAGTCGAGATGTTGCCTGCATCGAATCTGATTCGATTTTTTGATTAGCCATTTGTTGACTACAAGGTATTTGCCTTCAATTATCACTTGTCACTCAAAGACAACAGTGATTATATGTGAAGAATGACTTTTAGTGAGGGTGGTTATTAAATATCACAATCATTATTGCATCCTTTGTCTCACCTTGACGCCGCGGGTCCCCGGGTACCCAATTGGCCCCTGGGCACCTAGAACTCCCTGCATATGACATGTCATAATATTTATAGCAAGAGGAAGGAACAGTGAGAGGCATTTTAATGAGGGCATCATTGCATTCAGCGGCAGTTTATGACATTTCCGAGTTGTAAATAAAGTGAGTTTGTTATTCCTGGCAGAGTGTAGCGTGAACAAGCCTGTAATGTGCAGTTACCCACTTGGGAGCCTTTCTCTCCTTGGGGTCCCTCTCTTCCTGGGTGACCCTGCAGCAAGAAAACAGATATCAGCTTAAGTTAGCACCATTGTAAATGTGCCGTCATTGCACTGCGCTTAATGGAATTCCCCCGACTGCAACAAGGCAATTGAAAAGAGGAAAAGTCGGTGTTAGTGAGAGTGAAGCCCCCATTAGAATGCAATTGCTTGAAACAAAGCTTTGCAGGGTAATTAAAAGGAGCATCGAGTGAGAGGCATTCAAATGTGTCCCACTGCAATTTAGATCAGGAAATAGAAGACTTTTCCCACCCTCAAATACAGTACAGTGGAATCATTGAGGTCTCTTGTAACTTGTTCATATCTAGAAACAATTTTCACCACAGCGAATATAGGAAATGGGAGTCGTCTCTTCCACATTTACTGTACCATACACGCTAGTATCATTTTTTTTAAAGTCCCTGGGGGGACTATAAGTGTGATGCGAACCCGAAATTTTACTTGTAGCGTGTTAGCAACAAACGGAATTTAAGACGGCCAATTGTTATTGCACTTTGGCATTGCAAATGTGATGGATAATTGATTGCTTTAAATTCATTTGGACAGAATGTCTACAGATAAAGGCTACTTTTATCACTATCCTGCGAGCATGGAGGTTTCAGAGAAAGTGGGCGTGTGCTTAGTCCGCAGAGGCGGCGCAGGGTGGGTCTGCACCTAATGACATCATAAGAGTGGGCACCTGCTTGTTTTCTCAGGTTGGGAGGGGCTGGTGCTCGGAGAGCAGAATGAGGTAGAATTTCTCATAGAGGGGCAAATGTAGGAAAACACCACTTTGGGATTGTTTTGGTAAGGAATTAGCATTATATATATATATACTCTTGCTATTATGCCTTTCTCCGTCAGCCATGAACTATGCACGTCTCAGTTGTGGTGGATAACCGCTAATGCAAATGAGGCCTCGCAAGTTCTTCTGGTGGGTAAGGGGACAACTCATACCATGGCCCAAATCATTGGTCCCCGTTTTACACACGCACCCCTAAGAAATTAGGAAAAATGAGAAAAGTCTATAGGTGTGAATGCGAATGTGAATATTTTTTCTACATGCCCTGCGATTAACTGCCAACCAATCCAGGGTGCACCTCGCCTCTTGCCCGAAGCCAGCTGGGATAGGCTCCTGCTCACCCGTTGGGGCTCAGTGGTAGAGTGGACGTCTCCCAACTGTGAGGTTGTGGGTTCGATCCTCAGCCCTTGTGACAATGTCGAAGCATCCTTGAGCAAGACACTGAACCCCGGTTTGCTCCCAGTGGACATGGCAGCAGCAAGTGTATGAATGTGTGTGTGTGAAAGGTGAATGTGAGGCATTGTAAAGTGCTTTGGGCACCATACGGTGTAGATGAAAGTGCCATATAAAAAGCAGTCCATTTACCGTGACCCTGATAAGGACACGTCCTGAAAAGTGTTTGCTCTTTTCCAGCTATCCATATACTACGTATATAGACAAAACATATTACAAAATTACAAAATTTTCCTCAGTTCCCTTTAATTGTATATTGAACAGTGTCGTTATCCGCAACTGCACAATAGTTACATGCATGGTCAGTATGTATGGACGCAGTGTATCTGTGTGTGTACTTACAAGCGGTCCATCAATGCCCGATAGTCCTTGCATGCCCTGGTTCCCCCGGGCACCCTGTATTGGACAGAATAGCATAGCTTACATCACATGTGCAACAAATCAATCAAGCACACAAATATTAACAATGACTTGGTCCCATTCTTTTGCTTTTATCAGTCCAGCCTCTTGAAGGTCAAAGGCCGAGGCCGTCCTTCATGTCCATGCGCCTGTGTATTTTTCTTTGCCATTGATTTCCTGTCAGTATCAATCCTGTCATAATGGGAGCCAGCGCTAGTTGAGTTGTACTGTCCCCTCCCGTGGGCCAGTGCAGTGACAGCACACAAGGTCACATGGGTTCAATTCTGGCAATGAGCGAAAGAAATGCTTCCCACCTTCTCTCCCGGCAATCCGATGGGACCCTGGGGGCCGGGCAATCCCTGCGCCAGAGCAAAGCATCCGTCAGGTTAAATGTCACAAGATGCAGTGATGAGCTGAGATATTTGTGTGTATGTGAGTCCGGAATAGTAAGCAGATGGACTCATACCAGACAAAGTTGGATGCTTTATTGAAATGAAAAAAGAAACTTGAACTGGTTTTATAATCATTATTAATGTATTTTTAGCATTACAAATGTATTACTAGAAAATTACAATATATTGTATAATGAATTCATTCAATTTGTATACAGGTATTCATTCATATTACTTCCACTTTGATAAGTACGGAAGAGGATTAGAGCCAGTGAAGAGAGAAAAAAAAGTTTGGCAAGATTCTCACTTTATTCTCAGAATTCTTTTTTTTTTTTTAAATCAGAATTCTGACTTTAATCTCAGAATTCTGACTTTCATCACAGAATTCTGATTTTAAAGTGAGAATTGTCACAATTCTCACTTTAAAGTGAGAATTCTGACTTTATTCTCAGAATTCTGACTTTGATCACAGAATTCTGATTTTAAAGTGAGAATTGTCACAATTCTCACTTTAAAGTGAGAATTCTGACTTTATTCTCAGAATTCTGACTTTGATCACAGAATTCTGATTTTAAAGTGAGAATTGTCACAATTCTCACTTTAAAGTGAGAATTCTGACTTTATTCTCAGAATTCTGACTTTGAGAAAAAAGTCAGAATTCTGAAATTAAAGTGAGAATTCTCACTTTAAAGTCAGAATTCTGCCTTTAAAGGTGAGAATTCTGAGAATAAAGTCAGAATCCTGCAAAACTTTTATTTGCTCTCTTCACTGGCCCTAATCCTCTTCCGTAGATAAGACATCCTTGTATTATAACTGTTAAGGAATGTAGGCAATATTTTGAATTGAGAAAGTTTATCCAAATAATTTCAATTAAAAATATTTGGCATAATTGAAATGTTATTTTCTCTAAGTATTACAGGTTTGGGTTTTGGTAGTGTGCAGTACCTGTGGTCCAGGATTTCCTTGTTGTCCTGGAGGTCCTACTTCTCCATGCGGACCCTGCAAACAAGCATCATCATTTCTGAGTGATATTCAGAAAATCAGCATCATCACTAGCGGTGAGTAGATTCGACCCACCAAATTCATGTTAGTAGCCACACATATTGCACATGCCAGAAAACAGTCATTGGTGTTATGTTATTAACAGACTGACCTGGTTTCCCTTTGACCCCTGTGCACCGTCTGCTCCTTGAATTCCCTGAAAATGGGGATAATAATTGATATAATATTAAAAAATTGTACACTGCTTTCTAAATTTAAGTAATGTCGACTTACAGGTTGGCCAAGTGGTCCCGGTGGCCCTCTTGGCCCAGCAAGACCCCGTGAACCCTGGGGCGAATCATCAATTTATTTGCATATATTATGACATGATGCGAGGAATACTGCACTGAAAACATGAAGGGACTTCAAATGTAAACAGAGTTAACATCAACATTTGTGTAATCTTGTATTTGCGCGTGTATATTTGTGTGCCTTTTTTTTTTTGCCAACCCCCTCCACCCCCTACATACTCTTTGTAGGCTGGCCAAGCCACCTGTTCCAAAGCCACATCTGTGATCTCCTGGGATATGATTGATATGGAAATATAATCATTGCGGCCATGATTTTTATCTCTTCACTCTGCCTCTATCACGTTCCCAGCAAACCCAATTTCTGCCTGGCATTTGTCTCCGGCTGTCACAGTTTTTTTTTTTTTTTTGTCCTTTTCATTCTGGCTGTTGAAAACAGCCTCTGTAGTTTAACACAGCTCTGCGAGCATGTCTTATGGCACTTTATTTCCTCGCCACGCAGGGTGATGCATTTGGAGGGACAGCCGCCCGCTGAGCATAAAGCTCCTACTGGGAGGAAGATGGAGAGCAATCAGCCCGTGTTTTTGCTGCAGAGATGCACAAAAGAAATGACACGCTCACCATTGGCGCTGCTAACATCTCAGGCTGCCTCCTGTTTCTCTAAGAGGCACTTAGGAGCTATGATAATCTGCCTTGATGATATTTTATATGTCACTTTGCTTTTTAACCAAAGGTGTGTGGTCTTTTCCAATGCAAATTTGTTCACTTGATGCAAAGCTAGCATGCAAAGTCTACGTCTGAGTTGTGAAGCGAAAAAATATGGCTATCAATCCATCATTCGTACATCCTCCATAATATAATACATGTTCATGATCATTACAATATACAGTTGACCTCTGCATATTTCAGGTTTAGCATTTGTGGATTCACCTATTCGTGGATTTTTGGAGGTAACCTACGCATCATAATATTTACTGAACACCTTGCTTATCCACATTGTTTAACATTTGTGGTTTTCCAAGTCACTTTATCTTCAAATTGAATTCTCAAAAATACACCACAATCAACAAAACAATGATCCCTCCATTTCCTCCCAAAGAGAAAAAATAAATAAAATAAAAATACATGATAGAAAATAAAATAAAAAGCAGATATAAAAAGAAAAACATAATAAAAATAGTAGGGCCAGGTATCGATATTGGGCTGATACCCAGCCTTATTTCAAGGCATCGGCACTTGCGACGGCGGCCGATACCAGTATCGGCCACCCTTTTGTGGCAGTTTTACGGTCAGGAACTAGAAATTAGAATAGAAAAATATCATTAATTTCATGTAATTTTAATGATGATAATAATAATAATAATATGAAGAAGAATAAGACTATAAAAAAATATATAAATACAATAATACATCCCCCCCAAATGGGGGGGGGGGGTCACTTTATGGCAATTACAATGAGTGTATGTCATTTTAAAAAATGTTGCTATTCAAGGTTGGGCCCAGTTCCTATCCCATGCAAATAGCAGGGAAGATTCACTTAACAGAAACTATATAGCAAATCATCATTACACACATAACCCTAACCCTGTGGCCAACATTACAACACAACAACCCTATTTTGCATAACATAAAATTTTCTATTTAATGTTATCCAACTTGAATGAAAGGGTCAGAAGCTGCATTTCACAGTACAAAACTTTGATTTAGATTTTATTTGTTTGTTTTTGAGCTGATCAAACAAATATGCTCCAAAAAGCCAAACATAGCAATACATTATAATAAACAATCAGAAAATAATCATGACAAAAAAAAAAAAACAGCATCATGTACACAAGTGGCAATAAAGCAAGCTCAACATGTGCTACTCAAAAAAAGGAGTGGAAAGAAGAGAACTTATTGAATCTCACACCCATCTTCCATCAATATACATGGAATTATGCAACTTCCGCTTCCCTAATATTTAAATTACAGAAATACAAGTCCCATTGATCAATAACAGGTTACGAAAACGGGAACATTACATATATGGATGCTATCTAAATAATAATTTGTACAATTTTAGAATACGGTGCAATGTGTAGCAGCAATAAAAAAAAGTACCAACAAAAGTAATACAAATATAGCCTACCACATACTAATATATATATATATATATATATATATATATATATATATATATATATATATATATATATATATATATATATATGCTATTTATGATACTTATTAGGAAATGATTGGGAATGTGTGGGAGTCAACTCGAAATTTCAGGTTAAGTTATAAGTATTTGATTTCCAACCTTCCTCCTAGGGAATATATTTCTGTTCTTATTAAGTTGCATGTCTGTTGTTCATTAAGACAACTTGATTAATGTACCAAATTACCAATCAGCTCATGTCATTTGACATGCTTATATTTGTATCAAATAACAATCAAACCTAATAACGTCCTGTTTAAGTACGTAGTAGTAGTATTAATTAAGAAGAGTGTGTGTAGAAAAGCAGGTATGTGTGTTTGTGTTTTACTCACAGGTTCACCAGGTTGCCCTCTTGGGCCAACAGGTCCATCTGGTCCCTGGCAAATACAAAGAAGGCAACAGATTTTCAGCATGGATGCCATCCTAATCACAAACATTGAGGTGTATATCTCATTTTCATGATCCCGCATCTCTTATATATGTTTGTTTGACATTTATAACTAAGAAACAAAATTTATTTTGCCAGCATCTGGATCAATGATACCATCCAGACAGAAATCCCAGTGTCATATTTTTTTGTATCGCATATACTTGTACATCTTTCTTTGTGCTGGATTTAGGAGTAGCTTCAATTCAAAGCAGCCTGCTTGGGTGTGTGTTGCTGTAGCATTATATGGTGCATCGTATTGATCGCTTTATCACGGTATTAAATCTCTTTTGATCTTGACAAAAATAGAACAAACAAAAGCTACATGGTGCATTTTGTCGATTTTGGAGAAATTGTCTTGACGCTCTCACCCTTTCTCCCGGCTCTCCGGCAGGCCCATAAGGACCGGGCTTTCCTCTGTCCCCCTATGAAGATACAAAAGCTGCAGTAAATTTAAAAACACTTCTCTCCGTGGGAGCGAAGCTTTGAACAGATGCTACGCTGTGTACACAGCAGATTTCACAACATTTTACATGTGCAAATATATATTTGTGTGCAAAGGAATAAAAACGTACTTTGTGTCCCTGGTTTCCCGGGAGTCCCGGCAGACCGTCAAAACCTCGATCACCCTGCGAGGTTATAGAGCAAGGTTGTCAAACTTGTTTTGATTTTGGGTCACATCGTAGTTAGGGTCTTCCTCAAGGGGCAGTACGCCAAATATCACTGTTGGGCACGCCCCATATTTTCACATGCGGCACAGTAAGAAAACAAAATTCAAAACAAACAGCTTTTATTTTGTGTTAACAAGTACAGATTTAATGACATTTAGAAAGAAACATCAGCATCTTGAATTTGGATTTTTTAGGAGACATTTGATATATGCTAGACGCAAGCTGAACTGCACTGCATTTAATGTTACAAAATAGGTTGTGGTAGTTGTTAGACCTTTACCTCATATGTTTTGTGTGTAATCCCTAATAAAATCAAAATCCTGATCATTGCCACTATATGTTATGAGCTTGGTCTGACAGCTGTGTTCAAAAAATTCTTGGGTGCGTAATCCAAAACTGATTTCAGTTTTTCTCTATCACGTCAAGTTTTTGAGCTGTAGGTCCCTGTTTTCTTTATAAACAAACAAATAAATAAGTGTGCATTTACTGTATGTAAATAAAACACGAAGATGGAATAGTTGCAATTAATTAGAAGATTTGAAAACTAAATAAAAACAGCATTACATGAAAAAGAACTTACAAGGTTAAAAGAAAAGCCATCACTCATCCTCTTAATTGCTACTATGCTAGCTTTCTGTTTGCAGATATTGAATTTGCAGTACTGAGCTATTAGGAGCTGCACACAACTCATTTGTGACTACACAAACAATTTGTCACATACATATCTAAAGATGAGTCCATATAATCAACTATTCTTATTACAGTTAATCAGTTTATAGAGAGAGAAAAAGAGAGAGAGAGAGAGAGAGAGAGAAAAAGAGAGAGAAAAAGAGAGAGAAAAAGAGAAAGAGAGAGAAAGAGAGAGAAAAAGAGAAAGAGAGAGAAAGAGAGAAAAAGAGAAAGAGAGAGAAAGAGAGAAAAAGAGAAAGAGAGAGAAAAAGAGAGAAAAAGAGAAAGAGAGAGAAAAAGAGAGAAAAAGAGAAAGAGAGAGAAAAAGAGAGAAAAAGAGAAAGAGAGAGAAAAAGAGAAAGAGAGAGAAAGAGAGAGTGAAAGAGAAAGAGAGAGAAAAAGAGAGTGAAAGAGAAAGAGAGAGAAAGAGAACGAGAGAACGAGAACGAGAGAACGAGAGAACGAGAATGAGAACGAGAACGAGAACGAGAACGAGAACGAGAACGAGAACGAGAACGAGAACGAGAACGAGAACGAGAACGAGAGCGAGAACGAGAGAGAGAGAATGAGGACGAGAGAGAGAGAACGCGAGATATTAGGGATGCACCGAAATGGTTGGTCGAAACCGAAAACCGAAATGAAAAATGTTTGGCCAAAAAACGAAACGCTGAAAAAAAATTATGCCAAGTTTTACTTTCATTGCATTTATTATAATTAATTAAAATTGTAATGTTATCATAAAATATTTATTTAGCACTGGCTTTCTAACCAAGCACAATATAAATAGAAATGTTCCCACACTACAGACATGTTGGCTAATGGTACATTAGACACCAAACGAGGGCTGAGCATTTTCTGGCGGTGCGATTGCTCCTTATAGTCAATGTAGTCCGCACAGGCGGCACTGATGCGTGTGGCGGGACAAGGTGCGGCGCACTTAAAATCGGCACATTCACACATTCACCAACATTTAAAAATAAATAAATACAATTGTTCGCACCAGCTAATCGGCTTCGGGAATGGACTGCAAAGTCACACAGCGTCCTGTACAGGTCTGGCGCCATCCGGAGATAGCGGTAAGTGTTTCCGTGTTTAAAACTGTTGATAGCAATAGTGCTAGCATTAGCTAAAGTATTTAGCACGGCCACCAGGATGTCGGTGAAAAAGTGGAAGCGTTCAAGGGGCTTTTATGAAAAAAAAAAAAAGGGAAGGCGCTGCGGGAGAAAGAGTGGCTCACCTGTACTGCAGTACATGGCAGTTCTGTCTTTTTTTCGACCCTCTTAAATGGTGTACACCAAGTGATGCCCCCCTCCACCGTGTGCGCAATGACTTGGAGAGCTGTTGCGACCGACCGGTGAAAGCCAGCGAGAAGAAAAGGCGGACAGTCACCCCCATGTTCGCTGTTTAATTCAAACAGACGCTTGCTTGCAGCGTTTTTTTGCTTGCGTCACCTCAACATCCTATTTCGGCCATATTCTTTCGGCTTTAATTTCATTTCGGCCTAATGGCAAAAAATTTCGGTGGCCACATATTCGGTGCATCACTAATAAATAAATATATTAGTTTGGAATCAGCATGCCAATTTTAGTTTTAAACAGCAGAGAAATCGAACTCAACAGAATTTTTTTTTCTGTTTTCAAAATTGCTTTCAAGTGTAATTGGTCCAAGCATTCGCAGGCCACATAACATGTCATTGATGATCAAATGTGGTCCATGGGCCTTTAGTCTGAGACCTGTTTCATAGAATAACATGTATTAAAACACGTGGCACAAATAACAGTATTGAAAAAGAATTAGGACAAATCATATTACAGTATTTTGTTTCGATGGTAAGTAGGAGTTGGACTTATCGGACCCCTCAGCAAGTTGAAAGTGGAAAAAAAAAACATTCAAAGTTTTAAAACAATAATGGAAACCAGGAACACATGAGGGTCGGTTCCAAGATTAGAACTCAAAACTGCGTTGCAGAATATGATAACCATTGTCTCACTGTGCTGCCTAGAAAACATCTTCATCGAGATCAAGTATTTTGGGCAGTTTTATGTTTCCATGTTTGCGGAAGTGACCTTTTCTGTCCCCAGTGCACACTGAAGGCATGTTTGAGCAAGTTTGGCATGGTAGCTCTGACCTATTCGAACAACATAAATCTGTGACATGAAATTGTCTTCAGTTATTCCCTAAAGTCTCTATTTTTCTTGGCTGCTCTGCTTCCAGTACGCGCGGATGTTTAGAGTTTTTATTTATTTATCCAGTCTGATTTCATTCTCTGTCTGCTGTGTTATGTGTCCTTCAGAATATGTAGAACAGTACAGACTAACTCGAGCTGCATGGGACTATTTAACCCTTCACCCGCTAAATGTCATCCACACAAATGGCCCAGCTGTTACCTAAAAATTGCAGTCTTTACCATACAATTCCATTATTTAGAAGAAAACCTGTATCCTCTGTGCTCAACAGAGTCCAGAAACTAATTTCTGCCATGAATATTCCTTGCAGTCCAATTAAACAAGCATCTCACCACTGCAATGCAGCACTGTGGTGCCATACCTTCACACCAGTTTCACCTGGAGCTCCACGCCCGCCATCTGTTCCAGCATGTCCCTGAACAAAGCACGAGCCAGTAAAAATAAATAAGATATTGCTTATTTATTTATTCATTCATTTATCATGTGATGCCATATAGATTTACATCCCATAGCTCACCCTTTTTCCTGGTTTCCCGTTACCCCCTTGAAGTCCTGCCAGTCCTTGAGGTCCCTGTATGGACACGATAAATGGAAACGTGAACGTGTGAAAAGGTGGGGAGCGAGCTAGATGAAAGGAAAATCAATACAGCGACAAGGAAAGCGAGCGGCAGATGGAAGCTTGTGGGGAGATAAACATGTCTGCTCATTACCGGAGGGCCGGGGTCGCCAACGTTTCCTTTGGAGCCAGCCGTACCTGGAACACCCTGTCAGATAGATGAGGAGCAAGTTATTGACATGTGAAGCAATATAAGATTGAGCATTGATCCTTTAAAAAAAGAGCTACTGTATCAGGACAATTTGACTTACCAGTGGGCCTGGTCGCCCTGTAAGACCCCCCGGACCCGGAGGTCCCTTCATTGACAGCTGCAAGGAAGGCACAATGACATGACAAATGTCTTTGGATCATCATCAATTGCTAGAATGGCAGGATGATCCATACACAAGATTAGCTAGGAGATGTACCTGGGCCTGTTGAATAATAGCTTGCGCTTGGGCCTCCTGGGGGGACACCACTGGTCCCTTTTGGGAATCACCTCTAAACTGGAACTGAGGGCAAGAGTAAAGTCAGGAGGATTCTCCTAGAGTGGATTAAGCTCAGTCAAACAGCCCCTCCTTGTGGTCAATACTGGTGAGGGAGGATCTGTGTTGGTTGTATGTGTGGCAAGGTGGCAAGTCTTACAGGTAGCATGAGCAAGGTTCCTTGTGGACCTGGGATTCCGTCAACCCCAGGAAGACCAGGACGTCCTGCTGGGCCCTTAAAATACATGACAAGCATACAAAGAATTCATAAAAGACACCCATCCATCCGTCTATTATCTGAACTGCTTATTGTAACCATCAATCCAGCCGTCTTCCCAATTTAACATCTGGCACTACTTTGTTGTGCACTGTCAACGTTTTATTTGAACAAGAAAGAAAAAGGAGGTCAAACGTGTCATCATATTTCAGTCCAGCCAGTGTGACTCTGCAAAGTGGGCCACTGTAATCACTATATTTTTTTTGGGGGGGGGGGGGGTGACTGTGGTCAAATATGAGTCTAATAGGATACGCTCCACTCACCACTTCTCCAGGGTCTCCCCTGGGTCCTGGGGGGCCAATCGGTCCAACTGGACCAGGAAGTCCCTGTGAAGGATAATGAGATATTGTCACTCTAACTTTCATATCCTTCAAATACAGTGTAGTGGCTTCTAAATTATAGACCGTACTCCAATTAATCACCTATTTTAATTTATAAATGCAGCACCTTAGATACACTTTTATCCCCCCCCCACAGACACACACACATTGTTGTTGCTGGTATTATTACTAAATGATAGTAATTATGTTGCTTTCAATGTTTTCTGTCTCTGTGGATGTCATTACCACAACACACAGAGCAAAGATGGCATCTGTAAAGAGGAAGTTTAGGAAAGAAAGCATATTTAATGAATGCTTTAAAAGTTAAAAGTTTTTACAGTATAGTTATTCGTTTTTGTCGTAGCATTTAATTTCATACATTAGTTTTACGGGGTTCATTTTAAATGTATTTTCATTTCGGTATCGCTGTTCGGCTGTACAGAAGAAGGAAGATCGAAAAATAGGTTACTTTATTACAATATTTTTTATTGAGAAAAAAATCAACACTCCATGAATTATAAAATAATTCAAATAAAAATACATTTAAAAAAATCAGCTCAATCCCAAGCTGTTATAATGCAATTTCATAATATAAGGAACCTCACATATTCAGGATTTGATATTAATTTATTAAAATTGACCCATTCACTGATTAAAAATACTGCTTTGGCGCCATCTTGTGGAATATTGATGCCAAGACCTATGTCAAAGCAAAGGTTGCTACTTAAGCCATAAGCTTGTCTAATAGGAAAAATATATATTTGCTGCCATCTTGTGGCATCTATGCATATTTTTTCATTTAGATTCTATTAACAATCACCTAGAAATTAATCATTATAACCCTTTGTAATTTTTTGATAAATACCTAAATGGACACAGAAACTCACCTCCAGTCCAGGCGGGCCTGCTGGTCCTTCCACTAGTGCACCCTATAAACCAAAGAATCCCAATATCAACTTATTTGCATGCTTTTCCAGCTGAAGTTACTATGTTATTCATGCGATGCCTGCGGCAGCTCACCGGCTCAGCTACCCCGCGCTCGCCCTTCTGTCCTTTCTCCATCGGTAGTCTTGCCTGAGGAAGGGAAGCAGACGAACACGATAATGGCTTGACACTGGCCATTGGGAAAAACTGACCACCGGCTTCAAATGCCTGACTGCAGCTTTTACCTTTCCTTCCCACGTCTCTGCTCCTTCTCGCAATGCAAAGTCGTAGCCTTCGTCGTATATTTCATACTCCTCATACTCTGACTTGGTATCATTGTAGTCGTAGTGTTCGAGGACCTGTTTTCAAATGCTATTATTGACACCTATGCTGAACGTGACATTTATTTTTCATGTTTGTTCAACCAACCTCTAATTCAGTAATATTTGTGCCTGCTGTTACTATAGAAACAGCAAGGCCGTCAACAAGGTTGTCATAAAGGTCGTGGCCATTCTCCACCTGTGGGCTCTTCACCGTCTCCGTCTCCTGCAGGTCAATTGTGAGATGAAATGTTAGCGCAACAGGTGAACAATTGGGCAGCGGGATGTGGTGGTCATCCCTGATGCAGGCTGGCAGGCCAATAAGAAATCTGAGGCTGAATCAGAATCACGGCTGCAAGGCAGAAATAGCAGCGGAAATTAGTTTACAGCACTAATAGGCAAGTCATTCCTTGTGTGTTACTGGGACGTGACACAATTTTAAGAGATGCTATGCTAATTAAGCAGAACATAATAGACACATATTGTATTATACTGTACATACCAGGGGTGGGCATTTGACTGCATCACTACTGTAGGAACAGTACAAGGAATTCTTGACTGAATTCCAACTAATCAATGAATCAACTAGCAAGTAATTGACACCCCCTACAAGTTTTATAATTGCCTAGAAATACCACAAGATTGTGCAAAAGCACTACTAAAAAATAAAAATAAAAGCTAGTGCTTTCGCCAAATAGAAGCCCCTCACTTCAACATTTTTTCTTGACACTAATATGCCACAAGATGGCGTCAAATTAATTATTTTGAATTAAACTGAGCTTTGGCGCCATCTTGTGGCATTTTCAGAAAGTGAACAAGCCTAATAGGCGAGTTTTTCAGTGACTAGGCTCCAAAGAAATCTGCAAATAGTTAGGGGAGCAGTAATTATTATGCCCATCTCTTGTACATACCATGCAGATCACTCTGGTCTACACAAATTATGCTTAGTGTGTATTTGCTAAACACACAGACGGAAAGCCTACTCAAGACTGGAGACATATTCTCTGATTTGGTGTCATAAAGTTACATTAGGGGGTGATGAGGGTGCTGGCTGGTTAGTAGCGAGCAGCTGGAGAAATGTGAGATTAGCAGGGGGAGCGATGGGGTAGATGCCACGGACTTCCGGGTTTCGCACAACAGCGTCGTTTCCGGCCACTGATGGCCGCGTTCCAACACTTGCACCCACCCAACCGAGCGTCTCAACTCTCTGAAATGCTTCGGACAACTGAGACAGTCACACTACACACTCGCGCCCGTCGACGGGAACGCGAAACCGTGGGGCACAAAGGCAGTAGCGCTAGAATTGGACGCGGCCCACACGTTGCGAATAGGAAACAAAGCTGATGTGTGAAAACCAGGAAGTTGGAAGTCCCGCCTCCTCCGTGGCATATACCTCATTGGTTATTGTGCCCGAAACAATGCAGGGGAGCTGTTAAGTTGTCTACCTCAACATGAACTTGAGATTGGACTATGATGTCTGGTGAGGGGGCTTCAGTTGACGGTTCATTCGTGGGCATCTCCACAAGGGGCTCGTCCTCGTAGACTTGAGTGGGACTGACTGTTTCTTCAGTGCTTTTTATGTCCAAAAAAGGCTCTTGGGACAGGTACTCGGGCAGCATCGTAGACACTCTAATGAAGCCGTCCTCCAAAGTTTCCTCCTCGGGTTCTCTCTTCCTAGATCCTTTCTTCTTTCCCTTACCTTTGCCTTTCCCCTTGCCTTTACGTTTGCCTTTGCCCTTAGAGCTCTTGTCCCTCTTCTTTTTGTTCTTCCTGCCCTTCCTGCCCTCTTTGGCTTGTTGTTCTTCCGGCCGGTCCAATTGGGACCTCTTTTCATGAAAAGAGGGCATTGTGAGGAATGAGAGAAAGAAACACTTGTGAAGAAAAGCACAAAGTAGCAAATAACAGTCTGGCTCTGATAGAGCAATTGACAAAAATGAGGAACAAATCAAATGAAGTCTCCTGGTGGTATCCAACTTATTTGTGGCTCTAAGGACAAGCCCTATAGAAAACGTATGGATATGTTTATAATTTATAATCTGAAAACAATATTTATAACATATCACTGACCTGTGTTCCGCACACACGCTTACAATCTCACTATACAAACAGCAATAAATTTGTAGCAGTAATAAACAACATTGGGGATTTCGATCTAAACGGGGTCAGTGTGTGCAATGGGATGCCGGCCAATTGGGAATGTTGACATGATTTGGCATTCTGAGCTCATCCCAGAGCTGAAATAGTTTCGGAAAAGCCAACTAGATGATTATCAGCAAGTTGGACACTTTCTGGATCGTTTTCATTGACCAGATTTTGTGCAGACACACGTGCACAGATGCAGTGTAAGTATCCGTGAGAAGTGTGTCACTGGTTGACTTGGCTGATTTAATGCTCGTCTTGCTCAAGATTGGTTTGCTTCATCTCAGCTGTTAGTCCCTCGACAAAGAATCACTTCATTTAAAGGAAATGCTTTCCTGCTGGCCAGGAAGTCATCAATCATCAAAATGATCAGTATGTGCTTCATTGTATGTTTTGTGTATTTGTCATTTTGTTGGCTTATGAACTGAAAAGTGGCCATGTGAGCCAACACTTAATCAAGGACACAATCTCTTGTTAACGATATGCTTTTTTCAGGGCCGACCGATACCGGTACCAATTATCGGTATTCAGGGAGGCCGATAACCGATATTTGAAGCCGATATACATTTGCAGAAAAGAAAAAAAAGTGGTGTAAATTGTTTTTAATAATAAAATAATAATAAAAACTCCAGCACTTGACTCCTTAAATGCCTTCAAGCACATGTTTATTAAACAGCTTTTGTGATTTGTAACATGTTAAAGTTTTTTTGTTTGCCATCAGCTTTTGTACCAACTATAATGCCAACTCCCAAATAACCACTAAATCGTGGGCTAACTGTTAGCTCGCGGGCTAACCATTCAGCCACACGCTAACCCCGGGATAACTCCCAAATAGCCGCTAAAAAACGTCTATTAGGTTAGCCCGTGAGCTAACGGTTAGCTCACGGGCGAATAGCCCCTAGTTCGCGAGCTAACAGTTAGCTCGTGGGCTAACCATTCACCTGCACGCTAACTCCCAAATAGCTGGGGGGAAAAAACACCCCTATGATAATGAATACAACTCTGTGTTAAGGCGTTATTTGACATTCCTAGTCTGCATTGTGATATTGTTTAGTTTTCAATTAGGAAATCTTCCCTGTGAGTGACAGTACTAACCCCTTGAAGGTCCAGGTCTTGGCTGCTGCGGTGCAAAGTGGAGTCACAGTCTGGCATGTAGTTGATACAGTAAGAGGCAGAAGCCTGGGGGTCATCGTCAATCAGCAGTTGTTGAATTTCTCCCTGCAAAGAATGCAAAAAAAAAACAAAAAAAACATGACAACTGTAATTGGTGCACAGTGGGATATGATGTCTGATTGGATCTCGTCAGACCGTACAAGTGTTCCAAATTAAAGTGCCCAGTTAGTGTGATTTCTTTTCATCCCCTTTTGCGTTCTGATATACATCAAAGGTGGGGGACTCGAGTCACATGACTTGACTCAAGTCCAACTTTAATCACCAATTTTAGAAAATGAAAACTTGTGACATATTGGACTTACGCGAAAGTCTACAGGCTTGTGACATGCACATGCACTCCCACCTCTGAAATATACTTCCCTGGACATGTGGGCAGCCATTTGAAAGAAACTAAATCAGATTACCTGCATGATGTTTTGGTCATTTTACCTCCATTGTAGACACTTCAATTAGGCTTTAGCAGTCAGGGGTATCACCTTATGATGCTCACAAGAGGTCTTGCCAGCAGTGTGTGCATTCAAAAATACCTTTCTGAAGCATTTTGCTAAATGACTGTTGAAGCACTAATTTGCGCATTAGTACAGTGAGCATGAAGGTTATCCAAATAGTGTCTTTTCTTGCAGTTTTTGGCCAGAAGCCAACAGAGTAAAGGCATTCATTGCCCCCTTCGACGAACTGCAGTCATAGTGAGTGGAGGGAGATAGGCAACAGGGAGTAAATCCACTCTAATCCAATCTCAATTAGAGATCAAAGGCAAAACTCTCACAGAGAAGTTTTCCTATTATTCTTGCCCGGCGGGGTTTCTCACCCTTACTAAAGTGTTGCCCCCTAAAAATCATGCACACTTCATCGTTCCCCAATTAAGATGCAGCAGCAACCTTGGAGGCGAATGCACTCTGATTCACTGATGTGCTCCTTTGGAAAGTGCAAATACAGTCTACATGACACTAATTCAACTACTGTCTATTGTGGTCCAACTGACTAGAGTTTATTTGAGGTAAAATCCATTATTTCTGGATAATATATTTAACCCAATGAAGCAATCTTTTGATGCTAATTGCTCATTTAATTTGAATTAGTGCAAATATTATTATTTATTCATTCAATTTTCAATTATCTACAGGTTCCATGTGCATTGCTAATCAACGGCCCCAGGATTTTTCTCTCCCGGTACTAAAGGGGGGCTGCACGGATACATAGGGGGCTGAGAAAATTATTCATAAGTATATTTTAAAATATAAAATGCTGGAGGGGTTTAATTGGGACTACACATATTTCTGAGCACCTCCTAGCCTTGATGTAGCGCTATCCCCGCACTAACCTATAAAATTGCAAAAAGCTAATCCATGTTTTAGTTCTATTTTCACCATGTGTCCCACATTTGGGTCAAACAATAATCATTATGGGTTAGCTAAGGTATGGGCAAACTTTTGGGCACATTTGATTTTTAAATAGGGCAGATGGGCAAGTTAGTTGTGGATTAAAAAAGCAAAAATATCTATGGAAATTAATTATATTGAAAATAACAATAATTAATGCTCATATTTTAATTCAACTAACATTTTTTCAAAATGGGGAATTCTTTGTTTCACCATTTTTTTTAAACTGACAAATCAATTAACAATATGTAATGGGGTAAATTGATAAAAAAAAAAAAAACTTAATGAATAACTAATAGTGAAACAACCAACCAAAAATGAATGCAACAAACATTACAGGACGCTTGATAATGTCATTTCTCAGTGGGCCAGAGTAAACAACAGCATGGATCGCATGTGACGTGGATCAAACTTGTCCAGCCCTGATTTAGCCTTTAGCTTTTTACAAGGCTTATCATTAGCATGTCAGCAATAAACTGCATCATTCAATGTGACTTAAAATGCAACTTGCCTGCACTTTTAAACAGACCTTGACCTATTAAATCTGCCTCTGTGTGCTAAATCAACAGCTGAGCATCCGAGAACAACTGCCCGTACTGTACGTGTGTGCCAGAAACATGTTAAATTTCCAGTCCAAGTCAAAGCAGAAGAGATCAGATTTTCTTATCTAAACAGTCTGTGTGTTAAGAGTGACATAAACAAGGCCCACGGCAAGCCATGAATAAGCTCAAGTAGACATGTAGACATTTTGATGTTTGCAAATGGTTGCGTTTGCCAACGAGAGTTTGGGGTTCAATCTGGAAGTAATAGAGACATTAGTGGCTCAGCACAAAGTCCCCCTTGGTCTCACGCCGCACAGCTCCCACGCTGGGAGAACTGGGCCGGAACACGGGCCTCCTCCCACAGAACTGGGGCCTGGGAAGAGCGGTCCAGAGGTCAACCCTCTTAATCTGCCGTCCCCTGGTACCAGCCTTGCTCACGCTAATGACACTACTGCTTTAATGTACACAAACAGACATGTATACTCATGAAGTTTCACGTGGAGAGATGCACCCAAGTGGAAGAAATCTCTTCACCTTCTCCGGTGCTAAAATTGTTTTTCTGATTGATTACACAAAAACTAGCTAAATGATTTTCACAGTGCAAAGCATAACATTTTGCTGATGATCCAAATAAAAGTGCGGATACAATTTTATTCTCTGTCTACTTGCATTGGGGCCAACTGGAGCATTATCCAGATGGAGCTGCACCTGCAGCACTGGAGAGGAGCTGATGTTTGTTTTTTGAATCAAACGGAAACGATGAAGATTTTGCTGCCCTGGCTGAGGTTTGCCTTCTGTCGAGTGCTATTCTAGTTATAGCTGAATCGCCGTTACTCTGTTAGCTTGCAATATCGCACAAAAACGACTTCACGATTCCTGAGGAAATGTGTGGATGTGTAAACCATATTCCAAGCATAAACTCATTTTGACAAGGATCCAGGAGATATTGAGGATTCAAGAATAGATTTGTACTTTGCATTGCAGTCCACTTGCAAAGAAGCCAAGCGTGGCAGCAATCCGATCATCTAGAGCTGTACTGGCAGAACTGGGCTGCGACTGCAGGTTGCTAAGTGACAAACAGGAAGTAGCCTGATGCTTCTTGCTATTTTAAACGGGCCGTATTTTGGCAATGCTATTACAACGGAAAGTCCTGGCTTTGCTTGTAATAAGTAGGAGGAGAGGACGTGATACAATTGAGGCATGTGTGGCTAAGCCAAATATTGTTTGAAGCTAACATTTTAATTGTTGAACACGCTAAAATCAAATTTTTTTCTACCATTTTAAACCAACCCGGTCCATCTTAAGTCGTAAAGAGTTTCCACCATGATGTTCCCTTTTTTTTTCTTTCTTTTTTTACCACATTACGGTACGTCATCGGTCTTGTGGCCCAGAGCTCAAGACACTTCACACTGCATTCATTATTAATTCTCCCTCTAATTTTCTCCTTACTTTCTTTTATCCCCTGCTGTTTTCACTGTATATGTATTTCGACATGTGACCATGCAATGCGGCCGCGGTTGGCGCCCACCTCTTGCACCACCAGTCTTTGTGGCAACAAATGGGTCTGTCTGTGGCAAACTGCACTGGTGCAGCTGGTGGCATAAAGTAATTTACAAACTGGGTGGAGCAGAGTGATATTGCATAACGGCACGGGGAAGGTGGGCAAGTCCTCAGGCAACAGGTGGGGATGTCTACTCGCCGGGACCAAGCACATCTGGTTTGTCTTTTGTCGTGGTGAAAGTGGGAGCCGTCACATTCGTTAGGCCAAAGTAGACGGACAACCCTCCCATTGTACTTTCTCCACGTTTAACGACGGTCCCTTTTTACGGAATGCCAAAGAAGACGTGGACTTTTTTCTTTTCTGAACTCGATGGTACTAAATTACACTGTTGCCGTACTTTGAATTACTGAGCCAACATTGTAGATAATAATAGCAAAGCCTCAAAGATAATTAAATTGTTCATTGTAAAATGAGCTTTTACGATAAAGATTTGTCTTAATAAAGATAGTTATGCTCAGTTTTAATGAGTTGATGCTTCGATTTAAGGTGGAACCTGTTTGTTTTTGTTTGTTTACGCCACATTTACAGTAGCCTACTGTATCATTCATTAAAAAAGGGAAGCCAGACATTGCTCTATATTGCACTGCCTGAGTGAGTAATGCAATAAGGCATGACACATTTCATTCTAACATTTTTTGAAGTGACTCATGCATAAAATCAAGTTTATTTATATTTATACTCACTCAACATTAACCCAGTCAATTGGTTTTCATTGTGGTTGTCTACAACCATGCAGTTATTGTCATCTTCAGACGGCTCGTGCAATGTTTCTGGCTTTCTTGTATCTCATATCAACCGAGTACACTGTAGCCTATGCCCATGCACAAGTCCCCAAAATAGTGGGTGCTTTGACCTGACTTTCCTCGTAACAATTGCTGTGGGCTACTGTGATTTCATGCCGCCACAGATAAATTCAGCATTCAAAGAGGTGATATGATGAGGCCGTTCATGCCTCAGCACATCCGCTCCTCCTCGTTCATACTTCATTCCCTTTTAAACGCCTCTTTTAATGCTTTGTTCCTCCCACGCTTGATTGACATGAGACCCACGAAACCCTCTGGCCTCTTGAACTACGAATTTTCTTTCAAATCGGATCTCCAGTGGCTTTGAAGTCTGTTCGAAAAATGCCACACTGTATCAGATGCTTTGCACTGATGAGCTCTTACGGGAGCGAATTCATCCAGGACATACTGAGTGAAGGTAGCGAATTGATGCTGAAGTTCAAACCCAGCCCCTTTGTAAGTAATGCATGCATTAGTCTAGCATTAATGCATGTGCCAGACACATTTAATTTTTAAGTTCTGACATTCTATCAAGTGACTCATGCATAAAATCAAGGTAATTCATTTTTCAGCCATTATGCATCAAACATTAGCCCAGTAAATGGATTTTCGTGGTCCGGCATGCATTTTTAAAAAGTTATCTCCCTTTCCTGGGGTCTCGTTCATTTCCAGTCAAACACAATCTGTTGAACCGCCTTTGACCAACAAACGGAAGAGAGCTTTACCTCAAATACACCTTCATCTAGTAGTCGTGATCCGAATACAACGATACCCTCCGTGCTGACGGTGACGTCGTCTCCTCGTGTTAGCTTTAGCGTCTCTACCAAGTGACAGTCCAAAAAGAGGGTGACCGACTGGCCCTGCACGCTGTAGGCTATCCTGTGCCACCTGGAAGAGCAGAGAAAAGGACAGCAGCATATCTTTCCATTAAGAATGTGATTTTAAGATGTTTATTGATTGTGTTTTAAAACCGTTAGCAAAATTTGAATATAGCCTCACTTCACAAAATTACACCCTTTTCCCTGTTTCTCTGGGCCTCTTACTGACGCACAAAAGCACAATTCTCAAACATGGCCATTCATATGAACAGTGTGTAGTTGTGGTAAATATTCACATAGAACACTGGTCAGCTCCAACCATATATTAGCACTAGCATGTTTATGCTAGATTAGCACTGTGTCGGGCTTCTACGTTGGTGGCATGACTTGCTGTTCAAAAGTTGTTTTTTGTTTAGGGGAAGGGGGGTCATCCAAATAATTAAAAATTAAAAAGTAGTTGATGACATTGATGAACTTACATGTACAATTAACAATCCTCTTAGCTGCCTAAATTCACTATACCTTTCTGCTTCAGTCAGCTAATTAATCGAACCAAACAACTACAAAAATTCGTGCTGCCTAGCACACCATTAAAATGATAATATCTGTTGCAATTTGATTTTAATGAATTAATGAATTTGTTTAAAAAAAAAATACAGTCCCTCTCCCCCTAACAATCAACAGTTCAACCTTGGCTGAGGTCTCCACTTCATTGGGTGCTATTCTGACATACAAAGTAGTCATCCTACCTCAACAAATCAAGGACTTGTTTAGACGGGCCAAACCATAAGGCCTAATTTCATGTTATTGCGCTTGAAGAAGAGAGACAGACATGTTTTACTTCCTTTTGAAAGGAGTCCAAGCCCTTAAAATACCCACTCTCCATCAGCCAGGTTGACGTCCTTGAATGTGGGATACATTGCGAGCTGCCCGGCTGCCCGGCTCTGATACAGGAAGACGGGCGAAGGGCCCACTTCAAGCCCCAGCTGCTGCACCCCGTGCTCGTCATAGACAGAGAGTAGGAATGACTGAGATCCCTTTCTGGCTCGCACGGTGGCCATCAGGGAGAAATTTACAGGGAATGTGGACTCTGGAGAGAAGAGGAGAGGAAATGCTTACCGCCAGATATTTAGTTCAATCATGCGAAGTCTGGTTGAACACTTAGGCAAATTCAAATTGACTACTAGAATGCAATTTTCTAATCGCAAAGGCTGTAATTTGTGAAAAGAAAAAAAAAAGGCTTCACTTTGGTCTATAATTGAAGTACCGGTATATAAATATTTTTTTAAAAATGTAATATTCATTCATGGATCATTTGCCTTTATTTTAGCGCCAGCCTAAACAATGCAGCCAAAATATTTGTGTATAATAAATTGGATTGTGTGTATTGAAATAACAGATATTTTTAATCTCAATGAGTTTCTTAACTGGTTAAATAAAGGAATGAAAGATAACGTTTAATGTATTGCTCGTGCTTGTTAAATTAAAAAATATATATACACGGGAAGTAGACCATTACAATTACATTATTTTTCAAAAATGTTCAGTCCTAATACAAAGCTAATGTAAAAGAAAATGTACTACCAGGGAAAAATTGCTGAGTGGGAGCACTGAGCTGGACTTTCTGGTCTATTTTGAAGGCCTGCAGTGTTCCTTCCAGATCTTTACGGCTGCTGCAGAGACCAGGATGCACAGACACCCCCTCCATGTTCTCCGACAGCCCCAACACCCGGAGAACATCGATGGGATGAGCTGAGAATGGAAAGAAAGAGATGGTGAGTACCGTTACACTCGACTGCATGTACGCAAATGAGCCCCACCGCGCTCACGCTCACTTATTGGAGCTTGTGGCAGATGTAGGCAATCCACTCACCATCCCGGCATTGTTGCCATTAAAGAGTTGTTGTCTCACTCGGTTAAGTGCCAAAAGAGCGGGATTTAGTGTGACTGCAAGGCAGTCTTAAAAGTGTGCAGACTTCCTGTTTTCTAGAGTCGGAAAAGAGGCAATCTTCCTGGGAGATTTGGCGGCAGGTGGCCGGGCTTCTACGGGTGTTATTATGGAATAGGAGTAGTACACCATCCCGCCTATAATCCTATTGCGGCACATCTGACAGCTGCATGAGCATCACATTTGGAACACTTAAATGGCGGAAAGAAGAAATGTAAAGCCTTTTTGTCTTGATACAATGGACATGTGGTTTAGACCAATGCTTCCCAAGCTTTATTGAGCCAAAGCAAATATTTTATATTAGAAAAATCTCAACACGGTCGGTGCTGGATTTCACTTTCCTTTCTTTTCTTTGATCCTTCCTCGGGTCTCCTGACAACTCTAGCTGGATTCTGAAGTATTCTTTTTAGTTGAATGGTCTGGGATTTTTAATAGGTATTAGGTGAATTAATGAGTACACACTCACACGCACGCACACATGCACACATTCACACACACCCGCACATGCACATACTCACACACATTCTCACGCACATACAAAAAAAGAAAAAGAGAAAAAAAGAGAGAGAGCAATGATGATGACATGTCGAATCGGTAAGTTTACCGAATGAACAATACTGAGCTCTCTCTAAAAAAAAAGAAAAAAAAAAAAAAGGAAAAATCTCAACACGCACCACTAATGGGTTAATTGAGCCTTCTGTCTGGTGTACTGTATGAGCCTGTAGCTGCCACTACACGTTGCTGGCACAGATACATAAGCAAAACTGCATTTTACATTAACTAAAAGGCAATTAAAAAAAACAATCATATTAAAATGGAATGTAAAGAGTTCATTCATTTGTGCATCATGATTTAATGTTGCCCCAAGGCTTCGTCTGCAGCATGGCTGTCATCCACACAGACTTTCCAAACTCTATAAACATCCATTCTACTTTATCTTAACCAGCCATCATCTTTTCACAGTCTATTAGCACCTTCTAATCCAGGCTTGTCAAACTTTATACATACATTATGAAAATATTCCCGTTTATTATTTTATCAGAGTAATCTGAAACTTGCTAACAAAAATTTGTGCAAAATGTTTGCACCAAATCCTGAGTAACAGCCACATTTCAGAATGTCATTTTTGCAAAGCACTTTGAGCACCACACGTTGTAGATAAAAGCGCTATATACCGTTAAGTGCACTCCATCTACCATTTCAATGGTTGTCAGTTCGTCCTCCAGTGGACAAAATTAGCAACAATGGTTAATTCAAGTGAAAAACTGTTGTTTGTATTCTGTCATCAAGGACCAGACTGTGAATGTAAACGGTACAGTCCATTCTCAATGAACCAGCGCCAGCTGGATAACTGTAATGTAGACAAGCAAGCACAAATATGTCATTCCACAATTATTTCATTCATTCCACTTTTGCCATTTGAGTCACAGTGCCCTGGATTGAACCCACAATTCCATTCTCGTTATTTTTCTTTCCAGCAAATTGCTTTCTTCACGCTTTGGACGTGCAAAAATGACCTTAGAGTTGAACGTTATGGCACCAGCTGTTGCTTTTGCATGCTAAATGTTTTCATGCGAACTCAGGGTTTTGTATGCAGCCAGTATTGCGCACGAGTAGCATGGGAGACCATTCAAAGTAACTCGTTAGCACTTAACATTGTAAGCATGTAAAACTAGCCTCCTCTGGGCGAAATTGCCCCCCCAAATTCATCTTTCGTTCTCCATATGGCGCCACTTTGCCATTAGCGAGAAGTAGCACATTACATTTTATGGCATTTGCACAGCAAACAATGTTTATGCCAATTGGCTTTAAGTGCTCTTAATCCCCGAGCATTGAACAAAGCAGTAAATAGGATCAACTGTGAATCACGGCCAGCCAGTGGGAAAATGGGACGAGAAATATAACATTTACACCTCCGGGTTTGTGGGTGCAAACAATAGAGACCATCGTTCTACAAGTGTCTGCAACATATGTTCATTTTCAAGATTTTTTGCACAAAATGACCATGACATGCATACATTCTAAGGCCTCGGTTATATATGGTCCCAAATAATTGTAAATGCTGGCGTTATCTACCTCAATATGTTGGTTTTGTTGGGTCATATCATTGACAGCAAACGCATCAGCACTAGACTTTCTGGCCATGCAGGTTAAAGTGAGGCTGTGACTGCCTCCTGCAACAGCGATACATATTTGTCTTGCTTGGGGCTAAGCGTTATTAAAATGCAAGGGGACTTCTTGCCAGAGCGCTTTATTGTCCCCGGTTGACTTTTTGCATCACATCATGTCTGGGATCCGATCCTTAATGTTTATATTCAGCTGCCTTGTTAGTCCGATCCCCTAGTGAGCTCTTTGTTGCTCTCCTTTGATTCCTGACGACAAATCGATTTCCGTTGGGAAAGAAAAGTTAAACGCGTGTAATTGAGTGGAAGGTCGGTATCTCGTTAAATGATCTGGTCTGCCAAGCAGAGAGATTTTAGGGCCACATTTATACGGAGCGGTACATTTCAGCTCACAATGACGTCGCTTGCATTGAAGTCTGGTTTCACTTGTATAAGAATCCCAGTCATTTTTAAAATTTTGATTATTTTTTCCCCCCTTCAGATTACATTCCAATCAACATATTGCAGTTATGCTTAGGTTTCGTAGGGTAAAATTTACATAAATCATTGAAATTATTTACATTTTGCTTTCATGATCAATTTTAATGCTTTCACATTAAAAGTGGTAGATGTCTTTTGATGACAGCTGAGAATGTTAAATCGTTACTTCGACCATTGCCTGTATAAGTAATGAAGGTTTCTTTATTTATTTTTCTTTAGCTTTTAACAGTAGTGAACAGATTCAACTTGAGCAAATTGGCTGTTCACCAGTAACTGGAACAAAATGCATCTGTGCCAGATTGTACTGCTGATTAAAAATGTATCTCTTTTCCACATCAGGGGAGGAAGTGTAGCCTACATGTAAACTGTGAGGGATTCCCGTCCAGCGAATGCAGCTCTGATCCTCACAAAAGCAACTCATTTTGGAGTATTTCCTTACCGATAGTTCATTGCAAACATGACAACCTGTCAATGCTCACCATGAACTACATGAAGTACATTTCTTCTTTGACTTCTCCGGTTCTTTTTTTCCCAAGTGTGTATTGCCCAAAGCAAAACACACTCATGCAACAAGACACTGTTGACCTTCAGGCATGTTTAAGATAAAGAAAAAAAGAGTACACATGTTCGACAGTGTGAAAAAAGACAAATCTTTGGGGAAAAGCAAAAATTCCAACCCGGGAAAAAGAAGTTGCTATCATAGTTTTACATCTCTTACAATTCATGCTGGGGGAAAAAAAAAATACATTTCACACCCAAGCGTGCAGAATAAACTGGCAAACATGACATGGGAAAAGGCCTGACTTGGAATGAGGAGGATGCAATTATGTTAATGGCTTGTTGGAGCCGCTTTACCTGAAAAGCTCACTGTTGACTTTGTTGTGGTTACACTGCATGGAAATATCCCAACATCCCTACAGACTGAAGAATGTTTTGAAATCGCATAACAAGGTCAGAGAACATGGGAAGAAACTCAAGCATCCATTAATCCAACTTTACACGACTATATGTAAGAATTTACTTGCATACTTTGTAAATTATCTCTATGGCTTATTTGTTATTGTCCGTGAGCCGAGTGCCTCTCAAAAATGTCACCCGGCGGGCCAATTCCACTTCTCGTTTGGCACTTGACATAGTCCAAGCTCCTCCGCAATGTTTGAGTCATACATGAACATAATGTGTTCTCTGTGTTTGTGTCCCAAAAACATCTCGGAATCATCCCGCCATGACTCACACCACCTACACATCTCCGTCCAGCCTGACAAATACCACTAGGCCTCGTACAATGCTACACTGTAAACTGTGAACTATTGCACATGGGAGCGACAGGGGGAATTGAACAAGAAAGCGAGCCAAGAGGAAAATCTGGGCAGCGGGAGTTTCCCATCGTTTTTTTGGACCGCACCCTGTATAAGAGCGGAGGAGGGGGAAAAACCATCATTGAACTTCAATTTACTGCTTGGAGATGCATATCTGTGTCAGATTAGGAGTTGCGTGACCATAGGTGCAGCATGTGTACATCAAATGAGGATGGATTTCACATTCCAAACTAACAGACATCTTGACGTATGCAGAGAGTCTAAAAAGGGAGTGACCAAACTTTTTCGTTTGAGGGCCACATACAGAAAAATGGAAGGATACAAGGGCCATTTTGAAATTCTTCCATTTTAATGTATTAAACACGCTAAAATCCGTCAATCAAGCAATTTATTGTTTATGTTTTCTAGTTAATTTGATAAACTGCTTCATAACATCTTTCTGTTGAAACTAAGGCAAATAGTTAAGGACTTTTCGAGATTTTGGAGTGGCCAAAGGCCCTCCTGTAAGCCACAAGACTAGATCCACTCTTGCACTGAACAGCAGCAGGAGCCCATCTCCACATTCAGAACCCCCCAAAAACTGAAGAAAACTAATAATAAACTTCCTTGAGGATCAATAATGTAAAATATTCATAAATGGAACCTTGGCACAAAGCATAAAGTGAAAGAAACTATTTTTGCTTCTAAATTTCAATTAAAAGTTACATTTATTTTTATTCACCAGCGTTTGGAAGATAAATATACTTATTTTTGTTGTATTTGTATATTGCCACATTTACTAAGCTCTACAGTACAGTATATAAACTAAATTATTAGTAGTAGTGGCACCTATTTTTCTCTTCTGTTTTTGTTTTTTGCTTTTTAACTACCCTTGCAGGCCGTGTCAAACGTCTTTTTTAGTATATGTCGTGGGCCGCTAAAAAATGGATGGTGGGCCACAAATGGCCTCCGGGCCATAGTCTGGACACCTCTGGACTAAAAACTCAGAACCCAGACCTAATTCAAATCCAAAGGCATATTGGTCAAGCTCCCACCTTAAAAAAAAAAAAAATAATAACTTCAAGCAGGCAACGTACATGCAAACAGGAATGGTATGTGAGCTTGCTGACAGGGTGAACATAGGTGGCTAATGTTGACATTTAAATAGAATATGAGAACATGGTGAACCTCTTCGCAACATGATTCACTTAGCAAGCTGACTGAGTATGGAATTAGACTACGTCAGTAGTGGACAGGCTACACGTAATATGACGAAAAGGACCAAATATAAGCATGAACTCTGCCACTAGCCACTGATTCAACCTCCATTGAAGAAAGACAAAATTTTGGTCATGTCACACAGCAGAGCAGCTCTTACAAGGGACAGTTATCCAATAATGAGCAGGGCAGAAATTTCAGGGACACATTCAAAATGTTTAATATGAATATGCAGATCATCAAAATGACTTGTTTTATCAAATACATTTTTGTGGACAGTAAAATCATATTAAAAAAATATTTAGTATCATGTAGCCACTTATTACACACACACGGCTTTATTTTCCTAGACGCACATAGATATGCCTGGTGGAGGGACATTCTGGTCCAAGAAAGTCAATCTAAATCTTAAACCTGCTCAGACCACATCCAAAACCCTGATAGGGTGAACAGCTGGTCTAACATGACAAATTTCATTTCAAAATATGTGAACCATTGGCATCAAGCCCTCTGAATCATTGTAATATATTTTTTAAATCATCCCACTAGGCAGTTGCGCTATTGTGGGCTTCACGGCCATGTCAAGACTCTTGTATGTGACTAGCGCACCGCATTTAAAAGGAATGAAAGGAACCACTTTGCTTGGCCACGGTTGAAGTCAGCTGTGACTTCCCCCGCGTCGGTGCAGCCCTGCCTCTCACAGATTTATTGGCCTGAGAAATTACCAACATTGGCTCTAACTTGCCTCCGCATAGACATATGCCGTGTGTTGCGCCGGATTTTGGCCGGTCACAACAATAGAGCCCATGCCAAATTCATGTCCAACCAATGAAAAATAATGGAATAAAAGAAAGGAAACACATTTTAGGAGACTTGTCATTGTGTTGTTATGTATGCAGATGTGTATAATAAAACATAATTTTCATTAGTCTGCTACATTTTCATCATAACTGGCTCACATAAGAACACTAAAGGCGCTTTATAGTTGAGGTTAACCCAGCAAAATGTACTAATGAGGATGGGCGTAGTAATTCAATTCGGTCTATTGTTTTTTTACATGACACATGCTGGAATTCACATTATTTTGTGGAAAACTGTACCGTGAGTTCTTCACAGTTGACATTTTATCAGGTGTGTGTTGATTTAGTTTATCCGCTGTGTACACTGACAAAACAAGCTCAGAAGCTCGTCAAAGCCGATTATGTCAACGTAATACCATCACAAAGCAATTTGCACCCCCGCCCTTGTCCAATTTCCTCTCAGATGTTTACTCCTCAAACTCTCTACCCGTGTTCCAGGGTATGAAAAAATAACAATAAGCTAATTTTAACAGCTCGACGAGACGCTGGTTTGCTTGATGAGAAGCAAAAGGTTATCACGATCACACTGACTGGACTGTGCGGCCGCTTTGGGGTCTGCTTTTAGTTATCGCTGACAGTGTCGGAGCGTGTCGAGACGAGAGGTTGAGAAAGAGCTGGGAAAGATTTTGAACATATTCTCTGCGGATACGCTTCGTGCAGTCATGAGTAATAATATGAGAGCGGTGATGAAAGCAGGCGTCGAGATAATATTTCATTAGACTGGTCGAAAGCGTACAACTTCTTCCGTAGTATTTGTCTTTTTCTGATGGATTTAGGTCAACCATGCATGCACATGGTGAGCATTTAACTTGATATGTTGCAGAACAATTGCTTCTTAGCATACATTCAGGGTTTTGATGCCAACTTGAAATCTAAAGAATCATTTTGTGGACAAGCTGACAGATCGTGATGCTTGTGGATAACATCAAGAACGCATTCTTCACTTTGCAAAGTTTGTTCACTACTCATGTTTGTTGACAGGGTGATGGGCCGGCAGGCCAAAAAGCTGCCGGACCCTTCGAGAAAACACCTGCCCCTCCAGGCCCGAGCACATGTTTTTACTTCAACTCTAAAACAGACTATGGAATTTCTGGAAAAAAAACCCATCCTTTTTCATCATCTCTGCTTTAGCCACACTTTTCCAATCACTAAATACTCTTAAATGGTGTTTGGGGAAGGGTAACATGAGGATACCTGATCCTCAAAATTGTCTACATTGCACCTTTTTACTGCTAAAAGCATGTGAGCCCTTTCCAAGCATGTTCATACATGACCATTCAACCCCAAGCTGTCACTATAATATACTATCATGAATCTTAACACACAATGGCAGAGACTAAAATTGAAGCAATGCATGACAGTCCCTGTTGTCATGTATTGTATGCATATCTCGTCTAGCCACAAAAATAAACATGCATATAACACACAATTTAAAATTGAGCATTGTCTTATAATCAGAGAGAACTGCTTCAGCAACACTTAAGATCAAATCCAAAGGAACTCTGGCTGCCTGACAGGAAGATGAAATTGAGAGGACAACTTGAGAGGGGAAATTGTTGTTACACAGAAATGAGCACTCAAAACTTTTCAGGGCATCACAAGCCGACATGGTTCGGAATCTCAAGTGGGCGACGCAAAGCTGTCTAATGACGATGTGTTCTCATTTGGATTCTGCGGTATAGCTCGCCAACTTGTCCCACGGACAGCTGCCTGGAACATCTACTGATCACAAATGCAGCCTGAGGGGGCGAAAAAGACGTTCTTTAGAGCCAGATGTGCTGTCGCCGATAAAGCATTAAATCATCACTTTGACCTATTAAAATATTTGACACATTCTGCATGGGGACTGCTGTTTAATGTGAGCAACCCAGAAGACTCTACTATAAAATCCCCATTTTCCTGCTTTTTACCTGACAAAATGCTGCTTTGTTCTTTTGCTTTTGTTTGCCTCTAATTTTTGCCAGATCAAAAGTGAATTGAGGTTTTTCCCCATCCTCTGAGTCAGGATTGTCAAGGAAACAGCATCAAACAGTGAACAGGCTGTGTGTACATTTTCACAGCAGACCGGGATGTTGCAGGAGCAACGCGAACCTTGCTCTTGCCAAGTGAATTTGTGTTCTTACAAGAGTGAGGCAGGAAAACTGCTGCGAATATAAAATGGCAGTATTACTCTTGCCAAAACAACTTGTAATCATACTGCATCAAATTAAGTGTAACTTAACACTACAACATACTGCAACACAAGAAGCCTCTAACCGTCTAGGGACCTCAATGGAAATATGCCTGTGGATTTATTGTGTTTTTATCCCTTTGGCAGCAGTTGTGTCGTTGTTATTATTGTAAACATGCTTTGTTGTCAATAAATATTTCAACCAATCAAACACGATTTGAAGGGGTAGGAGCCTGAACACTCAGCCACCATTTTACACTCCCAGAGTGCATTGCGAACACTATAGTAGTCTACTACTAAAGCAAACTGCCCTAGAATGGTAAACACTTCTTCAGTGACAGAAACTAAACATCAAACAAAGAAGTGCACATCTTGTATTTAATACTACAGTACATACAGTTGCATCTGCTATTTCAATGCCAACATACAATGAGAAGCACCATAGGCAAATGAGCTAACAATTAGCATCTATGTGGCAGAAAGCAAACTGGTAATGGAAACAGAACAACAGTTCAACAGAACTCTCAATGATCACAAACAAAGTTTTTTCGTTCTCATGAGGTGGTTTTTGAGACATGTCGAAACACAAGTGTTTCGAGAAAGTGTAATAGAGACACTTTCCCCACCGCATTTCCAGTAGTCATGTGACCACGCCCAGTTACGTAGTAAAGGAAATAGGAAGTACATCGCTTTTGTGTTGGAACGACCTCTCGAGGGTATAACAAGTCTTTTAACCCCAACGCGATTCAGCTATAGAGCCAAACCCGCCGCTCCATACATGCAAATAATTTATTAGCGTTGCATGAGAAATAGCCGTTTGAGCGGTCGAGCGACATACAGCGTCGTTGTTCAAATCCGTTGTATCCGTCCGCAGTATACAAGAGATGTAAGCGCACACACACACAACACCAAATGTCCCATCCCGCCAGTTGAGAGGAGAGAGATGCCTTTAAAGTAATTGTAATGACTCTGGGCGTCCATGTTCCCTCAACAAACCTCTTGTGACAACATTTCATGAGCTTCTCTTGTGAGAATTACATGATCTAGTGAGACGGGACATTACAAGAATTACGCCTCAGAAGCAAAACACTCTTTAATGGAAAAACCTACGAGTCGAAATTGTACTGTATCAAAGTTGTAAAAATATCACTTTTATTTTGAAAAAAAGAACTGTAATGGAAACACTACTAGTTAACCTTAAAAGGAACCCCGACTGTCATGACAAGTTTCTCTATATTATTTATTTGGTTGCTACTAACATAACTATGAGGTTCATTTTTCAAAAATAATTTCCAATATACATACATTACACATCGGAAATAGCGTCCAGCCAATTAGCTCATTTAATCAGCTGATATTAGCTTTTTTTTCTAGCCAGTGTTAAAAAAGAAATAAAGATTTTTGCAGATTTTTTTTTTTTTACGTTCAAACATTCTCCCTCCCCCGCACCGAATTTTCGGCAAAAAATTGCTATTTTCTGCATTTCCATTTTCTGCATTCGGCCAAAATAAAATTAAATCCGAAATAATATGGCAGAAATAGGATGTTGTGGTGACGCAAGCAAAAAATACGCTGCAAGCAAGCGTCTGTTTTATGAGATAAACAGCAAACGCATCTATATATGTCACGCCGCAGTAAGCGGGCCTGTGTTGCTCTTATTTTGGTCCATCCATTTCTGTTTTTATTTTAAAAGAACTAATCACCACTCTCACTCCAGATCACCTGCCCTTCCTCCTGCCATGCTCACTTACAGTTCCTGACTGCTTCCAACTGTCGGCATCAGCCACCTCCAAGTGCTGAAGTGTCACACGCCGTGCATGGAAGCGTTCACAGCCCTTGTTTGCCTTGCCTTGCTTCTGTGCCTTGTTTTTGTGCCTCTGCTCCGACTTCCTCGCTTGCCGGACTGGGCCTGAGGCTGGCTTCCCCAGAACGCTACTCCGGAGAGCCTGGACAATGTCAGGACTTCCTGACCAACTACTAACCTACTTTGAACATTCCCCATAGGTCTTCCCCACGGAACGTTCCTGCGTGGCTTTCATGGTTTCTCATCTGACCTGACGAGCCAGGGCATGGGCCGCCGCGGAATGGGCAAGGAACTCTCGGACCTGCCAAATCGCCTCCGACTTTCGTACAGCCCTCAGCCGGGATCCCGTCAATACGGATCTAGAGAAGGCCCGAGAGCTGAGCAATCTTTGGCAAGGCAGGGAGTCTGTCAGCGACTAAGCAATCCGGTTTTGCACCCTGGCATCCGAAAGTGGCTGGAACGCGATGGCCTTTTACGATATTTATTTGAAGGGTCTTACCACGCAGATCCCCATTGACCTGCCGGCTGACCTGGACTCGCTGATCTTACTCTCCATCCGCACAGACCATCGGTGGCGGGAGCTCGCTCAGGCTAGCAGGACCCAAAGGAGAAACGGACCGGGACCCCTCCATGGCTTCCTCCTTCCCTGACACCAACTCAGATGGGGATCCGAGGAAGCGACGACGAACCTATGCAACTAGGCCGAGCCCAACTGACACCTGAGGAACGGCAACGCCGCCGGGAAGGCCGGTGCTCCTACTGCGGTGAATCTGGTCATCTGGTGGTCACCTGCCCCGCCAAACAAGCTTCTCCGGTGAGTGCATCTTTCCCTGAACAAGCCAAAGCTCGAAAACTCACGCCTGTCATGATCACTCACCATGCCGTCACCACAAATCTGCCAGCCCTCATCGACTCAGGAGCCGACGAAAGTCTCATGGACTGGGGACTGGTGAAACAGTTAGCTGCAACTGAGCCAGGGCACTCAACGCAGGGTATTATTTGACATTTCCCATATCACAGAGCCTCTCGAAGTGCAAAAAGGACAACACACAGAATGCCTTCGATTCCATGTTTTCCGATCTCCGTCTCACACCCTGGTTCTAGGACATCCTTGGTTGTGGTTGCACAACCCACACTTAGACTGGCGCTCTGGGCACATCATGACTTGGGGAGAGGACTGCGTGTATCATGGACTGAACCAGCCAGCGGCACGTGCACCCTCGGCTGCAGGAAACCGTGTGTCTCTTGCTTCCACCACAGCTGACGAGTATTCGGACCTGAACACAGTCCCCTCCTGCTATCACCTTGGTGACGTCTTCAGCAAAACCAAGGCCATGGCTCTTCCTCCACATTGACCCTATGACTGCTCCATTTACCTGATCCCGGGGTCTACCATTCCCAAGGGTAGATTGTACTCCGTCTCGGGGGCCTGAACGCAAAGCCCTGAACGACTACATTGACGCATCCTTGAAAACCGGACTCATACGACCGTCCTCATCTGCGGCGGGGGCTAGATTCTTCTTTGTAGGTAAGAAAGATGGCTCCCTACGACCATGTATCGACTACAGCCACTGAATGATATCTCTATCAAGAATCGCTACCCCCTGCCCCTGATGTCATCCATATTCGACCAACTGCAACAAGCCGAAGTCTTCACAAAGCTGGACCTCCGGAATGCCTACCATCTCGTCCGGATTAAAGAGGGAGAAGAGTGGAAAACAGGTTTTAACACTCCCCGGGGCCACTACGAGTATCTAGTCATGCCTTTTGGGCTCACCAACGCTCCCACAGTTTTCCAGGCCATGATTTATGACGTACTAAAGGATTTCATTGATTACTTTGTGTATGTATACCTGGAAGATACAGTATTTTAATATACTCCCCAGACCTGGCGACCCACCGGCAGCACGTGACACAAGTCCTTCAACGGTTACTAGACCACAAGCTGAATGTGAAGGCCGAGAAGAGTCTCTTCCACGTGAACACTATCTCCTTCTTGGGTTTCGTAGTATCACCAGGAAGGGTAGAGATGGCGTCTGGAAAGACCAGCGCTGTAAGGGACTGACTCGCGCCAGAATCACGGAAGAAAGTCCAACGGTTCCTGGGTTTCGCCAATTTGTACCGTCGCTTTGTCCGGAACTTCAGCTCCATCGCTGCCCCATTGCATGCCTTGACCTTTCCACAGGTGCGATTCTGCCGGACCCTGGAGACTGATACTGCTTTCAATGCTCTCAAGCAACTTCAAGTTTCCTGAGGCCCCGATTCCTCAAGGTTCCGGACCCTAAGCGCGAAATTTGTGGTGGAGGTGGATGCCTCCAAAGACGGAATCGGGCCAGTCCTATCCCAACGCTGCCAGGAAGATGGCAAGGTCCATCCCTGCGCATTTTTGTCCAGGCGGCTCTCAAAGGCCGAGCGGGGCAGAACAACACTTCATAATTTGGACCGATCACCAAAACTTGGAGGCCAAACGACTCAACCCCCGACAGGCCAGGTGGTCCCTGTTTTTTAACCAATTTTCGTTCTCTCTGACCTACAGGCTGGGGAGCCAGAACACTAAGGCAGACGCCCTGTCACGTATCCATGCCCCCGAGCCCACTGAGACTGAAGCAGAACCCATCCTTCCCCGGAACTTTGTGGTGGGAGCCGTAGGATGGCAAGTTGAGGACGACGTTAAGGAGGCTCTCAAGAACTCTAACCCTCCCAAGAATTGCCCACCACGTCGTCTCTATGTACCGGAGGGGCTGCGGCCGCAGGTAATCCACTGCGCACATACTGTACCTCATGTCTGTCACCCCGAAGTCCGCAGGACTTTGTCCTTCATTGCCCAGAGATTCTGGTGGCCGGCTATGGAGACATTGGTACGTGGATATGTGGAAGCTTGCCCAGTATGTGCCCGGAACAAGGCGTCCACCCCACCGCGGTTGGGTCTCCTCCAGCCTCTCTCCATTCCTTCCAGACCCTGGGCCGACATTTCCCTGGACTTTATCGGTCTCCCAGCCTCCCACGGTAAAACCACAATACTTACAGACCGATTCTCGAAAATGATTTTCATCCCCCTAGCCAAACTACCATCAGCCAAGAAAACCGCTGAGATCATGATAGACCATGTATTCCGGGTCCATGGTTTTTCTCGCCACATCGTATCAGACCGTGGACCTCAGTTTGTTTCATGATTCTGGAGGGCGTTCTGTAGGGCACTAGGAGCCAAGGCCAACCTGACCTCCGGTTACCATCCAGAGGCGAATGGACAAGTTGAACGCCTCAACCAGCAGCTTGAGACCGGACTCCGATGCCTGGTGTCCCAATACCCGGCAATCAGGTGTGGGTCAAACTCGCTCATAATTCTCTGCCCACATCCGCAACAGGTTTTTCACCCTTCAAGTGCGTCCACGGTTACAACCCTCCCTACTTACTGACCGTACCCTCCGCCCTTGCCATGAACCGCCGATGTCGCCGAATTTGGTCGCCGGTCCGACTGGCTCTCCAGTGCCACGGTGACAGAGTAAAGAGGGCCGCAAACCGGAAAAGGAAACCCGCGCCCCACTACCGGCCGGTTCAGCGAGTCTGGCTATCTGCAAAGAACCTACATCTCAAAGTACCCTGCCCGAAAACTGGCCCCAAGATTCGTGGGGCCCTACCCCATCTCCAAGTCCATAGGTCATGCGGCCGTATGCCTTCGTCTGCCTCGATCCCTCCGCGCCCACCCCACGTTCCACGTCAGTCAGGTGAAGCCTGTCCGGGACAGCCACATGGTCCCAACGGAACCAGCACCGCCTTCCCCGGAAATGATGGAAGGCGGCCCTGTTTACAAGGTCAGGAAGTTGCTGGATGTTCGTAACCGGGGTCGGGGAAAAAATATTTGCTGGATTGGGATGGTTACAGCCCCGAAGAACGGCAATGGGTTCCCTCCCAATACTTAGTGGACAACTCGCTCATCGAGGATTTTTACTGGGATCATCCCGACTTGCCTGGGTCGTCGGGAGCCGGCCGTAGAGGAGGGGTAATGCCATGCCGCAGTAAGCGGGCCTTTGTTGCTCTTATTTTTGCCCATCCATTTTTGTTTTTATTTTGAAAGAACTAATCACCACTCTCACTCCAGGTCACTTGCCCTTCCTCCTACCATGCTCAGTTCCAGTTCCTGATTGCTTCCACCTGTCTCCGATTATCCACCTAATTAATAGACGGCATCAGCCACTTCAAGCACACAAGTGCTGAAGTGTCACACGCCTCGCATGGAAGCGTTTCCACAACCTTGCCTTGCTCCTGTGCCTTGTTTTTGTGCCTTTTTCCCTCACTGAGTGGAGCGCCTTTAGTTGTCCCCTTTTTTTGAGTGCCCTGTTTTTTCTCCAGTTTTGAGCAATTTGTGTTGAGCGGTTTTTCCCCTCTGCTATATATATATATACTTAGGTATTGATTTAAGAATGACAGAAAATCCACAATAAAAGTCTCACTCAGACTAAACACACACGTGTACAGTCCACTCTCCTACTGTTAACACCTGCAAAGAAGTGCACCGCCAATGGCCATGTTATCAGTCAGCGCCACCTTAAATCCGAGCACTACGTCCAAGTCAGCGTCACTTCACAGGCCCTCATAAGACGGCAGTGGACACTGCAGCAGCTGTGAATATGATTACAACATTTGGCTCGCTTCCTGCGTCTATCACATTATTTTTGTTCAGCCGGTGGATTCAATCAAGCCAGTGTTTTGTTTTTGTGGGAAGTGGGAAGAATTTAAATAGTCACGCTATTGAAGACAAACACTATAGAAGATGGATGGATGGTTGCTCCAAGACATAAATGATCAAAAATTTATCATTATGCCCATCCCTGTATCATATTACAGTGGTGCTTTGAGACACAAGTTTAATTTGTTCAATGTTCACACTCGCAACTCAAAACATTTGCACCTCAAATAACCTTTTCACATTAAAATGAATGCAAACCTCATGAATCTATTCTAGCCTTCCCCCCAAAATCAAAAACTGTTGTAACATATATTATAGTAAAAGCAGCACTTAATAGAACTCATCAGTACAGCACTAATATTAGTTGTTCTGTGCAAAGTTTTATGACTTATCATCCGTCCATATTAGTGAATCATCTGTTTTCAGTCTATTGCTTAAAAGGGTTAAACCACCACATCATGCTAGATAGCATTAACATTAAGCTCATGAGACATTTCTTTAATCTTTTTTTTTTTTAAACACACGCAGTGTATTTTGCTTTGTTTTTTTTTTTTGTTTGTTGTTGTTGTAAATTTCAACTAGTACTGGCTTAAACAACTTGAAGCCTCTTTTTTTCCACTTTCAATTGTTCACTATTTGTTAAACTGCTGCTTATTTTAAAATGTGCTTAAATTGAGTTCACTCCCACCTAAGCAAAAAAAATCAGTTAACAGCTTGTATCTTGAAAGACTAGTAAATCGGGTCACTTGTATCTTAGGGCACCACTGTATTTAGTAAGTGTGGCCATAAAGGACTCCTTCACGGGGCCCCTTGGCTTAGGCCTTTGCATTGATCCGGCCTTGATTAAACCCCTTGAGAGTGCTACAGATGATTAAATATATACAAGGTGGATGCTGGTAAACTAAAGAGTCTGACATTACAAAATGACCCAAACAGTAGCAGCCTAAACACTGTTATGCTCTATTTTAGCCTTCATATAATTGTAACCAAAAGACATGATTGAGCAGGCAATGAGGAGGCTACAATAAAAACTGCCAAATAGCCCTAAGTGAGTCAGTTTTATACAGTGTGCGAGCACGCAACAGATCCATGCCAGGAATTTTAATCTACTCCCTTTAAATCAGTTGTTGAGCTCTTTCGCAAGCCAACGTGAAACTCTTTCGCAGTCAAGCGACGCGGCTCGCACGCACACGCCAGCGTGACGTCATACGTTTGCACAAGCGCACACCTGACCCCAACCTGCACGAGGATTGCCTGTCTGGATTGCCATCTTCTCAACAACGTTGCAATGCGTTCCTGGGAATTCTTAATGAAGTCTTAATATAAAATTATTTAAGAGACTTTAATCTCAATTTGAGGAGACTTTTTCTGAAGAAACCAAATTTACAGAAAGAAAAAAAAAACATTTGCTGATTTGTTGCTATTTGTACATTAACGCACATTTACTTTAGCAATACTTTACCAGCTTGAGTGGCGGTGAAGTGCAGTAGAATAAAAGTCAAGAGTTGTATTGTCCCATTTCTTAAAAAGTGGTCCATCTTTCCAACTCTTGAGGGCCCCCCCTTTCCACCAAAACTTGGAGCTGCACAAAGTTCCACAAGTTTCAGCCACTAAGCAGCCATGCATGCATAGAAAAAGTTAAAGAAGAAAAAAAAAAAGTAAAATAAAAGCCGGTGGTTGATTCCACTGGCTGGACTGTTGGAGAGGTTGTTTTGTTGTGGTGGCTCCTCTCAAGCTCTTCTCAAAGGCTTCTCATTCAAATTCTCCTCCTCGCCATCACTCCCTCCCTCTGCTCCCCTCCTCCTCCCTTCCCCTCCCATAGGTGGGCGTCTTGGACAAGCATTGTGTCCAAGCTCAGAGGAAGCCCCCGCCGTTAATCACTTAAATTACAGGATCATTTGCTAGGTCTCACTTCAAGAGAGAGTTAAGAGTTGGCAAACTAATCATCTTTGCTAATCTAGTCTGGTTGTTGGCCGCTATAAAACCTGATATTTGCTTGGTGGCTTGATGTAATAACCATAATTCCAGAGATGCTTGCAAATCTGCTGTCAAAAAAAAAAAGTGCACAATCAAGTGCATTGTAAGTCTGCCATCTAAAGCAGGGGCCTCAGTGTTCACCACATTTGACATTTTCTTCATGATACTGTCTGTAATATGAACAAAAATGATCTTTTACAGATAAAATATGATGCATACTGTGACAGAGATTCCAGTTCAATGTACAATTTAATATGGTAGTTACAAGACATATGCTGGTGATACGTTCACATTGTAAGCTACAAAACATAACGGTGTTAACAGTGACCTGATGGGCCATGGCCACCACGTGACTGCGTTGGGCCACAAGTTTTGTGATGCTGGGCCAGGAGCACAACTTTCAAAGATAAATGTGAGGAAATTACCACATTCTTGTATTTTTAATATCTAATATTTTACATTTTAAAGGGGAAGTCAACCTTAAACATTTCTTGACAATGAGTTATGAAGCAAAATCCAGCCGTTTTTATCCATCTCAGGGGCCGGCCAATTTGCCACTTGCTGTCGACTGAAGATGACATCACAGTTGCTCAGGGCTAAACAATGTCCAATCACAGCTCACCTTTTTCTGAAGCTGCGCTGTGATTGGTTGTTACCTGAAGACTGAGCAACTGTGATGTCATTTTCACTTGACAGCAAGTGGCAAAATGGCCGCCTTCCGATAATGATTATGCAACTGCTGGATTTTGCTGATTCACTCACGATCCTCTAACTGGGGCTGCATAAGGTCTGTTCAGGGGTGCTGGAGAGGAGGTTCCGTCGGGAAGTCGAATCTCGGATTCAGGCAGTGGAACCGTGGACCAGCTCTAAACCCTCGGCAGGGTCCTTGAGGGTGCATGGGAGTTTGCCCAACCAGTCTACATGTGTTTTGTGGATTTGGAGAAGGCATTCGACTGTGTCCCTCGGGGAGCCTAGTGTGGGGTGCTTCGGGAGTACAGGGTACAGAGCCCCTTGTTGCAGGCTTTTCGGTCCCTGTACGACCGGTGTCAGAGTTTGTTCCGCATTGCCAGCAGTAAGTCGGATTTGTTTCCAGTGAGGGTTGGACTCTGCCAGTGTTGCCCTTTATCACCGTTTCTGTTCATAACTTTTGTGAACATAGCATGTGATTTTAAACAATATTAACTAGAATGGTGCAAAAGTCCATTTATTAAGTTGAAGCACTGCAAGAAGATGCCGTCAGGGAAGTGGGTCCTAATCCAAACTTTTCCGGGTCAACTTAATTGGACAAAAGAAAAAAATACAAAGTACTTGTTTGATCCATAATTTGACCAATAAATTTCAATTAGAATCAATATTAACAGTAAGTACCCTTCAATATGTTGTTCCAATTTGACATCATGAGGCCAAAACAACACCGAATTACTGATCAGCAGTCCATTGCCGTTGAGAGGCATCAAGCCAGAGGGAATTGGCCACTGAGATTAGAATGTGAGAGAGATTGGAAGGGTTACAGAAAGGCAAAAAATAAAAAACATAAAACACCTGTTTTTCTTTTCAGCTCCTTGTTACAGAACATAAAAAGTACTGAAACATTGAACAGTAGGATGTGTGCAAGTTTAAAGAAGGTCAAATTAAGTTCACTTAGAAAGGATCGTCCTGTGATTTCATCAAAAACCCAAATAGCCCGAATTTTTTGTGTGTAGTGTTTGGGAAAATAGAATTTTGCCTGAAGCAGCCATGTCTGTGGACATATTGCAGTTGACCTGGAGGATCGCCAACCTCCCGCCGCTGTCTCTCTTCTCATAAACAGCTTGGGCCGCCCGAATGGGAGCCGCGCACATTCCTAGCAGCTTTTAGCAGATAGTTACCAAGAGTCCAGTGGACAGTCTGAGCCGTGGGTGACAAATACTTGTGCTGTGTACATTAGTCCAACTTGGACCTAATTTATTTGTCAGGTCCACAACAAATGTATAGCAACGGAGCTATTCATCCATTCCTGTGCCAGAAGCCTGTCGAGTTTCATATATCACACTTCTGTTGATATAATGCTGTGAAGAACAGTTCAACTTGTGAGGGTGCTTCTTTTTTTTTTTTAACATTGTTCCTTGTCAAGACAAGTGTAAAAATAAGTTAACCACTGTAAGATGTGAATGTGACCAAAACGGCAAATAAAAAGCAAACGTAAAGGGAATCCTTGTTAGAAAAATATTCAATTGCACTTGTACTTGAGTCAGTTTTTGTCACAAAAATCAAGTGTTTAATGTTTCAACAATGTGACACATTAAAAAGATGCACAAGCACACAAGCGACTGCGTAGAAGTTACTGAAGCAAATGTGGTTGTTATAAGTTTGATAAAATGCTGTGTCTAAAACCGCTGACGACCTTTGTACAGTACAGTAAATGCTTTTGAAATATGGTTAGCATGAAGAATGAATGGGGCCCATTTTTACTGATTATAAATCAGCAGAGACCAACAGACTCTGTTTTTACAAGCACACATCTTGAGAAACATTAATTTACAAAGCCAAATGATACTCATGGGTTTCATTTTTTATTTATTTTTGGGTTTTGCCATTTCTATCCCGACATATTTTTATTGTACCCATGTTGATAATGTGACACAGGTTACATTGAGTGTCAAAGATGGCTGGCGTTGTTAATCATTTTATCGCTTTTCAAAGTCGTCCATCTGTCAGTATTTTGGGCACCTGTGAGGCGTCGTTTGACTGTTAACCATCCTCGAGTGGACTTGAGGAACGTCGGGTATTAGGAGGAGATTTTTTTGAGTGGACTTTCCTTTGAGCTTCCCCTGGATCAGCTCTGTGTGTGGAAAAAAAAAAAAACATGCCGGAACAGGACAACAGGCAAGCAGCCAGGGAAAATATGCATGTGAAGGAAGGTTCAATGGGAAAAAAAAGAATCAACTGACGCTACGGATTTAATTTGAAAATGATTTATGTGTACTTTATTTGTTCAAGGGCAGGGTGTATTTTTTCACACCATCAATCTGACAGGGCTGATTTCAAGGTGTTTTATATTACATAAGGAAATGTGGCCTGTTGATGTCCTTATTGTGACTATGGCAATTGATCAGCTATTTCTATTATTGCACTAAGGATTAAAAATGAGCATAAGCACAATGAAATTAATGCTGGAATCATCTTCAGGATGCTAGAATACACTAAATACAGCAAAAATGTTGAGTCTACAACGTTTTGTTTAGGTGTGAGAGCCAAAATGAACTTTTTATGGCTTTAAATGCGTTTTCAGCCTGATTGTGCACTTTAGGTGAAAATGTCAAAATCTTCAAAATGAGCATAAGCACAATGAAATTAATGCTGGAATCATCTTCAGGATGCTAGAATACACTAAATACAGCAAAAATTTTGAGTCTACAACGTTTAGTTTAGGTGTGAGAGCCAAAATGAACTTTTTATTGCTTTAAACGCGTTTTCAGCCTGATTGTGCACTTTAGGTGAAAATGTCAAAATCTTAAAAATGAGCATAAGCACAATGAAATTAATGCTGGAATCATCTTCAGGATGCTAGAATACACTAAATACAGCAAAAATTTTGAGTCTACAACGTTTAGTTTAGGTGTGAGAGCCAAAATGAACTTTTTATTGCTTTAAACGCGTTTTCAGCCCCTGATTGTACACTTAAGGTGAAAATGTCAAAATCTTCAAAATGAGCATAAGCACAATGAAATTAATGCTGGAATCATCTTCAGGATGCTAGAATACACTAAATACAGCAAAAATTTTGAGTCTACAACGTTTAGTTTAGGTGTGAGAGCCAAAATGAACTTTTTATTGCTTTAAACGCGTTTTCAGCCTGATTGTGCACTTTAGGTGAAAATGTCAAAATCTTAAAAATGAGCATAAGCACAATGAAATTAATGCTGGAATCATCTTCAGGATGCTAGAATACACTAAATACAGCAAAAATTTTGAGTCTACAAGGTTTAGTTTAGGTGTGAGAGCCAAAATGAACTTTTTATTGCTTTAAACGCGTTTTCAGCCTGATTGTGCACTTTAGGTGAAAATGTCAAAATCTTAAAAATGAGCATAAGCACAATGAAATTAATGCTGGAATCATCTTCAGGATGCTAGAATACACTAAATACAGCAAAAATGTTGAGTCTACAACGTTTTGTTTAGGTGTGAGAGCCAAAATGAACTTTTTATGGCTTTAAATGCGTTTTCAGCCTGATTGTGCACTTTAGGTGAAAATGTCAAAATCTTCAAAATGAGCATAAGCACAATGAAATTAATGCTGGAATCATCTTCAGGATGCTAGAATACACTAAATACAGCAAAAATTTTGAGTCTACAACGTTTAGTTTAGGTGTGAGAGCCAAAATGAACTTTTTATTGCTTTAAACGCGTTTTCAGCCTGATTGTGCACTTTAGGTGAAAATGTCAAAATCTTAAAAATGAGCATAAGCACAATGAAATTAATGCTGGAATCATCTTCAGGATGCTATAATACACTAAATACAGCAAAAATTTTGAGTCTACAACGTTTAGTTTAGGTGTGAGAGCCAAAATGAACTTTTTATTGCTTTAAACGCGTTTTCAGCCCCTGATTGTACACTTAAGGTGAAAATGTCAAAATCTTCAAAATGAGCATAAGCACAATGAAATTAATGCTGGAATCATCTTCAGGATGCTAGAATACACTAAATACAGCAAAAATTTTGAGTCTACAACGTTTAGTTTAGGTGTGAGAGCCAAAATGAACTTTTTATTGCTTTAAACGCGTTTTCAGCCCCTGATTGTGCACTTTAGGTGAAAATGTCAAAATCTTAAAAATGAGCATAAGCACAATGAAATTAATGCTGGAATCATCTTCAGGATGCTAGAATACACTAAATACAGCAAACATTTTGAGTCTACAACGTTTAGTTTAGGTGTGAGAGCCAAAATGAACTTTTTATTGCTTTAAACGCGTTTTCAGCCTGATTGTGCACTTTAGGTGAAAATGTCAAAATCTTAAAAATGAGCATAAGCACAATGAAATTAATGCTGGAATCATCTTCAGGATGCTAGAATACACTAAATACAGCAAAAATTTTGAGTCTACAACGTTTAGTTTAGGTGTGAGAGCCAAAATGAACTTTTTATTGCTTTAAACGCGTTTTCAGCCCCTGATTGTACACTTAAGGTGAAAATGTCAAAATCTTCAAAATGAGCATAAGCACAATGAAATTAATGCTGGAATCATCTTCAGGATGCTAGAATACACTAAATACAGCAAAAATTTTGAGTCTACAACGTTTAGTTTAGGTGTGAGAGCCAAAATGAACTTTTTATTGCTTTAAACGCGTTTTCAGCCTGATTGTGCACTTTAGGTGAAAATGTCAAAATCTTAAAAATGAGCATAAGCACAATGAAATTAATGCTGGAATCATCTTCAGGATGCTAGAATACACTAAATACAGCAAAAATTTGGAGTCTACAACGTTTAGTTTAGGTGTGAGAGCCAAAATGAACTTTTTATTGCTTTAAACGCGTTTTCAGCCCCTGATTGTACACTTAAGGTGAAAATGTCAAAATCTTAAAAATGAGCATAAGCACAATGAAATTAATGCTGGAATCATCTTCAGGATGCTAGAATACACTAAATACAGCAAAAATGTTGAGTCTACAACGTTTTGTTTAGGTGTGAGAGCCAAAATGAACTTTTTATGGCTTTAAATGCGTTTTCAGCCTGATTGTGCACTTTAGGTGAAAATGTCAAAATCTTCAAAATGAGCATAAGCACAATGAAATTAATGCTGGAATCATCTTCAGGATGCTAGAATACACTAAATACAGCAAAAATTTTGAGTCTACAACGTTTAGTTTAGGTGTGAGAGCCAAAATGAACTTTTTATTGCTTTAAACGCGTTTTCAGCCTGATTGTGCACTTTAGGTGAAAATGTCAAAATCTTAAAAATGAGCATAAGCACAATGAAATTAATGCTGGAATCATCTTCAGGATGCTAGAATACACTAAATACAGCAAAAATTTTGAGTCTACAACGTTTAGTTTAGGTGTGAGAGCCAAAATGAACTTTTTATTGCTTTAAACGCGTTTTCAGCCCCTGATTGTACACTTAAGGTGAAAATGTCAAAATCTTCAAAATGAGCATAAGCACAATGAAATTAATGCTGGAATCATCTTCAGGATGCTAGAATACACTAAATACAGCAAAAATGTTGAGTCTACAACGTTTTGTTTAGGTGTGAGAGCCAAAATGAACTTTTTATGGCTTTAAATGCGTTTTCAGCCTGATTGTGCACTTTAGGTGAAAATGTCAAAATCTTAAAAATGAGCATAAGCACAATGAAATTAATGCTGGAATCATCTTCAGGATGCTAGAATACACTAAATACAGCAAAAATTTTGAGTCTACAACGTTTAGTTTAGGTGTGAGAGCCAAAATGAACTTTTTATTGCTTTAAACGCGTTTTCAGCCCCTGATTGTACACTTAAGGTGAAAATGTCAAAATCTTCAAAATGAGCATAAGCACAATGAAATTAATGCTGGAATCATCTTCAGGATGCTAGAATACACTAAATACAGCAAAAATTTTGAGTCTACAACGTTTAGTTTAGGTGTGAGAGCCAAAATGAACTTTTTATTGCTTTAAACGCGTTTTCAGCCTGATTGTGCACTTAAGGTGAAAATGTCAAAATCTTAAAAATGAGCATAAGCACAATGAAATTAATGCTGGAATCATCTTCAGGATGCTAGAATACACTAAATACAGCAAAAATTTTGAGTCTACAACGTTTAGTTTAGGTGTGAGAGCCAAAATGAACTTTTTATTGCTTTAAACGCGTTTTCAGCCCCTGATTGTACACTTGAGGTGAAAATGTCAAAATCTTAAAAATGAGCATAAGCACAATGAAATTAATGCTGGAATCATCTTCAGGATGCTAGAATACACTAAATACAGCAAAAATGTTGAGTCTACAACGTTTTGTTTAGGTGTGAGAGCCAAAATGAACTTTTTATGGCTTTAAGCTGCAGTAAATGAGCCTGCTATTGTAACTAAAGACATTCATTTGCGATATAGCTTATGCTTGATTGCATAGTTGGAGCTCATAAAATATAATGGCACTATGTCTTTTTTGTTTTTAATGATTCCCACTTGTGCCCATTAGCTAAACGCTAGCTGCTTTTAATTAAATTGTTCGCACACACACACACACACACACACACACACACACAAACACACGCACACACACACGCACACACACAAACCCTCAGAATGTGGAAATTTTGCAGTTGTGCAACAAAAGGGGAATGCCATTGTGGTGATAATTGTGATCATTAGTCTTGAAGGAAGAGCTAAGTTAACATGGAAGGAGCATGTCAATGTTCAATGAGCAACTCCAACAAATAGCTTGCCCCCACCAAGGTTATTTTAGTTAACTAAACTAACGAAATAACTCAAACTAAAAAAATAAATAAATAAAAAAGATTTGTTAACAAAATAAAGTAAAACGAAATAAAATAAAAATAAAAATGCTTTTAAAAAAAAAAAGAAGAAGAAAACTAACTGAAACTACATTTTACATTTACAAAATTAATTGTATTTATGGTGAAAATGTCTTTATTGTTTGGTTTAGTTAAAATAAAATAAAATTATATATATATATATATATATATATATATATATGTGTTTATTTATTTATTTGAGGGGGGCTCCAATGTCTCGGCTCTCCTGCTTTTTCATTTAACTTAGCCGAAATGCAACTCTAGGAAAGAAATACGTTACTTTTTTTTATTTTAACATGGTGTTTATATTATAATATTAGTATTAATTAGTATTATATAATATATATATATATATATATATATATATATATATATATATATAATTAGTATTAGTATTAATATTATATAATATTATAAATATTGGACACAAGTAATGCACTTTAAAAAAATAATAATACTGAAACTACCTCAAACTAAGCATTTTTGAAATAACTAAGACTAAAAAAAAACTAACAGAACCACCCTAAAAACTAATTAAAACTAACTAAATTTAAAAAAGAAAAATCAAAACAAAATAAAAACTAACTATAATGAAAATTCACAAACAATAAATATAATAAAGCCGTTCCTCTTACCCCATCTTTCTGTATAAAAAGCAGCGTAACTTTCGCTATAATCAAAAGTGCACAAAAGACTGTGCAGCGGGTAAACAACGTCTTTCCTTAGGGAATGCAAATTTGCACTTTGTTCGCTTAAGATCAAATTTCACTGTCAATGTGTGTTTCCTGCACTTTGTTCATCTTATTTCCACATTTTGGAGTAGACCAGAGAGGTCTGAAATACTTTTGCTTGTCTTGCATTTTAAACACTGCAAACGGTTCCAACTCCAAACTCAAGTAATTAAATATAAAGTAAAAATGTATCTTGAAATGCTAAACCCACTTCTATTAGAAAGTTAGAAAGAATACTATATTTGTATGTGTAAACACCAATATAATGGTGCATTGAGATACACAATTACAGATGACTAGTTTCACAACTCGTGTAACTTTGTAAACTGTCAATTTTTTTTGCAGAGGATAAAGAATATATACCTGTGTGAGTTGTTATGTTGTCTGTCTTCATGGGTCGATGCACCATTTGCAATTAAATACTCATTGCTTCAAATATTATGACACTGCCACATAAATATGAAACCTTGTATTCAGATTAGAATCGGGTTAGAAGCCCAAACCGAATGGAAAGGTCCATTTAAACACTACAATCGGAATAAACAGGCCAAATCCAAATGGGATTTATTTAGGATTTTTTTTCGGATTCACGGATTAGATTTTTGTATGTAAATGATGAATCGGAATTTTGACTGTCTGCGCTCTGTCTGCGCATGCTCTATCCTATCCTAAATGTGCAGTGACGTGACTTGAAGACTTTATGGGGTTGTTAAATACACAACATGCAATTCTCTTGTTTAATGTTGAATTTGCCAGTATTCGACTGAGAGTGGCATTAAACATCACAGCTCCATTAGAACACCTGAAACATTTTAAATTGGATTTGGCTCTGAGGTCTGGCTGGGCTTTGGTACTGGCCTTCTGTTAATACAGACCTTGTATTGACTCATTTGGCTGTGCAGGTGTAGCTAATATTTTTGGCCAAGAGTTTATTTTACTCTGATTAACTTAAATAAACTTTTGATGATCTTTGCGGTGCTCTTTTGAATCTGGTCTGCTGCAGCTGAAACAACAGATTGCACCCCCCCCCTCCCCCCAGTCCACTGAGTAACTCCCTTTCCAAGCCAGCACCCCTCCACTCGCGACCCAACTACTCTATTGCTCCATCTCTTTCCTTGCATCTATTCTCATCAAGTTTGCATTCCACGCCTCCCCTGCAGACTGTGCACAAAAGAGCAGAAAGCGCCACTGATGACCTGTAGCAAACATTCCACTCAGATCCGCTCACTCTTGGCCCTGGCCGTCATCCTTCTCTGGCACACTGTCACTTGATGTCACCCATGAGAGGGTACACACACTGACTACAAGTTTTATTAGGGAATGTAAACATAAACAACTGAGAGAATGTCCTTGTAAAAGTGTTCACACCCACTGGGTTACATTAGAGGTTAAAAATCCTGGCATGCTCTATGTAGAGGTTTTATATCCACTGTAGTTTGTCTGTCCATCTGTTGGAAATAGTCTTAAATTATGAGCTAGCCAGAAAAAAAGACATCAATTTATTTTTTATTTCGATGTATTTTATTTTAGATACATTAAAATGTCACCACCTTGCATAAACTTATCTGTCAGTAAGTTGTGATAGATAGAAGAAAATAACAGGACCATAAAATGTTTGATTTAGTGAAGGGTGGGTCACATGGGGGCGGGGGGGTCTACAAAGAAAAAAAAGGTTTTTTTTTTAAATTCATTTTAGCATATTTGTGTTTGTCTTTTTTTGTATTTTGCATCATTAATCTAACTAAGAAACAAACCAAAGTCCATGCACTTGGCTGTAGTAATATTTTTTTTGCACTAAAAAGACTCAAACTGGCTGGCTAGAAGTCAGTTTGAGGACAGCAAAACTCTGCACGTGCGTCCCCGGTCCGTTCACAGGAAATTGACAATAAAGCTATAAAAGAGGGTTGTGGTGGGATGGGCTGTGTGGGGGATCATCAGATATGGAGAAACATCTCTTGAAATAAAGCTTGTGGATGAAATAAAGAATATGCTCTCAGGTGTCAGTGCTGAGAGGCTGTTGTCGACAATTTAGCTGCTGTCGGTGGAAAGAAACAAAAAAGATTAAAGTGAAGAGGTGGGCTGCTTGGGGCTGCTGCTGGTTGGTGTTGGGGGGCAATGTCCACATGTATGGACTTGCGTGACCTCCTCCTCTTTGTCTCGCCAGCTCACTCTTGTGTCTTAATGGCTGAATTCTGTGAAATTCCACAGTGGCAGCTTTTTTTTGGATCACAAAGTGGCCCGCACTGCCTCATCATCTCCATCTACACCTGTCCACTTTCTTTGCATGCAAAGGAATGCTAGGAACGTCCCTAATCTTGTCCAAGGGCTTATTCTGATGGGGTTCCCCCCTCATTTTTTCTAAAAAGGTTGTTGAAAGATGGATGAGCTATTTTATTCTTTGTTGTCGTTATTGTTACGCATTTGTTTGCATGTTATGGTATCTCGTGGTTGTTGAACTATGCTCTGATGTAGCATTACCTTACTAATCTCATTTGTCTTTTTGGTTTTGCGAAAGGTGTTTTGTTTTGGCTTTTTTTTTTCCGGATGGAATTGCATTTTCTATTTGCAAAGGTGAAATATTGAGCACACAATAAGCTTTCTGGAAATCCCAGAGAGTTTTGAATTTATTTTCTACAGATGTCAGCTTAAAGAGACAGCAATAGGAAATGAAGCTTGAGCTTGCGTTGTGGCAATAATAGAAGCTTGATCACAACCGTGTTGAGTGTAAATCAATTTAACAGCTTTTTATATTCACATTTGGGTTACATTGAAGGATTTATTTTCGCATAGCAAGGCTTAACTTGTCTGTACGCCACAAGCCTGCTTAGTGTGGTGACTTGTGATGGATCCGCATGACTGGGAGAATATCTCCTTTCAGCGTTATGATGGAAATGAGCAGCTGCTCCCCGACAGCGGTGGCTACTTTTCACCTCCAGAGCACATAAACATCTCCCGGCCTTCATACTGTAGCCCCTTCTGGCGGCGTGAGTCCTTTACATAATTCCCTGCTGTGGCCAAACGATGACCTTGACGCTTTGCAAACGTTTTGACATGTTTTAAGAGAAACGGCAGTGGAGGGCTTTGTATTCATCATTACTATGTGCTTGAATTGACAATTGTTTTTTTTTTTGAAGGGCAAAATGAAAATATACAAGATGCGCCAAAAGTCAGTACATTCTTAAAACTGTTAGGTCAAAAGAACCCCAAATATGGCAAACTAGCTAACCCAGCTCTTAGTCCAAGTGGGACCAAGCCAATCCTGAGCTATTTATATCCCAGTGCATTTAGTTGAGGTTTTGACCCAGTATGTTGGGTCAAGATTTTGATCCAACAATGGGTCAAAAATAAATAAATAGTTAAAGGTAAAAGGTTTAAAAAAAATAATACAAATTTCATTACCAATAACTGTCAGTAAGATGGGGGCGTTAGGACCCAGATGCGTGAAGGCAGGGCAAGGAGGCAGAGGTGCAGTCCAAAAAGACGTTTTAATATCTAATCAAAAAAACCTAACTTCAAAATACAAAATAAACTAAACCAACAAAACATGAAGCTAAACATGAAAAAACAACTAAGGCGAGACTAACAACATGACATGGATCCTGATCAGGCGAAGAGGTCAGCGTGACGTGGCGAAAGACTTACGACAGTTGCAACAGCAAAAATGAACCGACACAGACAGGGGGGAGACAACCGACTAAATACACCAACACTAATGACATGACAAGACACACCTGGCTGAGGGCACTGATTGGATGACACATGAGGGTAATGGGGAAAGGTGGACACAATCAGGGTTGACACTGACACCACACGAGGAAGGGCAAGTGACCAGAAACGAGAGGAGTCAGACTTTTCACAATAAAACAGGAAATGACAAGACAAGGGGAAAACACAAGGAAAACATGACAGGGAGTAAACAAGACTGAAAATAAACATGACAATAACAAGAAGAAAAAGCAACTTCCCCCTGATTTGAACCCAGACGCCAGCCAGCGGAATGACCCACAGAGCCATCCAGACGCTACTAACATTTTCAAAGAATGTTACATTAAATTAACTTCAACTTCAGAACGATAGTAAGCTTTGCATCCCAAAATAATGATACCGTTTGTGGTAGAAGGACGTGCCCCCAATTTAGGGCATAAATAGTTGGGTTTTGATAGATATTATAACATTTTTAATTCTTCATTTCATATAATAACCATTGTTACACATTATTAACATTTTAATTCTTTATATTAACCTTGTCGAGATGTTTTGTGTCCTGTGCAGAGCAGGTGGTGTTGATTTCGGTATAATCTGACCATAAACTGGGCCATACTATTTAGTCTAAAAAAGTTCCTTCTCAGCGCTTTGTGCGAAAACACATTTGGTCCTTGAGAACAGAATCTGTTTCGAACACGCACTCCTGACTCTGTTTTCGCCATCTGCTCATGGAAAAGTACCCAGAGATATGTTTTGTCTACAAATAAAAGAGAGGAGGTCTTTTAACTATAAGAAGCCATTGTACACGCGGAAGAGACACATTTCGACGCTCTGAATCCCACCTGTTTAAGTGATGAATTAGAGGCTGTTTGAGTGTCCAGAGATCTCTGTTAGATTAAAAAAAACATTTTTGCAAAGGTGTTTTTTCTTACATTAAATCTGTCTTCAAATTTTGGAACACGCAAAGAGGAAATTTATTTTCATTCCTCAACAGTTTCCCACACCAACTCAAACTGGTTAATCCTAACCGAGCTTTGTTGCATGAGCTGATGAAGCCTTCTCAAATGAGAGGCAAAACATCTTCAAAGTCATACACAGAAGTCCAGTTGCAATCGAGTCGATGTCTTGAGAAAGAAAAGACTTGGATGAATGAGAATATCCACAAGCAAAACTCAGTACACAACAAAACTGTCCAAAATAGTGACCAGCTTCAGATCTTAAACCTACACAAATCCAATCTTCAACCCAATCTACTGGGTCAAAATAATTAACCTAACCTTGGGTAAAAGTAACTCAATCGAACCCAGCTGCGTGTTTTTTTCCCCTGTGTAATGTATACATTTGCTGTTTTCTATTTGCTTCAGGGATCATCCGGACAGATGTGAGGCATCTGCATTTGATGGCTTAGTATTTGCATTTCTGTTAGCACATCATTCCCTTGCCCATTGCGAAATTGCTGCCTGGCAAGTTTTTCTGTCCCCGACTGCAGTCCAACAGTAGTTTGAGAAACTTAATGACTGTCACACTGCTTCAATGTGTAGTATAATTTCTGCTATCCATGGCAAGTTTCTATGACTTCAGGTTGTTCAAATGCTTCAAAACAAAAGATTATAATGCTCAACAACCTAAAGTGGGTAAAGCTTTATTACTCTACCAAGTATTGGCTGAATCGAGCATCTGTTGATGCTGAGTTCCAGCGCAGTCCTCCATATAGACTTTACCTGGTATAAAGAGAAGGCCTATTTTAGGAGCTGTGGGTTTTCATCAGTGGGGTTACGGTTGGTTGGATATAAGGTTTACCCCATCTTTTGCCCAAATCAACTGGAATTGGCTCTAACTCAACTGCAAAACTAAACAGGACAAGCAGCACAGAACATGAATGGATGACACATTAGAACCATTAGTACAGCTGAAACCCATTGCTGGGTTGAGAAATGCTTTAAGATCAGCAAAAATGAGTTATCATGATAAGGTACTGTCTTCTTAACTCGGACAGAAGCTGATGGGTGAGGTATTGTCAGCAAGTCATTTACTCTCTATTAAAAATAAATCAATTTATTTAAAAAAATTATAATTTGCTGCATCCATCTGTCTATTATCCCTGCTTCTGATTGTGGCTCATTTGTGCGAATTCCCTACAGCAGGAGTAAATTACAAGCCATACAATCTGCCCCAAATGACAACCTTCCGAGCATGGGCCCTTGGGACTTTTTCGTACGCAGGATGCAACATTAAGCCTTCTTGAGTGGTGTCCCTGCCAGAACTGGCACTGACCCTGATTTAAGGTGGATTACATTAAATCATGTCCCCGCAAACTACAACACGCGGTGGACTCGCGCTCTTGCACTTTCACCTCTCACGGTAGACAAAAATAACAAGTCTGTTTGAGCTTTTATCAGATGCACTCTGACCCCTTTCAACATCAATCACGGATGGCATGGCGGAACGTAGCTCACGGTGCCAGCAAAGCCTGGAAAATTATCTATCGCTGATAACTTGGATGGGATTTGTCGTCACTTCCCTTACCTCATTTTTGGATTACAGTAATTTAATTTTTGATAAAATGCTTACACAAGGCTTGGCTGTGTTCACTTAGCCTGTGCTATACCTTCTGACCACAAGATAGCAGCACAACCTAAGGCATTGGTAGCAGCATATTGTAAACTAGAGAATGCAATTTGTGACTACATTGTGTGTGAATGCTGAAGAGATATAGAATGAATTGAAATGTACAGTATGATGTGAGACTCTTAAAAAAAGTAATAAGATAAATGTAAAATTGTGAAATTTCTTCATTATTTTAGAAATGTGTTCATGGAAAATGTGAAATTCTTAATTTGTGTGGAACGATGAACATGATGATGTTCAAATAGAGTGAGTTGATTGAAGAATTGTAAATGTGTTTTTTGTTTGTTTTTTAATATTCACTTGGGAATGAGAAATGTGAAATTCCTCAAAAAGTAGGAATTATTTTTCAGGAATATTGAACACTTGGAAGTTAGAAAGGTTTGAGTCAGTTGAAAATGTGTTACTTTAAGGTCATGTCGTGTGTGTTTTTTGTCATTTATTTATTCATATATTCATTCATTGTCCTGTAACATGTGGAATGGTGACAAAAATTTTAATTTTAATAACGTCCTAATAACTTGAATATTTTTAGATTTAGATTTAAACTGGTTGAGAAATGGGGGGGGGGGAAGGTAAAAAATAATTAAAAGAATAAATGTTTTATTCCATCAAGTTTATACCTAATATTTGTTGCTTTAACATGTGGTAATTAACAGAACTGTTCAGATTCATTTTTCTCCCATTAAAAAGTCAAATATTTTTTTTTAAATGCGCATTTTATAATTCTTTATGTTAAAATAATCATTTGTGTAAACTTTTAAACTTGAACTTCTAATCAAATCAAATAGACTAACTACACGAATGAATAAAATCAGTTGTCTTATGAAAGTGTTTCAGTGACTGTGACGTAACCCGGAACTATCTGCTATAAACAAACCAACGTGTCAACATTGTACTATAAAAAGAAAAGGAAAAAAAGGTGTCACATCGTGTCCGGCTTTGTCATCACATAAGCACTGCCCACTCTGTCACGCGCGCGCGCGCGCGCGCACATACCACTTTCAACCCTGGTTTTCTATGAGGAATGACTGTAACTTTTAATAAGTCACCGTGCGTGGGCTTGCGCGCGATGCCACCTTTGCGGGCGGTGATCCCGCTGCCGGAGCATGTGACCGCATTAGACGCTCACATGGCCGCCGCGGCCGTCCGCTTTTAGTTGGGGCCGAGCGAGCGAAAGCATCCGTAGGAGCCGAGGAGCGCTGCGAGGCTGCACGGCGCCCTTATCCGCACTCATCATGGCGAACGGCGGGCAGAAAGTTGTGCTGATCACCGGCTGCTCCTCCGGCATCGGCTTGAGAATCGCCGTCACGCTGGCCAGAGATGAGAAGAAGCGTTACCATGGTAAAGTTTTCTGTTACGTTCTCCGTTTTTAGCAACCACACAAGACACATTAGTGGGCTTTAGCAAAAACGAGTTACTTTTTTACGCACTTTTTACGCAGTCGGTGTCACGTCCTCTCGCGGTTATGGTATCTAGCCCCCCCACCCCACACAACCCACCCCCCTTTTTAAGGATCGGGAATCAGTCACCCCTCTGTTTTGTGTTGCGCTTGAACCATTATCATGTGAAAGCCCGCTTCTTTCCCGTGCCGGGGGGCTTCGGAGGGACGTGGCTTTCTAGGCACCGCCGTAAAAGGGAGGCTTGTCACTTCTCTTTCATGTGACTTCTCCAACCAACGATAACCCCCTCCGCCCGTATTTTTTTCCCCTTCAACGCTGCCCATTGTGGGAGTATGCACCACTCGCCCCGCTTTAGTGCCGTGTCTAATGAGCCTACAGTGCCAGGCCTTCAGCCAGGAGGGGGTAAAGTTTGAGACCTGTACAAGCGAAGGCTCACTCCCGTTTGAAGTGTTCATTGGTGGGTGGGATGTGTCCCACGCTTATGTCACTCAAGCTCTTCTCCATCCCTGCTTGCCTGGTGACTTTGCAGTAGAGGCTCTTAAGTTGGAAGTTAAAAACTTTCATCATTGTGAAAATGCTCATTCTGAATTGACATTAGTAGCGTATGATAAATATGATCTCTGGCCACATCTTGTGCCTCTAATCTGCTAAATAAATAAAAAACACTGCACCTGAAGAAAAAACAACCAATCAGAGATAGAAGGTGTGACTGATGAGGTGTCATCGTGGGCACACCTTGGGTCACCTTGTTACTCCAGCACCTTATTCGTAATACACTGTTACTCTAATGTGCCAATAAATGGTTGTTTTTCCTCTGGAGCAATGCTGTCTTGTACAGTATATTAGAGGTGGGAATCTTTGAATGTCTCACGATTAGATTAGATTCCGATTTTTGGGTCTGCGATTCGATTCAGAATAAATTTTCGATTGAGAACGATTTTGCATTCTAAATGATTTGATTGACAATGATTTTTGCAATGTGCAAGGAATTGTAATGATCTACTCCAGTCTGACTCGCTAATGTTAATTAGCGCGCTACTCGTGGCACTTTTATCACTCAAAAGAACGGCTCCACGCTGAAAAAAATATATACTTTTATTGGAATAACTTGATCGTGACTTTTTCCTTCTACTCTGTAATGTGGCTACAACTTAACAGTGTATTAGACCGCGTGGAACCACACTGCCCCTCAGTGGCCAAATCAGGTACAACAGCTCAAAATAAAGGCACACACAGACAAAGGCAAGAAAGTATAAAATAATTTGAATAAAATCGATTTAGGGACAGTTAAGATCGATTCAGAATCGTACTAAATGAGAATCGCGATTCTTATGAGAATTGATTTTTTGGCACACCCCTACAGTATATGAAATTGGAAGCATTTAAGGGGTTAGAAACAGCTTGTCATGTATTGCTGTCAAGTCATAATGATTGTTACTATACTTGTGGTTTGGCACTCGCTGTTTAGCTTATTTGTCCATTTTATTCAATATTTTTCAACTTTTGTTGTGTGAGGGAATCTCTCAGTTTTCACACATTGGCATGGATTTTCTGACCTTAAAGCATTTCTAAAGGCATTGTCTTTACTACTTATAGAGCAGTCCTATTGTACATATTTTTGTCCAACCACAAAATTTCTCCAAGGTAATCTTATTTTTCTTTCATGGTCCCCTTCAGAGTATTTTCTCCCCACTGTGGCCTTCCTTTGAGAAGTCGCCCTATGAACGGTGGAGGTGCCCCAACAATTTCATTAGATCCTTTGGGAAAGAAGATTAAATATTGCTTAGTTCGCTAAAGACAGAGCGACCCGGTAGAGGCGGATGTGTTTGGAACGCAGTGTGGTTCGTACAAGAATGTTAAAGCGGCCCAACAGTAATTCCTGCAGGAGTCCTGGAGAACAATGGCCCTCTTGTTCGTTTCATAGCCAAACATACATTTCCTTGCCTGCTCCAGAGCCTTGCAAATTGCTACATGAGACTTAATTCACGTCATGTTGTGACATGATATCCAAAGCGTTTATGAGTTCTTACAGGCACACATTACATGACACAGCAATGTCCTCAATACAGTACACAATGTGACATCTCCATCGCGTCTCTTTGGGGTCTGTTACACGTCAACAGCCACATGGAACCAGGAACGTTTTTAAATCGTGCTGCGAAAATGACTTAAACACTGCAGTTCAATCTGCAGTTCAAAGTTCACTTCAGCTGTTTCATTTAAAGTCAAGGTCAAATTAAAAGAAGGAATACAATCTGGTTGTACAGCCCAAAATTTCTTTAAGAACAACTTATGTCATTAAAGACGGAGTTTGCCATGTCTAACCTGCTAGCAATGTAGCCTCATTAAATCACTCAGTTCAATCGATTTTAAATTCCCCAAAATCTATTTTATTTAAATTATTGATTACTGTCTTGCCTTTGTCTGTTTGTGCCTTTATTTGGAGCGCTGTTAATGTTGTACCCGATTTGGCCACTTAGGGGCAGTGTGGTTCCACGCGGTCTAATACACTGTTAAGTTGTAGCCACATTAGAGAGTAGAAGGAAAAAGTCATGATCAAGTTATTCCAATAAAAGTGTTTTTTTTTGCAGTGTGGAGCCGTTCTTTTGAGTGATAAAAGTGCAGCGAGTAGCGCGCTAATTAGCATTAGCGAGTCAGACTGGAGTAGATCATTACAATTCCTTGCACATCTATAGATTGGAGCAAAATCATTTTCAATCAATTCATTTTTAATATTTAAAAAAATAATCGCCCATTATCGAAATCGTTTCTGAATCGAATCGCACACCCAAGAATCGTAATGTAATCGAATCGTGAGACATTCAAAGATTCCCACCCCTAATAAATAGTAACAGAAAACACATATCCTGCTTTAACAAAATAACAGCGTTAGCATTACTAAGCTAGCATTACAGGTCAACATTAGCCACTGCTGATAGCAAGTAGTGCTTTTGCTACCATGGGCAAAGCTAGGGCATTGCAACTAGGCAAGTGGCTATGCGTAAAGAAAAAAGTGAGTAGGAAGGAACCCCGAATGCCAAGTAGTCACAGATTTGTTATCTTACACATATGCTAATTATCAGAAAATTTGACCAGCCAACAAAATATCTGTCTGGATATCAAAAGATTTGCTTGGTTGTTTAATTTCACACTTGTCCAGTGAGACAATTATTTTCATACAAAAAATTAAGAGGTGAATTTTCCATAATACTCTACTTAATGTATATGTACTGATGTGTCTGATTTTAGCCAATCACTGCACATTCTGATGCTACTGTTGCTCATATAGATGTAAATAAACGCAATAAAACTGTCACCGTCAAATTAAAAACAAAAAATAATGTAGAGGATAAAAGTATGGCATTGCATGGTTTTGATTGTAGTGACAATGCTAAGCAACAGCTAACTCTGTGCAAAATGTGTTTTAAACGAAGACATGTGCTTTAAAGGAGCATAACAGTGAAAAAATGTGATGTCGTTTATAATAGAAGCGTCCGCTCTGGATGTTTCTCCTCCACATTGTTACTTGTAAGAAACCTCAAACGCAGTTTGCCTTCATCTAAAAATACCAAGGTGACGCTTGGAGGTTTATCAGTCGAGTCCGACTCCTTGTTTACCTCCGCTGACTGGCGTTGTGTAAGAATGCTTTCCTCCCCTTGATAACATCACTCGGCCGACTCAGCGAAACGGACGAGGCCTCACAACCGACTTGATAGATGTCGTCGCTAATCATGTGATCCCTGTAGTCATTGTGTGCTAATGTGGCCACGGCATGTAAAGTTCAAACCGAATCAGCTCTTTGTCCTGTGAGGTATGCTTGCCGCAGGAACTTTGACCCCGGCAGCCACTTTTAGTGTGCGTGTGTGTGCTTGATGGTGTGTAGCAAGGAAGTTGCATAGCGGTGGCCTCTCACATCAAAGGGCTCAAAGTCCCATGTGCCACCTTAGTGCTGTTGGTCAATGTTGTTAACATAATTTGATCAAGTATGACAACAAACACATTCCAAAGAGAAATAAAAAAAGCCTAAACAACTTGTGTTATTGTCCTCCCCTGTAGTCGTCGCGACCATGCGTGACCTGAAGAAGAAGAACAAGCTCGTGGAGGCGGCGGGAGACGCGTACGGGAAGAACTTGGTGCTGCTGCCGCTCGACGTGTGCAGCGACGAATCTGTCAAGCAGTGCATTAACAGCGTGAAGGACCGTCATATTGATATCTTGAGTGAGTCGGACGCCTGCATGACTAACATCTGCACAATGTCCCAATTTATCATTTGAGCACATCTGATAAGGTCGTCCAGCAATGTAGGCTATTTGATGACCCAAAAGAAAAGGAGCTTGTTGACAGTGAGACACCTCCTATTGGCTAAAACTGTAAAAAAAATAAAATAAAAAAAATAAAAAATATATATATATATATATATTAGGAGTGTGAATTGCCTAGTACCTGGCGATTCGATTCATATCACGATTCATAGGTCACGATTCGATTAGATTCCGATTACTCCCGATATGAATCTATAAATTGATTATTGCGATTTAAAAAAAAATTTTTTTAAATCAAATTTCGAAAATACTAATCAGTAAACTTGTACATGTACACTGTAAGATTTGTATAAAAATGTATTTATTTATCTGAAAATAGAGGCTTACAACTGAGCCACTGCATTTAACAAACAGGTTGCAGTCTGTTTCATGTTTGAACAGCACTGAAATAAAATATTAACTCATTCACTGCCATAAATTCATTATAAAAAAAAAGATTATTAAAAATTAGGGGGGGGGCAGGCAATATTTTTTTAATTGTAACAAATCGCATGACTTCACTAGTTAACTCACGATTAATCACAAATGTTATATCTGTTCTAGATGTACAATAAAAACAAATTCTAGGTTTTCATACTCATACATAGAAATTGTTCAAATCAATTTTTGACGTTTATAGCCGCCAATGGCAGTGAATGAATAAAAAAAAAAAATTATTAAAAACTTGGGGCGTCAGGCAATAAAATTTTTTATCGTAATTAATCGCATGACTTCACTAGTTAACTCATGATTAATCACAAATTTTATATCTGTTCTAAATGTACAATAACAATTTTTAGGTTTTCATACTCTTGTTAATAAAAGTGGGAAAACTAAATGAAATAGTTCAATGCATTTTTGACATTCATAGCTGTCAATGGCAGTGAATGAGTTAAGGCTTAATGTTCCATTAATATAACATTCTTCCATGCTTAATGTGTGAATCCTAACCCTAAGTAAGACATGTTGAATATTCCCATAAAAAAATTATGTTTAAAAATCGATTCGGCCACATATCGAATCGATTCGAGAATTGCGCACTGTAATATCGCAATATATTGCCGAATCGATTTTTTTCTAACATCCCTAATATATATATATATAGTACTGTAGTTGAAGTTATGTACATGGAAAGTAAATAAGTACTGTACTGCAAAAAAAATGAAATAAGTATATGTACAGCTAGAAACTAAATTCTAATATGTTTGTTTGCAATTCATGTTTTAAAGGTTTAAAGAACAAGATTAGTTCACGTGCTAGTAGAGAGAGGCCACATAGCACAAGTGCTACTAGTGGTACTTGTACCACACTTTGAGAATCTTTCTCCTAGCATAGTACTTCAATTCATGGTCCACCTGAATAAATAAACGGCACCTCAAATAGACACTTTTTTTTCCCACCCTCCACTGAAAAATAAATATGCAACCGCCCGGTGGTTGTAATTACATCTTGATACGCCATCTGTAAAGCTGGATTTTAATTTCGAGAGAAGGTAACTAAAAGTTCACAATAAGCAAACAGTCAACCGTTCATTAAAAAAAAAAAGGCTTCAGGCTGTTTAATGCCACTCCCAGTTGAAGTGTGCACTCAAACTAAACATGAAACAAAGAGAATTACACCTTTTTTAAAGGGAAGTCAACCCCAACTTTTGTTTTTGACAATAATATGTTATACGCAGCCCCACTGGTCTAAATATGATATTCTGGTTAATATTGCGTTAGTAGAATATGAGTTTAAGCAGCAAAATTAAGCCGTTATTATCCATCTCAGCTGGCGACTTAAGACGGCATCAATGTTGCTGTGGGCTCAGGTGACAACCAATCACAGCGCAGCTTCAAAAAACAAGAACAAATGGTGAGCTGTGATTGGTCGTTGCCTGTCTGAGCCCTGCGCAACTATGATGCCCTCTTCAATCGACAGCAAGTGGCAAAATGGCCGCCCCCTGAGATGGATAAAAACGGCTGGATTTGGCTTCATAACTATTATTCCACAAATGTAATATTAACCAGAATACCATATTTAGATCAGTGGGGCTGCATAGAATATATTATTGTCAAGAAATGTTTAAGGTTGACTTCCACTTTAAATCAAACAAGGTCCCGCCATCTTCAAACTAAGACCTTGTTCAGACTGGCAGCCCAAATCCCATTTTTAGCCCATCTAGATTGAAAGTGGATGGCTCTTTTGTCGTCTGAAAGAAGAAAGAAAGAAAAAGAGCAGAGCAGTAAATAGCATCACAATGACTTCAAACTACACACGCTGGGTGCCGCCTCCTTTTGACGTCGTTGCTACAGCAACCTGTCAGATGGATCAATAATGTGTGATTTATACACTTGCTTTTAACAGTCTGGACAGTCAGCCCTAAAAAACGGATTTGAGGAAGAATCCGATTGGAGTCAGATATGTAGACAGAGAACAGTACTCACAGTCATGTGTTCTTTAGCCTCTGCATAGAACGACTAATATTAACGCTGAGAGACATTATGAATCCCAATTGAAATCTAGGCGGGACAAACCCCACTGCAATATGATTGGAAAATGCCTGCCTAGATCTCAGGGGGCCTAAACAGGATATCCATCTGTCAGTCTTAGATCCAATTGTTCAAATTCAACTTTGTTTAAATTTAAAGGTTAAATGTTGGGTTTTTGTTTTTTATTTTATTAAAAAAAAAAATGGGGGGGGGGGGTTAACAGAACTCATTTGCTCCCAAAAACATATAAAAACGTTATATTTCAAAATTTTCATTGCCATGGTCCCAAAAAACGTATTTATACCTTTTTTATGTTTTTTTATGCTAGAGCATACAGAAGGTTTTGATGCAGCCTCTGACCCGAAGAGGTCGCTTAAAGCAATGGTAGTTATTACAAAAAAAAAAGCCAGCAGTTGGCGGCAGAGTATAAGAGATCAACCAGGGCCATGTTGCAACAAGCTCTTTTCCCCAGTGTTTTCACCAGGTTTGTGAATAATGATGAAACTGAGCTATATTCTAATGCTAATTGCTGCAAAATGGAAACAGATAGAAATATAGAATTTTTTTCCTGGAAAAAAGAGACTCTAATCTTTCTTTGGGTAGGTTCCATGTTTTTATAGCAATGGAACACAATATTCTGTGGGCCTTGCAAAATCAGTCAAAATCCAGTAAAACAGAGCGAAGGGCGTTGCTTCAGTAAAAATGGCTGGGGGTGAATGAGATAATGGCATTTCTATGAATTTCAATTGGAAACGATTAGGAATGTGGAGACAAATGAATCAAGGCACCACTGAAAAAGAGACATACGGTATGGATGCAATTCTTTTACATTTTTAAACAATTCCTAGCTGTCTTAAGAAGATGTCTCTGAATACACAAAGGGTACAAAATAACAGCATGCTTCTCACACTTTTTGATAAATGTTGCAACTTTTCAAACCACTCCAGAGTCTTTTTTTTTTTCAAAAATGTTGAGCAACAATCGAATGTTTTTCTGTGGTCTTATTGTAGACTTCTTGAGAGTGCAATGCTCACTTCCATAGCAAGAGATGTTCCTCTTTGTCCAGACTGCAAAGGAATGGCGCTTGCACAAAGCCGCCACTGGCTTATTTAACATATCTTGATCACAACTATTTTTTTTCCATACAATTAAAATCTATATTATCCATCCATACCCCAGCACACACAATGTGTTCTCTGAAATGTAGTGGCAACAAACAACATGAGGAAATAGGGTCAGTATAGCAGGTCTAATACACATGTTGTCCTTTAATGCACCAAACAAGCTCTTTAATATTAAAGTCAGATCATGTGCTAAGGCTTGAGTGCGTATAAAGATTCTGTTTAAAAGCCTGCTTGCATCTTGTGCAAAGTCCAAAGCCCCTTCACCTCATTACTCAAGACCCACAAGGCCTTTGTCAAAGCCTGCCGTTGCGTCACACTGCTTTGTTGTGCTTTTACGCTGACCTCTTGTGGTAGTCTCAATGAAGACACCCAGAAAACCACAACCACCTACAGTGTGTGATGGGAATGTGTTTTATTCAACCACGCTCTTAGTTAAAAGCGCTTCTCAAATCATCTTTTCCCATTCAAATATATGGAAATGCCATTACTTTGTTCTAAAAAAAAAATGGTATAGTGTTTTTTCGTATGAAAAATAGTATTCTTGTTTTATGATAGTTTGACAGTAAACTCTTGCGATTTGTGAATTAACAATATTCCTTTGGCAGCATCTCGTAGCATCTAGCAAAGCTAAAGGAGGAGCAACATGTAGTCGAGTTTCACTGCAATCCTTTTTGTGACGCCGACAGTAAACAACGCAGGCGTGGGCTTGCTGGGCCCGGTGGAGAGCATCAGCATCGATGAGATGAAGCGAGTGTTCGAGACCAACTTCTTTGGCGTCGTACGCATGATCAAAGAGGTGATGCCGGACATGAAGAAGAGGCGGTCCGGACACATCGTGGTCATGAGCAGCGTCATGGGACTTCAGGGTAGGCGTCTATTGATCTTGCTTTCTCCTCTGTGATCAATATTTGCATGGTATCTGGTACGGGACTAATTCTTTTTTTCAATTTTTTTATGTATTTATTTTTTGCTGGTCCTGGAACAGGAGTTGTGTTCAATGACGTTTACACGGCTTCCAAGTTTGCCATGGAGGGCTTTTGCGAGAGTATGGCCGTGCAGCTGATGAAGTTCAACGTCAGGTAATGTCTGTGAATTGTTAAGAAGCCTCTATTTGGTGGGGGGGTTGCTAGACTTGACCCGTTGTGTTGAGAGAGAGAGAGAGAGAAATTGTAGAGTGATTGCAATTGGATAAGGAAGCAATGTGATTGTGTACAACCAATTGTGTTGGTAAGGTACGACTACCAGATGTCCGTATCAGGCAAATACTCATTTCAATGTATCAGGTGCAGGGTTGGGAGTGTTACTTTTAAAATGTAATCCATTACAGTTACAAGTTACCTTCTAAAAAATGTAGTTAGTAACGTCATCCAAGTACCATAATATTAAAGGAATGTAATTGGATTACTTTTGGATTACTCCAATATTGAGTATGCTCATGAAGACAAAATAAAAATAAATACCACCACAATATATATTCTATACAATGTGCCCCTGCTATTTGCGGGTGATAGGGACCCGGGCAGCCTACAAATAGCAAAAATCCTTGTGTAATTAAAAAGCATGTAGGCTATTGATTGATTGTTTGATTGTTTGATTGATTGATTGATGGCCATATGCTGTTTTCGAACTGTCACTGAAAGCAACCACAACTCAGAGTTTGATTGATAGATAGATAGATAGATAGATAGATAGATAGATAGATAGATAGATAGATAGATAGATAGATAGATAGATAGATAGATAGATAGATAGATAGATAGATAGATAGATAGATAGATAGGTACAATGAAGATGACGATGCGTGACATCAACTGCAATATAAACTTTTATCCCAGTCACAAGTTTAGCCGTGTATATGTTGTATATGATGTTTAAATAGTGAATTGGTGGGAGGAAGATTTGTTTGTAAGGTGTAACTCACATTATGGTTGTAGGCTAGCGGGCTAGCTAGCAAGAAGCTACAGCGCGTAGCATGCCGCTGGACTCTCAGCTCAAACTTTTGCTCCGAGTAAGTTCCAGTGAATACCGGTCGCCATTTCCTCTTCCCGTCCATGAATCTTTTTCAAACTGCCCGCATGTGGAGGACACGACTAGTCGGTTCGTTCGTTCCCACCTCCCCGACATGTAGCAACGGTTACATTCGCACGGGCGTGCACGTGCTCTCTCTCACTCAGTCCTTATCTCTCTCTCACTCCCGCTCTCTCTCTCTCTCTCTCTCTTGCCGTCTCTCTCATCGTAGAAATTGTAATCCCTCGCAGTAATCCCCATTTTTAATAAATGTACCTGTAATCTGATTGCATGTTTTTCCTGTAACTGTAATGGAATATATATTTTTTTTTTGCAATCTGATTACGTAACGGCGGTACATGTATTCCGTTACTCCCCAAGCCTAATTAGGTGTCATGAAGGCTGCGATACCAGTCACCAATACTAACATGCACATCTGACAGAATGTTTCTCTGTGTGAATTACATACTTTAAGATGTAATATCCGTAAGTGTATATTTGTCAAGTTTAGTTTTACGCTTAGAGTACATTATTTATTAGTGTGTTGCTACCGAAATGTATTATGTTTAATTTGCCAACCCAGTTTAGGTGGTAGGATGACTTTCTGTATGGCTGATGGAACAATGTCCTTCTCAATCCTCTCATATGTGCATTATGATGCAATGTCTGTAAGTAAAATGTATATATTGCTGGCATCAGGCCCTTATACCTCCAAAACTGTCACGTTTCATGTTTGTTCAACCATTAACATTGCATCATCAAAGAGAGCAAGCTATTTGCAACACTTTAGATTGTTCAATAATTTGCACAAATAGCACCCACACGTCTAGGCTGACCCATAGATTGGATTTTTGTAATGATATCAAATTTATAAAAACTGTGACGTATGAGGTTTTGGCTCGACACTAGCGATATTTTTATAAGGTCAAGTCAAGTTTTGAACGGCTTGCTCACAGTTATGTTCCCTTTAAGTCAGTGCTTCTCAATTATTTTCTGTTGCAAAGCTCCCCACCCCCACACCAGGAACACGCAAATATTTTTTATTATTTGTCTGTAAAATTGATGTAAGTGCACCACTGCATAACATTGTATCTTTATTAACATTAAAGAAAATTAACATAGAAACATAAATCTACTGAGTAACTTTATTAAAGTTGTGGAAATGGATGGATGGATACTGCTTGGGCACATTCCTACAATGAGAGCGCTACTGCCACCTACTGTAGTCGATGTGCAATTAGACTATTCTCACATGAGGCCCGCCCCCTATTTGAGAAGGACTGCTTTAAGTATTGTTTAAACAGACAGTGTGTATAATTTAGGGCCATCTAGTTGTGAACTAATAGAATGCAAAAATCTAACTTCAAAGCGTGTGTATTTTGAAGCACGCGCACTTTGGTGCCTCAGAGAGACCACACCTCGCAAGCCTGCCACCAATTACTACGTTGGCTAAGTTCTTCACCTGAAACATGAAATATAATTAGCAATTACTAGACCTACAATTACATTTAAAAATTTACGTTGATGTGATTTAATTTAATAGTGCGTTTTAAAAATGAAGGAACAGTGAAAAATGGGGGGGATCTTCACACGGTCCCATTAAAAGATTGGTTGTACATGTAACATATCGTTAGCCTAGTAGCATAATTGCCTAATTCATTTTTAACTTACTGTCCCAATTTCACTTAAAAAAGTATACCACTGTGCTTGCTAATTTATTTTTTTGTATGTACCGTCCCTCTGTATTCTTAGTTACCCACGTCCTAGTAATCTGCAAAGGTTGAACCGTAAATGTTCAAAATTCACTTCAGCAATTAAGCTGATAAAAATGTAGTCAAGCACTCATCCCTTCCCAACTCTCTTTTCCTTTGTTTATTCCTCCATGTATATCCTTTGTCAGGTTGTCGATGATCGAGCCGGGTCCGGTGCACACAGAGTTTGAGACAAAGATGATGGAGGATGTGGCCAAGATGGAGTACCCGGGCGTGGACGCCGACACGGTTCGTTACTTTAAAGACGTTTACCTGCCGTCGTCTATAGATATCTTCGAAGCCATGGGTCAGACGGCGGAGGACATAGCCAAAGTGAGTAAGAATGTTGTACTTTTTGGATTGTGGCAGAAATCCCATCGCTGACCCCATGTGGCTTTTTCGGTCCCCTTCAGTGCACTAAGAAGGTGATCGAGTCGAGCAGCCCCCGCTTCAGGAATCTGACCAACAGCCTGTACACGCCCATCGTGGCCCTGAAGTACGCCGACGAGACGGGCGGGCTGTCGGTCAACACCTTCTACAACCTGCTCTTTAATTTGGGACCTCTCATGCACATCACCATGAGCATCCTCAAGTGCCTGACGTGCAGCTGCCTGCGCCGACGCACCCTTTCGCCTAACTGAGGACAATCACCCTCTTTCGCCGGCAATCAGTCATTAGGCAAAGAAAAGGCACCTTGATCTGACAGTGGATACATGCACGGATACATAAATATATTTTATTGAAGATTAAGAGCCAGGGCTTTAGTCATCGCTGCAGCAGGGGATGAACTTTAGGAAACGGGCAAAATCCTCCGGACACTCGACTAAGCACAACGGTGAACTCAGCCGCAAGATCGAAGCAAAGTAATTATTATAATAATTTTTTTAAAGTCATAATAATGCTAACGTATAGCCTAGCATACCAGGAATAAATCTTATTGTGTGGCATACCTAATGTCACGTCAGTCATAACTGCTGTACAATACAAATTTTGATCAATTGTTGCATTTCAAGGCTTATTAACTCATTCACTGCCATTGACGGCTATAGACGTCAAAAATTCATTTGAACTATTTCTAACAGTTTCACATTTTTTTACACTTTTGTTAACAAGAGTATGAAAAAAATGTATTGTATGTTTAGAACAGATATAAAATTTGTGATTAATCGTCAGTTAATGACTAGTGAAGTCATTGTAATTACAATAGGGTTAGGGTTTAGGGTTAGGGTTAGTAAATTAAATAAAAAAAAATAATAAAAAAATTGCCTGATGCCCCTAATTAAAAAAACAAAAGATTATTATATTATTATTATTATAAAATTAAGGGTGTCAGATGATCTTTTTTTTTTATTATAATTAATCGCATGACTTCAATAGTTAACTCACAATTAATCACAAATTGTATATCTGTTCTAAATGTACCAACAAAAAAAATCTAGGTTTTCATACTCTTGTTAACAAAAGTGGGGAAAAAATGTGAAACTAATAGAAATTATTTTAATATAGAATTTTTGATGTCAATGGCAGTGAATGAGTTAAAGGTAGATCACATATCCATACAATTTTCATACAGATTTTTTCCTTTGTATAAATAAAAATCTGATTTACCCTTTTCGAGCATATTTGTCAACATGGCACATGAGACTGGCCAGTTTGCTGTGAAGCTCCTTTATAAGCGATAGATGGCAGTATTTCACAGCCTTTCCCCCAGAGAGTCACCAGCAAGTGGACAGATCCACTTGCAATTCATATACAATAATAACCATAGTCATGTTTTGTGAATATAGTATTATACTTCTGGGTTCCTTTCTGGGCACTCAGAACATAAACACTGCCAAAACGTCACTGATGATTCAATTAAAATCATGAATACCAATAGAAAGTTGAGTGGATACAGTTTACAATCAAATGGAATATGCTCTTTAAGAGCAGATAAAGAGTTCAAATAATTGTATGCTAATTTATTCCGTTCGTTGGATTTGCTGTTGTAGATCATGAAATAGCTGTTGTGAATTCCAAACTAACTTAAGTGGTAACATTATACTGTCGTATCCATTGATAGCTATTAGCTCTATTACGGAGAAAAGAAGCAAACTGAAGATAGTAGCTCTCTTGCTTACATTTTCAACTCGTAAAATAAATCTAATCTTAACCCTGATTTGATAAAACAATGTAGGCTATTGTGAAGGTGCATAGTGTCAACAAAAACGTCATAGTTGAGTTCTCGGCTAAGAGGCCTCGTGCAGAAAAACTTTTTAGCATTTGTCCGTATGCACATGCCCATTAGCATGTGTTTGTGTGTGTGAATGCGTTTTATGTGCACGGCCGTGGGCCAAGTTAGTGATCTGTTGATGGATATAAAGAGGTCATGGCCCGCTACCCATCAAACCCCCCCTCCCTCGGACTCCCCGCCCCTCTCGGGCATGCACCCCGCTTTGTGCCGTGTGAGAGAATGTGACCTGGTTCCCATCCCCGAGGAGGGGTGCGCCCTAATGACGGCCTCCTCAGACGCACCGCCGGGCCCCGAGCCTCCCCTCGGCAGCTGGCCGCCTCAGCCCACCAGACCGGGACCCCGCTTCAGGCTTTTTTTTGTCCCGATCGTGACACCCTGTAGCACCCAAAGCGTGACACGCTCACACACACGGTCGCCGTCGCCATGAGAGGACGACGCAACCGGTCGCAGACCTGTTGTTTCGGCGCGCCGTACAATGAGCTCCTCGCCTCTGTGTATGTGTCTTCATCAGAGGCGACAGCTCCCCACAATGGAACAAAGGCACTGTCAATCACAATCAAATGGGTGTGTGCGGGAGGGGGCTGCGGCAGTAGGAGTAGGTTCGGGGCGGGAGGGGAGTCGGGGGAGTCTTGTTTGTCCCGAGGGTTCTGAGGATGCCAGTGTTGGGACGCTGGAGGCGAAGGGCAGGGTCCCATTGGGGGGGGGTTGGGTTGTCGGTCGGATTTGGGAAAGTGGGAATTTGGGCTGCCTGAATGGAAGAGTTGTTTACTAATTGAATGAACACAGGAGATGTAGAGAAGTCTCATTGAAACCGGGCGCTCATCAAACCATTGTTTCACAATCAAGAGCCTAATTGCAACATAATGAGGGCAGCATGTCATGTTGAGGTCTCCTCCGTATTGTCACCCTGTCACATGTACAGAAGCGCTAAACTCACAGAGCTGAATGTGAACTTGTTTACCAGCGCGTCCACATAATAAAGAGCGGAGCCTCCATATTTGTCTTTGGCATGCCGGCAGAATATTTAACGTGCACGCAATTGGCCTGCTCGCTTGTGTTGCTGGTTAATCCACTTCCCAGCATCCTCATTTCAGCCATTGTCACCCTATAGGAGCACCTCACCTAAGTCTGCTTTAGAGAGATGATGAGCAGGACGGGATGGCCTAAAAAACAAAGACTCAAGGTCAGGAAATTGTGAGAACCAGGCTCGGATAACTCGGACCCAGACGAGGCAGAGAAAAGGCTCGCGACGCTCGGGGATGCCAGCATTAAAAGGAGCGGCTGTCTAGACGGAGTGCTTGAGCCTGATCCCAGGTCAGCATGGCTCAGCAGCAGACATAGCTTCACGTTTGTATTGCATCACTCACATTCAAAGTGCATGCAGAAAGAAGGTGCAGGTCAGGTTTGAATGTGACTGGAGGTAGCCAGATGTTTTCATCAGCATTTAGTAGAAAAATCATACTTTTTGTTATGTTTATGTTATGTTGACATTCTGCTGGACATGGCGGTATATCGTCACAAAAGACAGTCTAGATATATCATCCTATATTTCCTTAAAAAGTGATTAGGTGTAGCAGCTCATTATTTATTTGCAACTATTTCATTCATTGGCAGCAAAACAGCCCAGCGGTGTCATTGCAAGCTCCGTATGTACTCCTTAAACTGCATGCACTCCATAAACAAGCTGTCAGTTTGTGACAATTAAGTAGAAAATCAAAGCTGCTCAACTGTGTGTCACTACAAACCTTTGTATGCGCACTGTAAACTGTATGCTCTCCATTAACTCATTCACTGCCATTGACGGCTATAGACGTCAATTTTTTTTTTTTAACTATTTCTAGTTTTACACTTTTTCTACTTTTGTTAATAAAGAGTATGAAAACCTAAAAAATATATATATATTCACATTTAGAATGATATAAAATTTGTGATTAATCGTTAGTTAATTATTGAAGTTATGTGATTAATTACAATAAAAAAATGTAATCGCCTGACGCGATTAAAAAAGAAAAGAAAAGATTAAAAATTAGGGCCGTCAGGCGATCATTTTTTTTAATCGTAATTAATCACATCACTTCACTAGCTAACTCACAATTGATCGCACATTTTATATCTGTTCTAAATGTACAATAAAAAATGTTATATATATATAAAATAGTTAAAATCAATTTTGGACGTCTATAGCCGTCAATGGCAGTGAATGAGTTAATGAGGTAAGACAGTTTCACGTGAGTTGAGTCGGAACTCGCCACAGTTCAACATTGTCACCACGAGATCCGTATTGTATGTACAGACGCTCCCCAACTTACGAACGAGTTACGTTCCGAGCGATCGTTCGTAAGGTGAAATTTTGAAGTTGCATCAGTGCTATATTTTGTATTCTAATTTATGTTTAAAGAGAATACGTACAGTACTGTACTACGTATGTTAGAGAGAGAGAGCGAGAGACACACACAGTATGTACATGTACGTAATAAGATAAATAAAATGAAGTTTAACTTACTTTTGGAAGATGTACTCGATGCTTAAGGATTTGATGGAGGAGGAAGAGGAGGATTTTATATCATGAGAGGTTCTTCGTCGTCGCTGGAATGGGCTTCAAAAGTTACTTCCTCCTCCGTAACTTCAATGTAGGAAGAAGTTGAGGGTCGCGGAGAAGAAGATGAGGGTTGATGAGTATCTTCCTTGGAGGATTTACTAGAAACTGGCCGAAAGAAGCGATCTAACGACGATTGCACGACGATTCTTCTTTTTTCATCATAAATGATGCGGTAGCACTGTATGGCATCATTCAATTGATTTGCAACCTTTGTGCAACGTTCAATATTTGGGTCTTGCTGCTCGAAGAGTGCGATGGCTTTATCTATGAGCGACAGGCGTTTCTTCTTCTTCCTCCTCCTCGACACGTTGCTGAGCCTCCAATGCTGGGTGAGCTCTCACAGCGCCAAGCGTCGGTATTAGCGGCGGAAAGAAGCACTACAGTACTCGGAAAAAGGTGCGCAATACAAAATCGAACTTACAGCATCTCTTTCCGAACATTTTTTGACATGCGCGCAGACATGTTCGTATGTACAGTTGTTCGTAACTCGAATGTTCGTAAGTAGGGGAGCGTCTGTACTCCATTAAAGTCTGACAGTTTCATGACAATTTAGTAGGAACTGAAACACGGCTTAACAGCAACAGTGCGACCTCTCACTAACGAAGCACGACAGTTTCATGTGAGTTGAGTCGGAACTCGCCACAGCTCAACAATTATCACCACAATATTTGTATGTACTCAAGGTGTGTCCAAATTGTGACTATTTGGTTGGAAATCAACACTGCTCAACAGTGTCAGTTTTGTGCTTGTGTATGCACTCCCTACACTGTATGCAATACATTAACAAGGTATGATGGTTTCATGTGAATTGAGACGGAACCTGCCACAACTCAACTGTGTCACTGTGAGATCACTACGAGCTCCGTATGCGCTCCTTATCAGACTGTTTGCATCCCCTAATCAAGGTGCTGTATGTTCCTTTTTTTAATGTGAGCTACGTATTCACGCCTTAAACTATTAGAAGAGCTTTGTCATATTTTTGGTACAAAATCATGACATTCACTTCATAAGAGGAAGCTGTGTTATACATTGACCTAATATGGAGTATAAGGGGACCACTATAAGTCTTTCTCAAGTCAAAACAAGGAGAAGGCCAAGTTGTCCTGTGGCATCCATTAAAGCAACAGAGGCGGCGGGGAGAAGCAAACTGAGCACATCCATCTCGACGGACTCCACTGTCTGTCTGCCTTCTCTTCCCCTCTGTCCATCTTTACCTCCGCTGTGCGCTGACCTCTTGCACACCCAACGTGTTTATTCACGCACGGCGAGAAATGGGAGGGTCATTCGCTCCGGTCCCAAGTCCAGACGCTTGTTCGCGAGATCGTTTGGGAACATTTTTCAAAAGAGATGAGTCACACACATTGTTTGTCAGACAGAAATACTATTGAGGCGAGCGTGACGTGATTAGCTCGGTCCCTTTCTCCTCAGACCAGAACACAAACAATTTAAGTCTGCTCTCAGATCCCGCGGCTGTGATTTGCGTGCGTGTGTGTGTGTGTGTGTGTGTGTGTATGGTCTTGTTTTTGTCACATAGCGGGGCCAACATTTCGGAATTTCACAGAGTTGAGGGGCCCACCCGTCCACGTGAGGACATTTTGGTGGTCCCCACAAGTTTAAACCTCTTTTTAAGGGTCCAAACCTGGTTTTAGAGTTTAAGTTTGAATTGGGTTATGGTTGAGGTTGGGGTAAGGAATAGGGGTAGGCAATCATTTTTGATGGTTGGGGTTAGGGGAAGGGGCTAGGAAATGCATTATGTCAATGAGATGGCCCCACAAAGATAGTAAAACAAACCTGTGTGTGTGTGTGTGTGTGCCTGTGTGTGTGCGTGTGCCTGTGTGCGTGTGCGTGCGCCAGCGTTGTCATTACCCAACAAGAGAATTACAAGTAATTGTGCAAGGCTGGGAAACAATGTCATCTGATACCGGGTAATGTGATGCTGCACTTTTATCCTGAACAGTGATGTAATATCAGTGTAATATTGCACCTGAAACTCTTGTTGGAAGATAAAAAGTACCACAATGACGGAAACATGGTCAGTGCTGTACTGAAATGTTTATCAGTCTGGACTCTGGAGTATGACATTATTATTGTTATTATTATGACCCTACTTACGAACATTCGAGTTGCAAACAACGGTACATACGAACATTTCTGCGCGTACAGTATGTCGAAAAATGTTTGGAAAGAAATGCTGTAAGTTAGATTTTGTATTGCGCGTAGTGCTTCTTTCCGCCGCTAATACCGACGATTGGCGCTGTGAGAGCTCATTGGAGGCTGAGCAACGTGGCGAGGAGGAGGAGGAAGAAACGCCCCCCATGAAGCAGGAAATAACTTTTGAAGCCGATTCCAGCGACGACGAAGAATCTCTCATGATATAAAATCCTCCTCTTCCTCCTCCTCCATCATCTCCTTAAGCATCGAGTACATCTTCCAAAAGTAAGTTAAACTTCATTTTATTTATCTTATTACGTACATGTACATACTGTGTGTGTCTCTCGCTCTCTCTCTCTAACATACGTAATACAGTACAGTACTGTACGTATTCTCTCCATTTTATTAAAAGTTTTTTTCAGTACAAACCAATGCAGGTTACTTGTACAAGCCTTAAACATACTTATATAAACCTTCAATATACTTATATAGGCTTTAAATATAAATTATAATACAAAATATAGCACTGAAGCAACTTACGAACAAATTCACCTTACGAACGATCGTCCGGAACGTAACTCGTTCGTAAGGTGGGGAGCGTCTGTACTCTCCATTACTTCCAACAGTAATGCACTTTTCAGCACAAACCATTGCTGATTCGTTATCAATATTCCATCTATCCATTCATTTTGGGTTAGAGCCTTTCCCAGCTGACTTTGGGCCGGAGGCAGTGTTACACCCCGAACTCAATCACAGGACAAATATAGACAAGCAACTAGGGCTGCAACTAACGATTATTTTGACAATGAATTAATTGGTTGATTATCTTTTCGATTAGTTGATTGTTGTTAACTTCTGAGTTTTGCCTTTATTCGATTTGTTATGTTATATTCTTTTCAAAAATATAGTTGGAGTGGTGTTTTGTTCAATTTTGCACATGCCTACATCAACATTCTCATTAATTTCACCATGGCGGTATTACACCCTCTGCTTTAATAAGATATTTTCAGAAAGCAAGCAAGCGTTCAGTTCACACACAAAAAATCCTTTCGTAAACCCAGCAAAACTGGAGGAACCAAATAAGCTTTTACATACGTCAAGCTTTGTTAACAAAACTCTGTAAACAATGCTTTAAATTTCAAATAAGGTGCCCATGGCATGAACGACTGCATTAAGCTGTAAAAAAAAAGAAAAAAAAAAGGTGAAGTTAACAAGAGGAGAATATGCAGTCAGTCTAAGTTTAGTTAAACACAAACAGTCAAGAACATCGCTCATCATTGTAAACAGTAAAAAGTGAAAAGCTCTGTGATTACAATAACCACCTGCAAACAAATTGTAGTCTTGGCTACAGGATGAGCAACTTAAGGCCCCATAAAGGTTTTATCTTCCTCCGTTTCAATGCACACAACGTTTACGCTTGACGTGCTAACCCCAGAGAAGTCATGCTGCAATGCCAAGCCAGCTCGTTCTTGCATATTTTGCACGTCACTCTCCGTTTTGAAAGATTTAGAAAAAAATGCTCCCATACTTAACTCATTTAGTGCCATTGACGGGTATAGACGTCAAAAATTTCTATTAGTTTCACATTTTCCCCCACTTTTGTTAACAAGGGTATGAAAACCTAGGGGGAAAATATTGTACATTTAGACCAGATATAAAAATTAATCATGAGTTAACTATTGAAGTCATGCGATTAATTACAATTAAAAAAATAATTGCCTGACGCCCTAATTTTTAATAATCTTTTCTTTTTTGGAAAAAGATTATTTAAAAAAAGAAAAGATCATTAAAAATTAGGTCATCAGGCAACTCTGTTTTAAATGTAAAATAAAACCTTTTTTTTAGGTTTTCATACTCTTGTTAAGAAAAGTGGAAAAAATGTTAAACTAATCGAAATAGTTTAAAATAATTTTGGACGTCTAAAGCCGTCAATGGCAATGAATGAGTTAAGAAGACTTGTTTTGTAAAGTTCCAATATTATCACGTTTCTTCTTCTTTGTTTGAGCATTTTCACCAAGCGTTGCTATCTTGCTTAATGCAGTGAGTGTTCCGCCGAATCACGTGATGCAAAATAAGCTAATTGGCTAATCGCTACTTCTCCTGCCCTATTGGTTGCCTACAACCACCCGTGACTCATTACTGCCACATAGTGGCTTGCCCTAATGCACAATGATTCTAAACACGGAAAAACGGACATCTGTGGTAGTTGGCAACTAATTTAATAATCGATTGAATCGATTAGTTGTTTCATTTCTACAAGCAACCATTCTCACCTATGTATAATTTAGAGCCAGCATTAGCTCCATGAGCCACCACCTTATTGGTTCTGGATGTTGTGAGGCTGTCCTGGTTGGCACACAGCTACAACATTCCATGGACATCGGGGATGGTCCTTTGGACTGGTAGACTGGGGTGGCGGCCCCCCATTTTTAAGAAGGGGGGGCCGTAGAGTGTCCAGGAGGAGCATTGTGGTTTCCGTCCTAGCCATGAAAATATGGACCAGCTCGACACCCTCGGAAAGGTCCTCAATCAGTCTACATGTTTTGGAGGTTCGACCGTGTCCCTCGGGGAGTTCAGTGGGGGGTGGTTCGGAAGTGTAGTGTAGGCTTTTCACCACCTCCAGGGCTCTCAAACACCAGTTCCGTCCACCCCTCAGCATTTTTGCCCATCACCATCAACACGCCCCCTTAAATATCTGGCAAACGTCAAGAGCCGAGCGCCACACCTGGACTGTCCTTATGAAGTACCACCCCCTAAATACACACACACCTTTTTCCTTCAAAAATCCTCCAAAAGGACTCCATTTCTCTAGTTCATTATACAGTACAAGGCACCATTGGAGTATTGTTTTGAACTTTTTCCATAAACTCAGCATCTTTGTGTAGCCGGAAAGGTCTTCCGATGTTTATTTGAACATCTGAAGCTTCGACAAGCACTTGAAGCGCAATGAAAATGTTTTTGGTGCATGCTGTGCAGCCAGCGCGCATATTTTGATCATGGCCTCCACTGCAAGCGGGATGAAGGGAATCTTTGTGTGGCGCGTCCATTGATTTTTCGCCCCCTCCTACTCCCTTACCCCGTCCCCTCATCAAAACAAAAGAATGCCTCCATCTATTGACCGTGAAAAGATGTTCGTCGATTTGTCCTCAGTGAAGAGACGTCTTTGTTGGTTATCTCCATTGGTGCGCCGCCTCCATTTGGCTGGGCCTAATCAGAAGACAAACACTCCTCTGTCGTTTGGCCGCTTTCCCTCTCAGCCCTTATCTGCCACCCCCCTCACGTCTGTCTTTTTAACTACAGCAAATTAGATTACGCTCATTTTTACTTCTATTTTTTCACCCTTCACTTGTTGGAATGTGGTATGTTGGTTTCAGTTTTGATTAGTTAATTTTTTTTTTTTTTTATATCTCACTTATTAGACATGGTGTAAATATCCCCCCCAAGCCGCAATCCCAGCACAACTTTGCTAAAGTGAACTCCTCCTCAGAGGAAATGCCGCAACATAAGGAGGATAATTTACTCAACATCTTGAAGTGGTTCAACATTGTTTGATAAAGGAAAAGGAAGCCAAAAGTAGAATCTCCACGTGCATTAAGATGTTATATATTGCCAAAGGACGCTAAAAAATTTTACACAGGAAATAATGAAGTGATGAGGAGAAAATGCAGGTTGCGCATTTTAACTCATTCACTGCCATTGACGGCTATAGATGTCAAAAATTCATTTAAACTATTTCTATTGGTTTAACATTTTTTCCCACTTTTGCTAACAAGAGTATGAAAACCTAGGGGGAAAAAATTGTAAATTTCGAACAGATATCAAATTTTAGTTAACTAGTGAAGTCATGTGATTAATTACAATTTAAAAAAATGTAATTGCCTGACGGGCCTAATTAAGAAATAAATAAAAAATAAGGGCCGTTTATTAATTAATCGCATGATAATTTTATATCTGTTATAAATGTACAATAAAAAAAATCTAGGTTTTCATAAAAAATGAAATGAAATGAATTTTTTTTTAAACTAATAGAAATAGTTCACATGAATTTTTGACGTCTATAGTCGTCATTGGCAGTGAATGAGTTAATGAGAACTTTTTTGGTCTCTAAATATTAAGTTGTATGTATTGATTTTAACATAAAGTGAACAAGCCCAGGTACACTCGCTGGTCATAATATTAGGTACACCAAATTTGTACAAGAGATGTTTGATGTCTTCATAGCAGTGCTTCTCAATTGTGTTTTGAGACACCCCACAGGAGGAAGAAAATATTTGGCCCCCCAAACTCTCTGCCCGAACTTTAGTATCATATCAAGATCTAACACTCCTCTGACAATTGGAGTGCCACTGCCACCTACTGTAATGGATGTGCAATTACACTTTATTCTCGTATGGCAAAAAAAAAAAAAACTTCCCTGGGGTCACATGTGTCCCTTATTTGAGAAGCGCTGCTTTATAGTGATATAAATGATCAGTTCTGCATTGCATTTCAAACGTTTCCTGTTGTTTTTGTTGTTATAGAATTGAATTTTAAAAACAATAAGGTGTTGGACAAACATAGTCTGTGGAATGTGAGATCAGCCAACCCGAGTGAGTAATGAAATAAAATACTTAATTTTTTATTTATTTGATATTTTTTGTTGTTTTGTTGAATTGTCTGCTTAACATTTAAAATTGTACACTCGGCATTTAAAGTTGAAAAAATAAATGCAGCAAAAGCTTTTCACATGGACAGTTGCAAGTGCCAAGTATTTCCTGTGGAATCAAAGCCAAGAGTTTGAATTCCATATTAGTGGCAAGGTCCTTTTCTCCCACATGCAGGCCTTCTGCCTTTTCCCCTGACCTGTACAGAATAGACTAGCTGTGGCATTTGCCAGAGGTCAGATCGGTTATGAGTGTCGTACAGGACCCCACTCAAGATCACCCACTCCCCTGAACGTAAGCCAGAAGCGAACACAGCGATGTGTTTGCTCGGCGGTGGGAAAAGCGTCCCCTGGAATGTGACTTTGAGAGGACGTGTGTGGGTCCTGGCTTTTTCTGTCACAAGGCCTCCCCTCTTGAAGCTGTGGGAAGGTCAGAGGGCGCCGGAGTGGAGTACCCACACTCTGTTGCACATAAAAACGTATGGCTGATGCAGGAGCCCCGAGGGCAGCAGTGAAAACAACTGTCTACACATGCGCCGCCACCTCCTCTTGTGAGGCAAAAACGTCATAAAGTGTCAGAGAAAGACTTATGAGAAGTGCATTGGGGATTTCATACGCTATTCATGCTGAGAACAATGATGTGATACATCAACAGCTGTCTTCCCAGTCATGCACTACAAGGTGTTCAAGTACACAAGGCAAGAGCGTGATCGTTTTATGATGATGATGGTGATGGTGATGCTTGGAGAGTCTTAGAAATATTTTTGCGCTTTTTTTCCCAGCTGTAAACTAGTATTAAAGCCTTACAATCGCATTTTCAGGTGCTGGTTACTAGGAGTGGGAATCTTTGAATGTCTCACGATTCGATTGGATTCAGATTTTTGGGTCTGCGATTCGATTCAGGATCGATTTTCGATTAGGAATGATTTTTGATTCAAAATGATTTGATTGACAATGATTCTTGCTTCAATTGATAGATGTGCAAGGAATTGTAATGATCTACTCCAGTCTGACACGCTAATGCTAATTAGCGCCCTACTCGCAGCACTTTTATCCCTCAAAATAATTTTTCTTTTATTAGAATAACTTGATCGTGACTTTTTCCTTCTACTCTCTAATGTGGCTACAACTTAACAGTGTATTAGACCGCGTGAAACCACACTGCCCCTAAGTGGCCAAATCGGGTACAACATGAACAGCGCTCCAAATAAAGGCACACACAGGCAAAGGCAAGACAGTATAAAATAATTTAAATAAAATCGATTTTGGGACATTTGATTCTGAATCATACTAAATGAGAATCGCAATTCTTATGAGAATCTATTTTTTGGGCACACCCCTTCCAGTTAGGCTCATAATTGTGTCAGTCACTGGTAGATTCTATAAAATGAGGCACACACATAGCAAAAATCAAGTGAATTTGTTATAATTTTTCTCCTCTTCAAGTCAAAGTCTGCAAAGGCTTGTTTGCTGAATGTCTCTGAGAGATTATTTATCCTGAGCAATTATCCTGTGACGTGGGATGTGTTATAAGTCATTTTATTTTACCAATCTGCTTTGAAAACTGTCAGGCTCAACAAATTGACATGGTAAAACCGTTAATCATTCATTCATTATTAATACGTAAGTAATAAGTAAGCATACACCAGATTGACTAGCGAATTAATTTGTTATTAATCGTTCCTATAAGAATTTATTGTACATTAGATTTCCAGCTAAATTATAATGTCCCGGTTTTGAATTTTGAAAATCTGGTCACCTTAAGGTAAGAAAGCTTGAGCTACAACGCGCTAAAAATTGATTGGATGTTAAAAATCTGTACATTTGTACCCCTGTGATACATTTGCATCAGTGAGGAGTAGTAATAGATGTGGACATTACTCATGGAGGAAGTGAAAATAAAGAACAAATATGGATCCAGCTCCAACAGCTTCCGCTCTATAATGCAAAGACTTTGGACAGATACTGGAGTCATTGAGTCACAGCCATGCTGGAACAGAAAAAGGACCTTCCCCAGTGTAGCTCATCTGTAAGGACCTGAAGTGTTCTAGAATACCATGTGCCGTGCGCTTGGGCTATCTGTTGTGCAGTGTTCACAAAGCCGCCTTTCGTGCTGATGTGATTGATTAGGAGGTTTATTTCTATATCCTACGGGGCATAATCATTTGAAAATGCTGTACAGTGCAAATTGAAACCTCCTTTTGGACAACACATGTTTTTCAGTTCCCATCAGACCCTACGCATGGTTTCTTTCACAAACCTATCAAGTCAGTCTCTGGAAGACTTGTCAACAAAACATGGGAGAGTATTCCCTCATCCTGACCTATTCCCCCCGCTTCCTCATAAAGGCACAAGCCCGCACAGGAAAATAATAAACAGATGAGCAGGATGGGAATGGCTTGCAGCAGAAGCTGCCACGCTCTGAGGCAAGCCACTCAGCCTCCGGTGGTTTTTTGGTTCTCAAGGCCGGAGAGAAGAAGAAGAGAAAGAGGGACAGGCCTAAACTTGACTCTCCTTGCATCAGGAGCGGAACCTGAAATACTCGACAGAAACCACCGTTAGCTGTCACTTTCTTCCCACAACTCACGGGCGGCTACACACTGCTCCTGCACAAGTCCGGACACAAAAACCAGAGAGTGAGAAAATATTTCCATCTAGAAATATTGCGGCTCATTTGTTTCGGGAGGTGTTGTTTTACTTCCCTTCGCAGGGTTTGCTGTTTGTGTGCTGAGAAATTGGGTGCTCGTTACGGAGTAATAAACTTTTCATTTCACGCTCACCGGCACACGCCCACGCACTGAAACATATAAACACTTAAGACGCTTTTTTCCACTGTGAACCACCGGAAGATTTACGCTGCCTCTTTTTTGCTGTCACATACAAAGTGTAAGTTGAAGAAACACAACATGCAACCGGAACACGGACTAAATAGTACAGGCTCCATTTCTCTCTCTGCCTTCTTTCTCAGGGTTCTGGCAAGGCCTTGCGCAAATTAAATCCAGAGTTCCCTCCCTTAGCTGCTGATCTGACAGCTCGAGAGACGTGCCAACACTACTAAACGTCTGCAGATTAGAAGGTTGAGGAACTCGAGGGGATTACGGTCCTCTTGTGCCAACCGACTATTTTGCTTGGGTCCGACTCCAAATGCTTTTGTATCACTTGGATGCGTCTTTCGCGGATCGGCTCCTCTGGAAAACCTCAATCACAGAGGAGCTGATTATGTTTGCGCCGGACCTGATTGTTATTACGAGTCCCCCTTCTCGGGCATCAATTGCGTTTATCTATAAGCTCTATTGACCTGGCTTTGGGCTTTGAATGTTACAACCACACCATCGAGTAATCACTCAGGATCATCTTTTAGAGACATCCAACATTCAGGTTTGATCGGGAAAGTAGGCCCGATTGTCAGTATGCGTGAACCCTTTTGTTCAGTGTGTTATGTAGATGGAGGTGGTCGCTGGCAGTCGTGTTTAGCACCTTTACGTTTCTATCACGGAAGTCTTGTTTTTGTAACATGGCCATTGATTTGATAGAAGTCTCTGCCGGTATATGCAGCAGCTTTTTAGGAACAAACGACTTATTAGATCTTGTGTCTGATGTTTTGCATCTGTTTGTGTTGCTAGACAAGAAGGAGCACTGTTTATATCATATACATCCTTGCTCCAAAAATACAAAATAAAAAACGGAATTTTTTTACATTATCTACAAGTTAAAAATATGATAAAGAAAAAATTCCAACACTTCGGGGTACGATCCAACCGCCTGTTTTAGCTAAAGATATTAACAAGCTTTCTCCGACAGCAACAAAAAAACTTTCAAAAATATATAAGTTACTTTCATATACTGATAAAATGTCTTTACCCATCTCGAAATGGGAGACAGACTTGTCTATAGGTCCGGAATCTGACTTTTGGATTCAAGTTTGTGAAAACGCATTTAAAATGACAAAACACAAATTTACAACTTATCCAAAATAAAATTATTCACAGAACATACATTACAGACGCTCCCCAACTTACGAACGAGTTACGTTCCGAGCGATCGTTCGTAAGGTGAATTTGTTCGTAAGTTGCTTCAGTGCTATATTTTGTATTATAATTTATGTTTAAAGAGAATACGTACAGTACTGTACTACGTATGTTAGAGAGAGAGAGCGAGAGACACACACAGTATGTACATGTACGTAATAAGATAAATAAAATGAAGTTTAACTTACTTTTGGAAGATGTACTCGATGCTTAAGGATTTGATGGAGGAGGAGGAAGAGGAGGATTTTATATCATGAGATGTTCTTTGTCGTCGCTGGAATGGGCTTCAAAAGTTACTTCCTCCTCCGTAACTTCAATGTAGGAAGAAGTTGAGGGTCGAGGAGAAGAGATGAGGGTTGATGAGTATCTTCCTTGGAGGATTTACTAGAAACTGGCCGAAAGAAGCGATCTAACGACGATTGCACAGTTTTCTTCTTTTTTCATCATAAATGATGCGGTAGCACTGTATGGCATCATTCAATTGATTTGCAACCTTTGTGCAACGTTCAATATTTGGGTCTTGCTGCTCGAAGAGTGCGATGGCTTTATCTATGAGCGACAGGCGTTTCTTCTTCTTCCTCCTCCTCGACACGTTGCTGAGCCTCCAATGCTGGGTGAGCTCTCACAGCGCCAAGCGTCGGTATTAGCGGCGGAAAGAAGCACTACAGTACTCGGAAAAGGGTGCGCAATACAAAATCTAACTTACAGCATCTCTTTCCGAACATTTTTTGACATGCGCGCAGACATGTTCGTATGTACCGTTGTTCGTAACTCGAATGTTCGTAAGTAGGGGAGCGTCTGTACTCAATATATGATGAAGAAAATGGGACTCTCAGACTCCGACATTTGTCTCCAATGTTTACAAAACACTACAGACACTTATGTTCATGCTTTATGGTTATGCACTCCGGTTATGTATTTTTGGACTAAAGTCTTAGAAAAACTTTCCGCTATTTTGGACTGTAGGATACCTTTATCTCCAAACTTGTGTTTGCTAGGTGACCTAACAACAACTGACTTACCACATAAACAATTGGAAAACTAAACAAACTCTGAATATCGACCAATGGTCTAACCTCCTCATAAATCACATTTTAATGGCAAAAATATCTGCCTCAAATAAAAACCAAATATCAAAATTTATAGAAACATGGTCTACGTATATAGAATTTTTTAACCTAATTCTGGTTACTTAATTCTGCCTGTTAGCGAGAGCCACCACATCGTGATAACTTACATTGATGTTTCTGCATTTGGCAATTTATTATTATATTATATTATTAGTATGGGATTTTTTTTAATAGGTTTTAGGTGAACTAATGAATACACACATGCTCGCACGCACGCACGCACACATACACATACTCACCCACATACAAAATATATATATATATATATATATATATATATATATATATATATATATATATATATATATATATATATTAAAAAAAAAAAGGCTAGCAATGATGACATGTCAAATCGAATGAACAATACTGAGCTCTCCAGTAAAAAAAAAAAAAAAAAGAAGGAGCACTGGAAGAAGGTAGAGGAAGAAAAACACGGAAAGAAAATGGCGATCAAAGCCTAAGAAAGCGCTTCAGAGGGCAGCGACACCGCAGCCAGATAAACGTGACGAAAAGCAAGTGCGTCTGGACTTCATCAGCATCTGCTTGTGAGTCATTCTATTGTCGAGTAGGTCTGCTGTGTTTGGGAGTGTTTCAATTTTCTAGGCAGCGTCTGGTCAAACACCTCCCTGGATCACTCCTTAATTAACAAAAAATTGTGAATCTTGGACACTGTGTTGAAATAAAGACATTCCCATGTCTACCAGCAGTCAATTAACAGATACTTCATAAGGTGCACCTGCAAAGTCTCTGGAGATCCAATGCAAACAATTAAAATAGAATTAGTCAATTGGTCGTAATATGTCTTCTCATTTGGACGTTATTAGCAATCACACTTAAATCCGCGCTCATGTTGGTAGTCATGAGATTGTATTCCTCATGTTGTGTCTAGTTATTGTAAAAGGGAAACAAGAACAAGAGAGTTGAGTGGTTGTGGCCCGAGAGTGGTCAGTGTCGTGGAGGTTGAAGCTGGGTCCACAGAACAAGCCCTTGTATGGTGAAAGGATGCAGACCGCCATTCCAGCAGCCCCACCAAAGACTATTTTGGGGAATTTTGAACTCTCCCACGCAAAAATTCAGGGGTTACTTCATGTATTTATTTTTGATATTCTTTCCTCTCAATCATTAAAGCCCAAGAGAGGGTCTTGTCCAGTTGTTTTTGGCCTTTGAGTCTAAACTGAGCTGGGGAGGGGTACGACTGCACGACTGTACAGTCATTGAATTGGACATTCTTTCATACTCATATTGCTGTACCTCTGACTGCTATTCAACCTTTGAGGCTTATTGCGAAAGGTGTGTACGCACACTTAACCCCCCCCTTCAAAGTTGCTGTGGTTTGCGCATGCCCACAAACATAAAATTACGATGGCGGGCGGGGGCGTGGGAGAGACCCCAGGCATAGAAACTCCGCTCTCACAACCCCGCTGCAGGAGGCCAAGAGTGAGGTTGTAATTTGATTTTTTTTTTCTACTGTGATTGTGGGTGTGACACCGAAACTTACAAGCACGAACAAGTTGAGTACATTTGATTCCAAGTACCATTTGGATTCATTCTAATGAAGGACTCGCCCGCCAAAATCAACAAGCGCTCATGGAAGTGCAGCGTGGAAGCGCATTTTCAGCACCATGACCTCATTTGGCTGACGTTACTGAGAAAGTGCATGAAGCCCAAACGTTTAATGAAGAGCAAGGATCTAGCACGTGTATATAAGTACCAAAGTGATGTGTTCAATATACTTGCAGGCATCTTTTAAGACCCTCATGCGGATGTGCAGCCAGAGGATGGAACATGTATGAGCTTGCCAGTGACACTGGTGACACTTGTGGCACTACTGCAGGCCCTGGCAAGATGTTATAAAATAAACTTGTCGACTGAGTCAATTAATTATTGAATGTACTTTATCTTAGACTTCTACAATAATTGTTACATCGCTATGTTTTTCTTTGTCACAATGAAATCAATAGCAAATATTCATGCTTGTTTTTCTTGTGACGCTCATTTGGAAAAGAAGACCAGCATTGTGACTTTTGTGTTCCCATATTTCCACAGTTTGCACTTTATTTCAACAAACTGTTACATTTTTACACCCTAATTGTCATTACCAAGGGTATAAAAAAAAAAAAAAACGATTTGAATCAGAAAATCTGTCTTGATTTGACAAACTGAATCGAATCATTGCATTATAAAATGATTGTATCCTTGAATTGTATCACACTCCCTAAATCGAGATATGTGTCAAATCATATTTTATGAGAGATGTACACCAGATATAAGTCTTTTGATCTTGCTGATTTTCATCCATCCATCCATTTTTTTAACCGCTTAGTCCTCACAAGGATCGCAGGGGGTGCTGGAGCCTATCCCAGCTGGCTTCGGGCAGTAGGCGGGGTTCATCCTGAACTGGTTGCCAGCCAATCGCAGGGCACATAGAGACGAATGAACAACCATCCACACTCACAAACACACCTATGGACAATAGATGGAGTGTTCAATTAACCTGCCACGTATGTCTTTGGAATGTGGGAGGAAACCGGAGCAACCGGAGAAAAACCACGCCAGCACGGGGAGAACATGCAAACTCCACCCAGGAAGGCTGAAGCCCGGACTCGATCTCACGTCCTCTGCACTGGGAGGCGGACTTGCTCACCAGTCAGCCACCATGTTACCTTAGTTTTTTTTTTCTTTAAATTTAATGAATTATTATTATTTACAATTTTTTTAAATTGTTACATCATACCCCCATGTTGAGAATCATAAGAAATCATCATAAATTATAGAGGCTTGAACAATAAATTTGGTGGGACTCTCGATAACAAAACAATACAATAAGAACTGCTATAAGAACTGCTATAACTTGTTCTTACGATACCGTGCCATTATACAGTATACTATTGCAAAGTGCAACCATAATAATAAACACATTTAAAAAAAGAACCATTTTTGTATTTCAGATTAATTTGCAAGCTAAATTTGTCCACCCAGTGTACATTTAAATCAAATTTATGAAATAGGCTTTTGCTTTTTTGAAGTCTGAATGTACATTAGGGTTATTTCATCTATTTTATTCCTAATGACACTATAAATATGTTATGGAAACTTGGAGTAAATTATGATAGAGAACACTTCCCGAGTCATCAGTGAATGAAGAGGCACGGCATGCCCAAATGCTTATTCTGCATAAAGCGCTGGAGGCAGATGTTTGGGCCGCATCAGCAAACCACATCTGAAATTTAGTGAAAGCTCATAATTAGACAAGCTCCTATGAAACCAGCAACGTTTATCCAGCTGTATTCTGGCCTTGCCTCTTGGCCCTGACGTCTCCGTCTAATCTGTCACGGTGACCAAAGATACCTTTTCTGGCCCTGGTCCCTTTACGCATGAAGGAGTGCACGCAGGCACGCACACGCGCACACACACACGAACCCTCATGTGGGCCTTCCACACTTGCACTGCAGATAAGACGTGTGGTTATAGTGTCATCTTTCTGATGTCAGGTTTATCACAGAGGCCCCTTGAATGGGCCGGCATAGAATGAAAGTCCATCAATAACACACCTAACACACACACACACACACTGCAGGGATGAGTATGAAGGATAAACTGTCAGACTATCTCACAGAGATCAAGTTCCAAACCGCAACATTTAAATAAAAAAAATCCTCCTGGGTAAGATAAAACTTGTAGTGTAAATATATAAACTGATAAAAGTGTGATTTTTTATTTCTGCACACCAACACAAAGATTGTTATTAAGTACAAAGTTTGACGCGGTTTCTTGGTTAGTTTGCAGGATTGCTGAGAAACAACAACAGCAATTTTTAGGAAACTTTGCAGAGGAGAGCAACATGCAGAGAAAAAAAAACTTTTAATTTTGGTACAAATCTAAGTAAATATGCGCATGGGGGATTTGTACTGAATAACTGGTCATTAACATCTTCTGATATATTATTGATTGATGCCCATTGATTGATACTGATTGTGCCCGACAATGGCTCTTTAACAATAATGGATTAAATCTTGTAAAATAACATATAAGGCAAACCCAGTTAAAAAAAAAAATTGTCTTGACTTTACAACCTTACATTATGGTAGTTTCCTCTGTTTCTGCACTTCAGTGTGGGGCCACAGAGACTTCAGATGTCTTTACTGCCTGGCAGCATTTGATTGGCGAATTGGAGTCAAACACCGCTGATTGTTGGGAAAACAAAAACAACCAAAACAGAAATCTTGCTCAAACTCAACAGAACGATACAGATGAAAGTAGCAAGTGGAATGTAGGTCAATCTATTTGGGTAAAGTATGTTGCATTAAAACTACGCAGACAAACACAATTTATCTAAAAAGTTACTTCGGTAACTCTGCCTTCTCCTTAATACAGTACTCCGCTTTTATAATGATGTTATCTTCCATTTTTCTTATCAATTCAACCTTGGCGGAGGGCTCCACTCTAAGGGGTGTCTTTCAAGTTTCAGTCTTGTGGTGCTTCACTGTTGCCCAAGTCTTCCCATCCTGTCAACGCTAAGAGGAAATGATTTCCCTAAGTGGATCTACTTCTTTGTGTGGATGAGTCCGAGTGTGACCTTGAAGGTTCCCCCTTGGAGCCTCCTCTTGTTTACCCGCTCGGCATGCATCCCATACAGTGGTACTGCATGCCGCCTCTTCTCCCTGCCTTAGATAAGCGAAATTGGAACTGCATCGGCAACAGAACTGTTCCCAGTGTTATGAGACCCCCGTTCTAATTGAAAGAGCGTGAGAGGAGGGAAACTTATGGTTGCAATTTGAAGATGCTTTTTTTTTTTAGTAACTCTTAAATGTGGGAAGTCAAAGTCGGTGAAGCCCGGGCGCCGTCGGAAAGGCGAGCATGAGATCTTAGGGGGAGAGCGCGGGAAGTTTACATCAACTGGTAGAAATCTCTCACTTTCAACTAAGAGAGGGGGTGGGTTTAGGGGGGCATGTGTTTGTTGAAGGTTACGCATGCTTATTTACATTGGATTGATTCAGCCTGTCACAGTAAAAGAGCGGGGCATACAAAGTTAATCTGCAGGAAACGGAACATGCAGCCCTCGCCGCATGCCGCTCTCTCTCATGTGGGAATCCTGCGCCACATGGCGCTGTAATTTTTGGGGAAGAAGGCCTGGAACAGAGCCGCTGATTATATTGACGATGCAGGGTGATCTGCTGTGTTTTTGTCTATTTGAAAGAAATGAAAGAGAGAGAGAGAGAGAAGCAAAGGAGCAGACAAACAGAGCGGGAGGGAGGGCGAGATCATGCATAGGCTTGTAATGGTCCAAAGTGCATCTTAGCTCCCCTTGCCGGTTCCCAGACTTGGAGCCAGCTGGATGGTAACCGTTGTTGCTACACAGCTGCCCTCCAAATGGATTCAGGAGAATTGGCGTGCTGCATCATTCTCTCAACTCGCATCATTCAAAGAAATATGACTTTAGTTATGTTATTTCAATTCCTGGATCATTTGTTTTTCAAATTGAATGAAACCAAATGACCAAATGGAATAGGTTCAAATCCAGTTCTCTTGCCTGAAGTCAACAGGGATGTGCTTCAGCCTACCCACGACCCAAACATGGATGGAGAAATGAATAGCTGAATTAACCTTAAGAAATTGTGTGAAATACAGTAGATTGTTGCGTCCGTCTCAACTAGTTCTAAAGAACATGAAAGCGGCTAAGGACAACATCTGGACAGATCACTCGCTCCCATCCCATTAAAAATAATAACAATAAATGCTTGTCAATTTTCCCTATTATTAATCAGGAAATGTAGCTAAATGCCCGATCTCATCCATACAGTGCTTGTAAATGAATGCCATCTGGATTTGTAAACAGAGATCCTCCTTGTGAAATATGATGCAGCTTCTTTTTTTGGCATCATGCATTTTGTTCAAATCCAAGTTCAAAGGAACCCAGTTGACAGATGTGACCGACGACCAGCGTCACCGCTGTAATTTATCCGGACGTGTGCGTGTCTGAAACGTAATACGCCCGTCTGTACGGGGTCCTCGGCAGCACATCGTGGCAATCACCGTGTTAATTCGCAGTAAATCCTCTCAAAGGACTCGGTTCCTTCCTGTCACTCACTCGCGTTCAGAGGTTACCACTTCCATAGGACCTCAACATGAGGAATGACAACATGTGGCTGTTGTGGAGCTAAAAACCTCTAAGTAGCCTTTCAAAGACAAGGGTATTGAAGAGAGAGCTCATGTTGATTTGGGTAGCATACGGCTGGACTGCTTTTGGTTCTAGAAAACAAACTAATGATAGCAGGTACTGTGCTGACACAGTGACTGAGTTAAAAAAAATGTTTAGTCAGAATAGAATTTGGAACAAAACATCACAGTAAAGAGCAATATTTTCAAACCTGGACATGTTTGGGCAGAGAGAATAATTAACACGCCTTTCCCAAACTGACCTCCCGTTTTGTCCTTTTATTGAGTTGAAATCTGCAGTCAACCAGTTTTGTGATTACGCACCATTGAAATGGCCATCATTTAAATCTGTACAAGGGCTGTACAAGAGTTTTGATCCTATATTGTCGACAAAACCTGAATTTATAGGCAAGTTGGAACGTGCCGTAGTTGATGACTAACGTATGCTGAAGCGGTAAAAAATCACTTTAAAATAGATTTGAAAATCACTTATAGGCCATAAATATAAATATAAGTATCTAATGAAAAACGTCCTGTTTTGTGGAGGTGGTTGAAATGATTATTTCCAAGTCACGACCAATGACAAACTGGTTGTGTCTCTCACACTAGATACTCGAAAGAAAAAAGAAGAAAAAAAACTAGGAAAAAAGTCACTAGAGCTATTGACTAAGTCATCTAGAAACATAAATTGGTAAGACTAGTTCCACGATTTAAATTATCAACAAATTTAACTAAATTTCTCAACTCAATGATATATGAAGCACTTTAAAACAGCTGTCGCTGCATACAGTACAAAGTGCTGTACGTGGAGTAAAAATCAGTCATTCGATAAAGACACGTAAAACAAAAAATAAATGAATAAATATCTTTAGTGGGTAATAAATAAGTAAATAAAGCATATTATTAAATGAATAAGTAGGTAAGTAAATAAGTTAATAAAATAAGTATCAAACGCAAAATACAGCAGGCACCATACTACCAATGGAGTCTACTAAATTTCAAGAAAGTCGAGTCAAGTCATTACTTGTTCAGTAAGTTAGTCAAGTTGTACAATCTTGCCGAACCACAACATAGAGTATAATCGTACGTTAGTCACTATGCATTCAGTATCTGTACTGTACTTGTAGCTTAAATAACACATTCACAATTCGTGTTATTTAATGGTCCTTAGTTTAAGGCAAGCAAGTTCCTAAAAATCCTAAAATTGACAAGTCATGTGACACCACCACATGTCTTGTAGTTGCCGATATGAATCATACCACGGCTGGTTTCTTTCTGGGAGTTCAGCTGGTAAAGACTTGGGAGCAAACAACCAAAACAAGTGCCAAGCCTTTATTATACAGTAAGCCACTATCAGCATGCGTGGCTAGCTTCAAGTTGGCTAATCAGATTGAGAGCCAGTCGGCCTGTGTTATCTGGCCACGGTCCACCAGTCCGCCCATTCTGTGTGTTCGTAGCGGGGGTGCACTTTTCCATGTGGTCATAAAGGAGAAGTCGCATTTGGCCTCCTGCAGCACTGTGGGAAAGTGCAAGTCCTGCTTCCTCTGCTTGTTTGGACCAATCCGGTTATAAATGGGCATTTGCAAGGACTGCCCAGAGGCCTAAAGTCACATCGCTCACACTTTTCTCTCAAGGCTCTGAGGGAGACCTGCTAGGGGCTAGTTTCCATTTAAGAGAAGGAAATAAATACATGGGTATGTTGAGTAGACACTAGGCATTTGTTTCTATGACAACAACCAAATATCGTACACATTATTTGTCTTTGTTTTGTATACCCAAAATGTTCAATAATCACAAGAATGGAGTGGGGAGAATAAACATGTTTGGAAATTAAGACTTTGCTTCAGAAATGTAATACAGACGCTCCCCAACTTACGAACGAGTTACGTTCCGAGCGATCGTTCGTAAGGTGAATTTGTTCGTAAGTTGCTTCAGTGCTATATTTTGTATTATAATTAATGTTTAAAGAGAATACGTACAGTACTGTACTACGTATGTTAGAGAGAGAGAGCGAGAGACACACACAGTATGTACATGTACGTAATAAGATAAATAAAATGAAGTTTAACTTACTTTTGGAAGATGTACTCGATGCTTAAGGATTTGATGGAGGAGGAGGAAGAGGAGGATTTTATATCATGAGAGGTTCTTCGTCGTCGCTGGAATGGGCTTCAAAAGTTACTTCCTCCTCCGTAACTTCAATGTAGGAAGAAGTTGAGGGTCGCGGAGAAGAAGATGAGGGTTGATGAGTATCTTCCTTGGAGGATTTACTAGAAACTGGCCGAAAGAAGCGATCTAACGACGATTGCACAGTTTTCTTCTTTTTTCATCATAAATGATGCGGTAGCACTGTATGGCATCATTCAATTGATTTGCAACCTTTGTGCAACGTTCAATATTTGGGTCTTGCTGCTCGAAGAGTGCGATGGCTTTATCTATGAGCGACAGGCGTTTCTTCTTCTTCCTCCTCCTCGACACGTTGCTGAGCCTCCAATGCTGGGTGAGCTCTCACAGCGCCAAGCGTCGGTATTAGCGGCGGAAAGAAGCACTACAGTACTCGGAAAAAGGTGCGCAATACAAAATCTAACTTACAGCATCTCTTTCCGAACATTTTTTTGACATGCGCGCAGACGTTCGTATGTACCGTTGTTCGTAACTCGAATGTTCGTAAGTAGGGGAGCGTCTGTAATAACAAATGGCATTTCCAAATGTTTACATTGTCGGGCTGCTAAAATGACTTAATCGGCTAAAACGGCTTAAATGTAGACGGCCCCTTCACTTACATTGTTTTCCATCAGTCAATTAAGTTTGACAGAAACAAGCCTTTGGTTCATTGTTTGTTGAAAGCGCTCTGAAAGTGGAAAAAAACAACAGAGCTGAGTTTACGGTTTGTTTTGACTTATTTATGACACCTCAAACTTCTACTCGCGACAAAATGTTTTGAAATCCAGGATTCTTGATTCTCGCATTCCTGAACTGCATTCCTGGACCGGCCGCAGTTGTGTTCCGTATTGCTAGATTGAGGTTGGAGCGCCCATAGAGCAGTTCCATTGTTATGCGAGCGGTTAAAAGAGAGGCCAGAAAGAAGAGATATGACTATGACTATATCTTGGCTGAGGTTGAGATCGGAAGCACAGCTGCGCAGACAGCGATGTTGCAGAATCCAGGGCCCAACAGGTGCTGCATTAAAACCTCTGCAAAAACCACCCCCTTTAGCTTAGCGCTGATCCCTTCTTTCCAGACACTCACGGAATGCCACTTTCATGACATGTTGTTCAGCTCAAGGCTGATCTGTGACCAAAGCATCAAATCTCCTCATGGTTCGTTTTAAGGACACACTAAAAACGAGTTTTAACTGATATTCACGCTGATGATCAGTAATGTCACGTATGTGTCGCCTCCATTTGTGCATGTTGACCACTGTCTCTTTTTTTTTTACAAAGCAGCCGTCTAAAGTCAAATGACGTGGAAAAAAACAACCACTCATCTTTAGGGGAAGTTCACGCGTTCCTAGAATCTGCGAGTTGGACGCAGTAGCAGCAGCTGTCACTGTTCCTCGCACCAGCCTGCTGCACAATGGCATTACACTTCTAATGAGTGATTAGTGTCAGATATCTGGCTCTGGCTGCTTGCTGTACAGTCCCGACTGTGGGAAATAACTGCGCTGTTTGCACCCGATCCAAGGGCTCAGTTTAGAGTTTCCTGAAAACCAAAGAGGAACGCCGGGTTCCGGCTTCAAGAATTTGGAAGATGGATTCAGCAAACCGGTATTTCATTAAGAGAACCTCAGGTCTGACACTCAGTTGGAGCCTTTCCAACCAGAATACGTTAAGTACAAATGAAGCGATGCGTCTTCCTTTAGTCAGCATGGGTCTTAGATGAGCTTATGGGAAACACAAGAGGAAGGCCATAGGGTCCATTGAGGTGAATAAAGCCACAGCGAATACTCTTTATGCGCAAAGGAACAATATGCTTGCTTCGCTTGTATCTTTTTTTGGTAACACAATAAGTGTTGCACTACATAGGTCTTGACATTTTTGTCCAATAATTGCTTTTGTTTCTGACATTGTTGGGTGTATTATTTGCAACTCTTTTTCTTAACATTATGAATTTCCACAAACTACAAGACTTGGATGAGGATCAGACACCAGTGTTAAGTTAGAATCAATTCTGGGCTCTAGTCATTTGGTAAAGTGCAAACTGGTACGCACTTACTGATACTCGGGCTAAATGTGAGTATTTTCAACTCTTTCTGATTACAGCCAGCAATGGCCCAATAATCACCTCTAAAATATTGTTGCTACTGACTTATACAAAGTACTTCCCAGAAGAAATATCAGAAAAAAATTCTTCCTGCTTATTTATTTATTTATTGCAAACCGGGAAAGAAGTAAAAGCAACTTTACTGCCGATCTGCTCGAATAAATGGACGGGGCCAACAAACATAACTTATTCCTGTTCAATATTTGTGATCACAAATCCTTACAGCATATAGGCCTATGTAGTCAACAATCCGAGTTCAGCCGGTCTACGGATTCTATGACTGTGACTTGAAATGGAACGATAGCCACTACGAAGCAGTCTGAAACTCACATGTTTACTGGACAGAAATAGAAGACAACTGATTGTGATGAGTGTTTGTAGAACATGCCGCAAGTCACCAACCACAAGAAACAGGACAAGGACAACTTCTTATACAACTACTTTTTGTCTTCTTTGTATTTTCCAGCAGTCCAAATGCTAGTCTTGCCACTACGGCAGATGACTGGTTTGGGGGCTCTGGTGTCTTACCTTGTGTTTATCCCACTTTGGTTTATTCAAATGATTGCTGTTCTGCTTTAAAGCAGGTCATTTAACATGGAAACATGGACACAGGAAACTGAAGTAATCACAGCAAAATGACCAGTGTTAGATTAACACTAAGAGTGTTAACACTATCTAACACGAGAAAAGTGTTGACGTGTCTACACCAATGAGTGTAAATCCGACACTTTTCAACATGTTACTATTTCCACACTTATCCAGTGTTACTCCAACGCTGTATAGTGTTAAAAAAAATCTACACTGGTAAATACCGAGTAGTGTTGAAAGTACTCTACGCTAGTGTCACTGTTAAACATTTAATTCTGCCAAACTACACATAACTTATGAGTGTATTGCTCTAGGGTCAGTGTTAAAAATGTAACTCTGGTAAATGGTACTTCATTTACATATAGCTTCTTTTTTTTTGTTCCAACTACCTGCTGGACAGAAGGGGTAGTGCAGCTTGTTTCTTTCCTACACCATGGAGGTCTCATCAGTGAGACTGATAAGTAGGCTCATTTGAATGAACTACCTTGCCACTGTTGTCGTGTGTGAACGCAACCTAGTGGGCTACACACAACCTCTTAAGACCAGGAACTGTCTGTATCGGGAATTCTAAGCCCTTTGGCTTATTGGTGTGAAAGCCACAATAGTGTTTTTCCTTCTTACGAGACCCTCAAGGCGCTTTATATTTTGACTACTGATGACACGGCATCAGGAGCAACAGGGGGTTCAGTATATTACTCAAGGATACTTTGACAGTCACACTGGCCTGGGATCAAACCCACGCACTCCGGGTGAGGAGACGACCACTCTACCACTGATCCATGACGCCCCAGCAACAATAACTGGATGCATCGCTATTCAAATGAGGGTGTGGTCACTTTAACACTCAAGGTAGTGCTATTCAGGTTACACCCAACATCCACCCCAACACTAAAGGAAATTTACTATGACAGTCTAACTTTTTATCCTAACAATGTTAAAATGGCACTGCTTACTGCATATTTGGTCCAACACTGGAAATTTAACACTGACCGATTTGCTGTGTACATTTTGGCAATTATTGATCTTTCATTGTAGAGGACGGTCCTCTTTCCATTCCATTTCATTTCCACTTTTCTTCATGTTTACTAGATGGTGTTATCTCTATGTATACTGCACTTTGCACCACTATAAACTCCTGGTTCCGGCGATTCATGAGTTGAGTCATGGGCCGAGTGATGTGGACCATGTGGCGCAAACAGCAGCCAATCACCAGCGTGTTGCACAAGCGTCTCATGCAGCTGTTTGACTGAGAGAAATGAAGCCCAACGTTAGCATTCGCCACGGTTAAGCCCATGTTCTTCTTTGTGGATTTGTTACACTGTTTTGAGCCCTTGGCCAAATCGCCAGTGGGTAAGACGGCCGTCTGTGTGAAGGCGGCAAAGGCGGCAGTGTCCTCGCTAAGACAAAAGGAAGCTTGACAGGCTTGCTGTGCCGCAGCGTGATCAAATAAGCCCTGTTTATTAGCCCTGTGTGTCTTTTGCACTGTGTTCATCTGAGAGTGTGTGCGTGTCTGCCTGTCGAAGAGAGTAAAAATCTCCTCCATCCTCCAGCAAGCAGACCACACACAGTCGCCCACTTCAACCACCACAAAGGCCAACGAGGGCATTTGCAGAAGCTCATGAGTCGACTATGCACATGGCACTGACTTTTTTCATCTTGCCTCATTTGGGATCTTCATTGATTTGAAACAGACTCCAGCATTTACTCCTCTCTGTCCACCATATGCCTTATTGCCTCTCTCTGTGTCTTTACACACACTCGTGATGCCTCTTCCGGTATGTCACGTGTGCTATATATGTGCAGACACAACAGCATGCAACGGAATTTGGTGCTGCTTGATGAGAATGGATGAGAAACGCCAAGGTTGAGGACAAGCATTCCAGTTACTGAGCACTGAGCACCTTTTCTCCTTCGCATACTGTAAACAGACAAAAGTTCTTGGAACACACCCGATCAATCACTGAAGTGATTGATCGGGTGTTGGACTCTAACCATCAGTTGTGTCTGGGAATGGATTTTGGATATCCATGCTTTTGCTTCTTCGGTCAGGAGACTTCTTTGGGTTAACAAAGGGAAGAGAATAACAAGAAATATGTGCAGAAACACATATATAGAGGAAGAAAATATTTGTACAATTTTTTTTTTATACTGTAGATAAAATTCTGCCAACAAAGTTGCTACTGACAAAAACTTGTGTGCAATAACACACAATAGTACATGAATAAATCTGCCTGAAAAGACTTGGAAATTGAAAAAAAGAAGCAACATATCTTCCATTTTCACTTCCTGCCCTAATATTTCTCTCCATAGACTGTACATGTAGTTCAGCTCTGTACAGTTGAATCTTAACATAACATGACAGTAGGCTAGTACGGACAGAGGTTTATTGCCACTTGAGTAAGAGATAGTGATCATGTTGACATGGCTGAGTGGAGTATTACGTAGGTGGAAGATCATCTTATCCTTCCATCTCCTTATGATTCCTGAAACACACTTTGGAACACACGCACAGTAAGGATCATTGGTGAAGTTGTGTGCTAATCCCTCTCGTAGCCCCCTTTTTTCCTCCCCGTGTTATGTGTTTAACCCCACTTGGTTGTCTTATGCTCCCACATCCTGCTATCTGTGCCCTTGGTTCCCACAGCCAGCGTGGATGGGAACGTTGCAAAAAACGACTGGGATGGGCTAAAAATTCACAATTTGTGAGCTTTGTCAAGATTTTTCTCTCAGGAAAAAATAGATAAGAGAGGCAAGAGTGGAATAGTAGTTAGTAGTATTTAGTAGGCAAGAATAGGCAAGAGAGACTTTCCTGATTCAGTTTCTTTTATTGAAAGGAAGGATTAATTTCTATTTTTAAGCATGAACTGACAATTCGGATTTCATTGGTTTCATAGCAAACCACAAGTGACTCTGTCATTAATCTGTCTTGCTTCAACATACTTTTCCGCCCTGGGCCTATTTTCTCCTCTAAGTAAAACAAAACAAAACAGATCCTTCTCAGTGGAAGGTTCTTGTGAACACGCCAACAGAAGACAACTTTAAACTATTTTAATCAAGATCCAAATGATCGATGTCAGGCTAGTGTTGTAATGTTGAAAAAGGAATTTTAATGTTTGTAGTTCATTTGCAGTGTTTTTATTTCTTTTTCCTGGCCAAATGTGTTATTTATTCCAAAGCTGCAGCAAGTAAATTCAAACTTTCTTTTACTGCCACAGGGCGCCACATTAGTAGAAAACTGCCACTTTAATTGTTCTGCACCTCTGACCCTAACTCCCTAACATCATTTATTTATTTATTTTTTCAGGGGCACAGAAGTAGCTTGTTGCAGTGGCGACCTTGCTGCTGTTCATTTTGGTGGACAAAACGAGGACATTCTCACACACGAATAAAGGATTTCCACGCATGTCAGCCAAGGTCAGTGGACACTGTTATCTCTCCTGCATTGATCCGGGTCGTATCGAGCAGTTTTTCCCACACGGAGTCACCTCACTCAGGGCTGAGGGCTCATTTTGTGACCAAAAAGCTACACTTGATTGCATGCAGTGTGGGGCATGCTTGAGGGGAGGCGTGGTGGTGCCCGGTCCGACATGGAAAACATTACCATATGTTGCATGCCAGGCTGAGTCACATGAGGCCACAGCCAAACCACCATTTTGCATGTGTTGCTGTCATTGTGGGATCAAACGCCATGGGGGGGTGGGGATTTCTTGTTGCTTTGAACAAACTATTGGGCCAGGAAATACAGTGGTAGGATGAAACAGGATTTGTTAAAGCAGAAGGAGATAGAAACAACCGTTCATTTGACAAAGGACGTGAAAATGGAATCCACCAAGAACTTCCAGTCTTCTGGAAAGACCTTCTATTGGAATGTTAATAACATGTGTGAGGTCCAATCAGATTGGACCTGAGAGAGGGCCCACTTGCTCAGAACACCATTTTAGTTACATCCAAAAGGTGTTTCATCTTCAAAACGAAAATCATCCAAGCATGGCTTCATGGACCATGCATCGCACACTTGGAACTGAAAAGGGGCCTTGGACGAACTGTTTAGACAAAGTTGGAAGCATATGACATCATACGCATCACAAACTCTCCTCCATATGCCAAATGTTAGTCATACTACCAAGACTAAACTGTGAGAGGCAGTAAGGTGCCACAGGACATGCAGACTGCTGAAAAATGAAAAGGCCAGGTTAACTGTTTTCTGGCTAGTACCAGTTAGCTATTGCTCTGTTTCACGTCACAATCTCAGAGCGTTATTTTATAACTTGTGCTATTCTCAAGAAGTAGTGTATGTCTATTTACTCACTTAATACACACATGTAAGTTGCTAGCCGTACTCCTGACCTGTATCCAGCAGACTCAACGTGCTTCATCTCTACATTCTTCTTCATCTCTTCTCTATGTACTTGTTTAATATTGTGCCCTCTAGTGATCATACTCAGACACCACATAACTGAAATACCTTGTGTTACCGGCTACATTTCAATGCAATGTGGAGCAAAACTGTTTGTAAAAACAGTCAGTTGGATTTTAAAATGTCTTAAACGAAAAGTTATTACTTTAAAAAAACATTTGAATATTTGTTGAGTTTAAGCTTTTCAACAATATTTGATTTAAATAAAACACGTTTCCATCACAATTGCAAAGGCAATGGCATTATCAAGTAATGGTATCTTGGTATCGATGAAATATGAAATGTAGGTAAATGTAGGCAAAATTGGTATCACTGCATCCTAAATGTGTTTGATACATACACTGTAATTCTCGAACATGTGAGTGAACTGGGGGGGTCTAGGGGGGTCTAGCCCACCCCCTGATTGGCCAAATATGAAATCATGAGGTGTGTCTCGAGAACCCAAACCCATCAAAATGTATCCAACTTCTAAATATCAATGAATTCCCTCTAACCCCCTTAAACATATTGAAGAGACCAAGCTAGGATTTCTGCAGAAATAGCACAAATGGAAATATTGTATGTATGTAGAATGTATGACTGTGAATGAAGAAATGAAACCCAGAAAGTAGACAACCCCCCCCAATTAACCCTCCCCACGCCCCCGAGAACTTCAAAAGAGAAAGACAGCAAAATAATTTGCGTAAAAACCACAAAGAGTTTAGACCCTATCCGAGGGAGAAGAATTCCCGGGTAAATGAGAGGGTGTGGGTCTGATTTGTGACCCCCTCACTCCCGTGCATACAGATTGGCTATGATTGCATTGACCCTCTTCCTCCTCGCTCCCCTTGGGCTGCTCTTTTTGGAGTAATATGGGACCACGGTGCTTCCGCTTCCCTGTTTGTCCTCCAGGGGTTCTGCGAGCAAGGCGGAATTAGAACAAGCTGTCGAAACAGCACGTCCATGGGAGTGCAGGTCAAAGAGACCCCCAAGATGGCTTGCCTTCTCTATGTGGGAAATCTGACCTTCAGTCTTAAGATTCACACAATTACAAGACTCTGCTGGTGTGCTGACAACAGCAAAAACATCCAAATGGGAACTTTCCTGTGTGCGTTAGTCCAATAAGTTCCTGCATTTGTCAAGTCAGACAAAACATTGTGAAATGTTATTGCAGTAGCATCTGCCTGCGATGTGTGTGGGGAGAGTGCATGCATGCGCAACAGAGACAGCCGAGGCTGAATAAATCAAGTGGCATCCATCCGCTGGTTTGAGTTACCCAGCCATTCCTAGTAATTAGCTCCCACAACAGAGTCCGTGGTGTAATTAGGGGGTTGGCACCGAGCAGAGTGTGGACCACATCTGGGATCCTGGAGGGTCTTCTTGCCTTAACACGTCCTCCACCAACACGACTGTGAGAACCTCAAGCCGTAAGCGTCACTGTGTGTGAAACACTCAGCCAATTGCAACTCTGTATTATGACATAGAGATTTAAATATGATAGTAGGCATTTCATTAGGTACACCTGCACAGTACGAGATCCCATAAAGATGTCATTCAAAATTGCTTGAATAAAAGAATCATGCTTATTTTGACTGATATTGTGAAAAAGAATACGTTTGCTATCTTAGAGTATTTGTCGATGGGAGCATTAATATTTTAGATTCCCTGATTAGCACATTAGCCCTATCCCTTTAGCACATTTGCACTACAACAGCAAGAACAAATACATGGTTAAATTGTTATCTCTTTGACAGAGGAGCTGAGCAATATTAAGATCAATTCCGAATTGTCGAATAGGTACGATGGCACAATCTAACAAGATCCAATGTTTTTTTTAGTTGTTTTTTTTCATCAGTATTCTGTATAGAGTACTATGCAAAGGTTTTAGCAATATATAGTGACTGTGTAGTTGTTTTTTATTACTTTTAGAGCATGCAATGAAATAGATTGTAGATAAGAACCATCATTATGTGTATGATGTAGGGCAAGCTATTATTTGAAAACTACTGTATACATAAATAGGGCAAAAAAACTAAACTAATTGGAACAAGTACCGCAAGTTCGCAAAAATGTAAATAAGTGTATTTAAACTCACACAGATACAACCATAATGAATGTAATTTGCTAGTTTAAAACATACTGATTGCTGTATGTTTGTATGTAGTGTGTCTAATCCAACATACAGCAGCTTCTAATAACAATATTTTTGTGTTTTTCCATTTGACATCTGGAATCAGCGGAGGTTGCAATTGGTGTGAGAAACCTGCTAGTCATGAGCTCCCATGACATGCGCTGCACTTGCTTGCACAAAACGAGCGCAAAACAAAAATAAGCAACAGGTGACTCCAAGGCTAGTTTCTTCCTCAAAGGAACAGGTGCCAGCCAACCTAGCGTTAAGATTTAGGCCCCCGTCCACACGAAATCCAGTTTCAATGTATCCTCACAAGTTTCTTACCGTTTAGGCCAGGGGTGCTCAAGTTCGGTCCTCGAGAGCCCCTATCCAGCCTGTTTTCTCTCCTGCAGCACAGCTGAATCTAATGATCAGCTAATCAGCACGCTTAGCAGAAGCCTGACAACAATCCTGATCATGAATCAGGTGTGTTAGTTGAGAGAAACATGGAAAACAGGCTGGATAGGGGCTCTCGGGGACCGAACTTGAGCACCCCTGGTTTAGGCCTTTCGTCCACACAATGGCACAGTTTTGGAGCTTGAAACCAATCACTTTTGAAACCGGGCTTCAGAGTGGAAAGATTTCAAAACGCGCCCCGTACGCGTCCATCTGGACACCATATGCAGGATACTCCTCCAGTGATGACGGTCACAGATTGATGACGTATGCCCCAATTCTCGCGTGTCTGCACGCGAACCGTCAGCCGCGTCGTAGTCGTTTTGCGCAGCCTCCTTAGCTTGCTTATGCTTTTGCAGAAAAATATTTAGCTTCTTTATTTATTCCCACGTTCAACAAGCGGTGTTGAACTTGAATCGCCCTCCATTGTCACTTCTCCTGTGTTCGTCTTTTTCATGTTGTTTTGATACATGCAAAGCCATGTTTGTTCTGTAGATTGCAATAAAGTTAGAAAAAAAAGTGTTCAACTTCTTCGCTGAGTCTTCTTCTACGCTTTCCGTTAACTCCTTGTGGCTGCGCAACAGCGCCACTCCAGACTCGGCATATGCATTACAGCCGTTAAACGTCCTCAAGTCTTGAAATGCTTCTGTGTGTACGAGATTTGTTTGAGGAACGAAGCCGGCTTTGCTTCCGTCTGGACGGGGCCTTAGTTTACAAGCTTAAAGCTGGACATTCACTGAACCACTTTACAGTTGTTTTGATCATTTCTGCTTGGTGCAGTTTTATTTAAGTCCCATAGATGGCTGTAAATGGAAGATGTTGCCAACTGTCAAAACAAATCAAGAAGCCATCTGTGTATGATAATACTAGAAACAGCACTAAAATCAAAAGAAAGAACGAAAGTAAATCATTACATTATACCGAGTTAACTTTTACACATCTCATTCAAATTTGACATAGTTTGAGTGAGAATTAGATATGCTATTAGACAATGAAGATTTGTCCAAATGTATTTGTTCCCGAAATATAAATCTTCAGTTTCAAATGTTAAGCGGTGACAAGGAGCATTGCGATGCATGAATCATTTGCATATTTTAATCCAATTATGCATATTTTTAACTTGTTCCAGATAATGGGCTTTTATGTTTTTAGCACCTGCAGCGAGTACCCTGTAATTTTTCCTCCATCTTTACCTGTCGCAGGTGTTGTGTCAAAAGTCAGTATGACAGGCTAAGAAAATAGGTTAAAGGGGGCTGCTTGATCATCGTGACCCTTTCCCCTCCTCTACCCCCCCTCCCCCCTCATCTTCTTCCTTGCCCAGCTTTGATGGTTGAGGGTTTGCAGGACCCGACAGCTGCTCTTAAATTAGAGAGTATGAGAGGACACAATGGCATGCAGGAATGTCTGGATCGTCTCCGTTGGCTTTCTCTTCCAGGGGGCGTTTGGAGAAGAGATGCGGTCTAATACCAAGTTTGTTTAGGGCCAGTGTACAGAGGAGGCACAGTGCATTCCTGAACTCATGTATTCTAAGCACTCTTTCGAAATGCCCCTTTGGAGAAATTAAGTTTGGGCTAACATGAATTAAATAGCTGAGCATGAGGAAGTGGAGCCATTTATTTTGGGGGAGGCTTGTCAGGCTATCCTGGGGGTAGGTAAGACCTCATCCTCTCTGCATGATTCCACTTCCTGTATTAGTTGCCATGGAGACAGTGACCAGATCACTGGGAGGGGTTGGAGTGGCCGGGGGCCTGGTTGTAAAGTTGCTCTGACAATAAATTCATCCATTTAGGAGAGATTAGCACTGCCGAGCCTTTGAGGATCCACCCGAAGACCGATAAGACAAAGATAAACCTGAAGCCGCAGGACACACAAGTCAGGCCAAACGGAAGGAGGAGCACGGCAGACGTCTCCATGGAGAAACATCTGTGGGGTGTTGTAGGGACCCCATGAGGGGGAAGAAACAAAGAGGAAATGGTGTGGGGAGCGAGGAGGGGTGTTTAACTATTGTTCAAACAGTCATTTGCCAGCCTAAAATAGCTAAACTGGGTCCAGATACCATTTTTAGGTCATATAGTTAAAATGAAGTCTAATAATTTGCCAATTGGGGCGTATCTTGTTGGCAGCACAGTGACCTAATGGTTAGCGCGTCTGCAATCTTGTCATGTCAGGTTCATTGAAGACTCTCAATTGTCTTTAGGAGAATGGGAGTGTAAATTCTTGTCTATATGTGCCCTGTCCAGTGTGTACCCCAATGATGACAAGCTCCCACTATATTTAAATCCATATCATGAATGCGAGCGTGGCCGTCCTGCTGATTTTCACTTCCTGCCGCCATGGACTAGCTAGCTATTTTCCTCTTTGTGTTTTAATAAAAGTGGAATTACCGCAAGCCCTCCCCACTCCTCTGGCCCAGGGTGGAATGTCTGCCACTATCAGCCCACCCCTCTCATGCCTCCGCACCTCTCCCTTTTTTTCACCGCGACCGAGTCTTTCCTGAGAGCCCTGCTACCTGCTCCAAACATGCACTTGACCTTTGTGGCCCACTTCTGAGAAGCTAAATATTAATAGCATCAGGATTGCACTTGGTTGACATTTCAAGCCATGTAAAACGAGAATTAACCGTATCAGCGTTGTGGTGAGGACGTCACATGCAGATAATATATCAATTCTGCACAAACATAGATGAATGGGCTGTTTCAAGTCAACTACAAACACAGCGGTCAGCAATTCTTAAATATGTTTTCTTTTTAGCCTTCAGGCGCACAGCACTTAAACCATGTCAACCACCAACACTTCCCTCTTGTCCCACCCCGTCTTATTCCATTACAGCTTCCCTTATCACTCAAGTGGGCTTCTGGCCACAGCAGGAATGCAGCACGCTCATTTAAATCATAATCCAAACCCGTAAATTTTAGAAATATTTTTGGAACTGATCCTTGTTTTCCCTCCCTGTGTCGAACCATGAGCATCATATGCTACTTTTTTATGTAGATCCACAGCTGCTGTGTTAACTCCTGATAAGATGTCTTTGGCTCTAATCAGCACATCCACTATAATGAAGTAGGGATTAGAATCACACATGTAATCTCACACCGCTTCAGTGGGCTCAGATAAAGAAAGCAGCCCGTTGTCATGATGTGTTCTGTGAATCACAGACTGCCGGGATGCCAGGGAAGAGGCCTGTTGATATTGGTCATGAAATGAGTCATTTCACTTGTCTTGCATTGGGTAATTTTGGCAAAATATGCCACCGTGTGAGAGACTATGCATAGTCCACCTGGAGACCCACTATACCTGTGAAAGATGAACCAACTTTACGTGGGACCTTGTCAAACTTAGTAAAGGAATGTGAACCTTAGCTGGGCAGCTTTTCTTCAACACTGGGAGGCTCCAAGGGGAAGATGAGCCTTGTGACGGGTATTCTTCTCTGCCTAGTGTTAGACAAGCCTACCTAAGGCAGGTGAAACTCTTTTTGCAACACTGGGCTACATCCCGTGAAGCTTGGTAAGTCTTTCCTGCCAAGGTGAACCTTTGAGTATTCATGCAATGCCCAGAACCTTTGCCTGGAGTTTGACACCCAAGAAAGGTGATCCTTAGGTTGGCAACGTTTTGGCAACACACTGGGGTCCCAGCCTGAAGCCTTGCAACCATGAATGAGTAGTTAAGAATGCGGTTTATGGTCTGACTGAGGATTGGAGCCACCCTTTATAACCACTGGTTTGGCTTCATTGCCATTAAGCAAGCCCCTTAACTCCCAGCAAATACTCCACAGGTTGAAAACGGCACACTGGTGTCCTGTGTCATTATTCACTGGTCGAATAACTTGGAATTTTGGCCTCATCTTCTAAAAAAAAAAAACAACTCTAAAACTAGGCCCACATTCATGCTTCTTAGCACACAGTGCTCTGAATAATATGACATGAAGTTGAAAAGTAATGTAAAAGCAGAAGAGAATGTATACAGGATAGTGAGTTGGCTGATTTTCCACCGTGTCTGCATGATAACCGCTTTTATTCGACGGTTTCTTGGAATAGTGACATTGCGTTATGTGATTCCTCATGTGAGAAGTCACCAAGTTTGTTACGGAAATCTCTTGGTCGAGCTCAGTGTGCATGCAGTGAGAGATTTGTTTAAGGGGGATGCCAGGGGTGTACTCACTAATGGGATGCTTCAGTAATAATTATACCTTAGTGGTGTACTTGCATTGTGACTCGTTGGCAGTTGTTTGGATTGCACTCAAGCCAGGTTTAGTGGGTTTTTTTCTTCTCTTCCCCTGTTTTTTTCTTAAGGATGGACGATCCCAGCTCACATGGGCTCTGCTGGGACACGTAAAGGTGCAGGCGGGGGCGGTGTGGGTGCAGCCTCTCTCACCTCACTACCGTGGAAGTGTGGGAACCACGTTACTGCCAGCAGTGCATGAGTAACAAGTACCCCGAGGGACTGTGTTGTAATCTCTTCTAACGGCTCTCTACTCCCACTCTTCATGGAACACACACAGAAGACCGCACACTCTCGCGTTTATGTCAATCAGCAAGACACAATTTACACAAAAACGACATGGGGGCATATTTGTATCATAGATGCAATCACAGTTACGGAAAAAAGAGTTTGCCATGGGGTACATTTACAGTACGCTAAAGATGCAGTTTCTAAAGGTTTCTCATACCGATGACAACATTGTTAAAATGATTCTTATGGTGATTACACAGACCTGGACTGCTCTAATATGTAAACGTCCCTTTTTGAAGACACTTAGTGCATGTGTACAAGTTGTGTCTGAGATCATATTTTGAATAACCTGCATTGGCATTTATATAAGTGAATGTACACAGCACAAACACAACAATAGTGATTTGGTCTGATCTTAAACCCAAATGTGCTTGTCTTGTTTTCAGCATCTACACTGACACTTTTTTGTTTTAAGTTTAAAGGCAGTTTTGAGATACATTTGCCTGACATCCTGAACAGCGAGTTGGCATACCCTGAGGTAAGAAACTCTGTGTTTTTGGTTCCAGGACAGCTGATTTGAGGTAGTTATATCAACGCAGAGTAGTTTCACCTGGCGTCACCATGGCAACGGGGAAGCGCAGTGCGTGACGCCGCCCCCTGTTTCCGTTTTTTTTTGGGGGGGGGGGGGGTGTTTGTTTTTCACCCCTCTCAACTGAAAATCTTAATGCGATCATATGGCGAAGTTGAACTTTATTAAAAAAAATAAAAAATAAAAAAGTGCAACATCGCAACAGCTCCCACATAGAGGAAGGCAGCGTGGAAGAACGGTGCTGCTCGGGTGTCGGCTCAATGCGTAAATTTAATGTAGTCCTTTGCAATCACAATAATATTACAGGGGAAACCTGTTGAATGGTAGATCATTAATTCATTTCATTTAGGTGCAATCCTGCGGGGGAGAAGCGCACTTGACTTAAGATTAAATATATATAATATCAAATGGTTATAAGAAACGATGAAATATATATAATATCAAATGGTTATAAGAAATGTATGCTGTGATGTGAGCGCATGACTACGGCTGTTAATGTTGCAAATGTAAGGACGGATTAAGGTGTGTATGTAGATGATGGACTGTGATGTGAAACGGTACCGCTCAAAAAAGATAACTGTCCAGAAATGCCAGCATATCTATGCACGGTCTTTTAACAATCTCACGACGAATATTTAATTCCCTGCGCAATAATGCAGCACCTTCATCAATAGGGTCATTGTCAAAAGGACATGCCATGTTCGTGACAAAAGTGGACTTTACGCTATAGACTATAGGCGCATTTACGCAAAAGCTCGCTGCAGCGAACTTTATGAATGAGGAAAGGCTGAAAGAAGGCGGGGACAGAGAAAACCTCGAGGTTCATTGTGGAAAATCTGCAACCGACCAGGTTTGGTTCATGGAACATGTTACTGCAGTAACTGACCGAGAGCTTAAATGACCTCTTTTTATAAAACAGACTAGAGTTACCTCTTTTTCTCTGGTTTCAATTACCTCCCTTACTAAAACGGAAAACGCAGAGTTTCTCACATTTCAGGGTTTCTTGACCCAGAGTTCTCACTAAACCTGCTTTGTGAAATAGACCCTAGGTCACCCTGTACAGGATAAGCTGTATAGAAAATGGACGGATAGTTGGCAACACGGCCATACAAAATTCAGAAATTAATTGAGAATGACCTCTAAATTTCAATTCAATTCTTGATGCAAAATTAAAGTGTATTTAACAATGGAGCTTTACAGTATATACGCCTATTTACAACATGAATTTCTTTTTCGAATTTTATCGTGAGGACTTTATGTACTCAATACTTAATTATCGTAAATATTAAAGTGTAGGCAAAGCCTACTCAGATAAAACAAATATCAACGCTGGTAAAAAATTACATTGTTTTTTTTTTTTATATGATGGTGGTTTATAATAGCTGTACAAACATTTTGGTGTTTGGAGCAAACACGGGAAATGCACTCATTCTCAGGGTTGGGGAATCCAGGTCCAGAGAGAACAAACACTGAAACAGTTTGACTTTAGCCACAGGTGCGTCTACTCAACAGGTTCTTCTATGAGCTTACTTGCCAGTAAAGTAGAAGCACTGTGGCTAAAGCCAATCTGTGGCAGGGTTTTTACTTTCTGGACCTGGATTGCCCAACCCTGCTCATTCTCACTGATATGTGTTGAGAATGAGTTGCTCTGAATTGCATTGAAATCAATTCCACTTCCTGAAATTCAAATTCAATATAATATCATGTGGGGTGGAGTCAATTCAAATTGAAATTCATCTGTGGAATTTAATTGATTTCTGAAATTCAGAATTTTGCACCGCCCTGCTTGCCGGATATGAAACTCCTTTTCAAATGCTGTTGTGATGTGAACAAAATATATATTTTTTGTAAAATAACATATAATAAAATAATTTCAGCAGGACATTTAGCCTTTTTTTTTTAACTCTTTTATTCTTTCATTTGTAAAGAGTTGAATTATGGCTTGAAAGCTATGAAAGAGCCACCCACTGAGAAGAATAATCACAAAATGGACAGTTGACTGCCCTGGCAAGCATGGTGCTTTGCAAACCGCGTACTGCGCAAAAAAGAGAAAGAGAAAAAAACGGCACCAACAATTTCACAGTAAACTGAGCTGAAGAAGTGCAAATAATGGATGATGTCTGCTACCGCCATCTTTGTGAGGCGATGCAAAGGAATGTTCTAATACGGGTTTCATAGAGTAGTGCGAGTGGGGGCTGCAGGGGGTGGTGGCGACGGGGGTGTTTGGGGCCAGTGGGCTGGCAGCTGTTGCTGCTGCGCAGGGGCCCTCGGGTCCCGGGCCGACCCTAATGGCCAGACCAGCTGTCCGAGTCCAGTCTGTAGGGGCGTGAGGCTTCGGGAGGCGGGGAGGGCATGAGAACTTCCACCCCCCTGTCCTGCGGGGCGGGTCCCTGCCTTGTCTGCCCAACTCTGAAACGGGGTGATTGATGGCGAGGGGTTGACACCGCGCTTCCCCAACAATTGACTCAAGAGGCTCGGCATGAACGGGGAGCTCAGGACCCCTCCGCGTCTTTCTCCTGCCGTTTTCACAGGCAAATGTGGGATCAGTCGCAGTTGTAATTCAGTCATTTTTCTCAATATGTCTTTTATTTGATGCCTTGACTGGAGCATTTGCCGCTTCAAGCACCTTTCGAGGCTGTCAGCGCAATCACGCCGCAAGTTAACTCGGGTGTTCTGCTGCTTTATTTGTCACATTACATGCTTTCAGCTCTTTTTTTGTCCAATTTCCTTAATGAGCGCAATTGGCTTTTGTTAACATAAGCCCTCTGGCTGCAGCCCTCATCCAGCAAGCGTCTTCCTGATCCAAACAGGAAGTGCACGCTCCGTCATGGGTGTCCAGCGGCTGATCCTTGAGCGTGTGTTGGGTCATCAGCATCAGGGCCTTACTTACACACAGCTGACCTTTAGCACTAAACCCCGGGATCCTCCTTGGTTCCCTTTCAGCACGTCGCTGGCACCTCAGTTCTCCCTCAAGATTTACAGGCAAGCGGGAGGGAGCCGGGGGGCGCACGGGGCACTGTCCGGCAGCTGTTCATAGTGGCCTTAAGTAGCTATTTCACAGAGAAACACAGTCGTGGCTTTCGGGATTCCTCCAGCTGGCCGGTCTCCAGCTCTGTCTGTGATACATTCCTCTGCAGGATGTCTACTCTGCGCCCTCGTTGCGCACCCCGTAATTCTCACTACACCGGTATTCCAAAATGCCAGCGACCTTACAATGAGTCTCAGTACGCTGTCAGTCCCCTAACACCATCCTCCGTTTTTTCTGAATTATCCCCATACACGGGTAAACAAATCATCGCCCCATTTGTATTTGCAAACACAGATTGCACTGATGGATCCCATTCCAAGCTTCTGTGTCATGATGAACAAGCCTAAAAAAGCACAAACTTCCACATAGGTAAAACATTCTTTCATTCCCCACTCGCTTCAAGCCTGTCCCTGGACGTGTGTACACAAAGAGCATTTAATAGCCGTTTAGAGAGCTTGTGAGAAAGTCAAACACTTTTTCCCACAATCTGAAAGAAGATTCATCATTCGCACGTGTTTACTTTAGTCAAAAAGCCCCAGTCGCTCTGTACTTGTGTGTGTGTGTGTGTGTGTGTGTGTGCGTGTGTGTGTGTGTGTGTGTGTGTGTGTGTGTGTGTGTGTGTGTGTGTGTGTGTGTGCGCGCACGCACGCGTCCCAAGTAAGTGGGTGGGAGGGGAAGAAAAAGCGCAGAGAAAGAGGATACAAAAGTTTAACCTTTGTATTTTCTTTCTACGTGCAAGATGACAAATTTATTGCTGCGGCAGTGAAAAAAAAAAACGAGAATTAACTTATTGTATTGCAAAAATACGTAACCTCACTGGATACCTCAGTACATATACCTGAACTATATATTGAGATCTGAATTGGGGGGGGGGAATCTGTATTTAATGAAAAAAAAAATAATCTATTTCAATATTTTGTTCAGAATAGATGACAGGTCAAAAGTTTAAACTGAGAAAATGTATCATTTTAAGGGGAACATATGTTGATTGTAAATTTCATGGTGCCAACAAATCTCAAAAAAGTTGGAACAGGTAGCAATAAGACGCTAAGTCAATTGAACTTATAAAAAAAAAAAAACAGCTGGAAGACCAGTTAGCACTAATGAGGTCCATTGGCAACTTGATTGGAGTCTAAAAAGAGCTTCTCGGAGTGGCAGTGTCTCTCAGAAGCCAAGATGGGTAAAGAATCAACAATTCCTCCAATGTTGCGCAGAAAGATAGTGGAGAAATGTCAGAAAGGTGTTTACCAGCCAAAAATTGCAAAAAGGTTGAAGTCATCATCATCTCCAGTGCATAACATCATCCAAAGATTCAGAGAATCTGGAACAATCTCTGTGTGTAAGGGTCAAGGCGGAAAAAAAACACTGGATGCCCTTAAACGGCACTGCACCGCAAACAGGAATGTGCACTGTAAGGGAAATCACAGAAAGGGCTCAGCAATACTTCCAGAAAACATTGTGGGTGAACACAATCCACCGGCCCAGCCGCCGTTGCCAGATGAAACGCCACAGTACAAAGAAGAAGCCATTTCTAAAGCAGACCAAGCGCAGGCGTTTCTCTGGGCCAAAATGGAGAGTGGCAAAGTGGAAACCTGTTTTGTGGTCAGATGAATCACGATTGGAAGTTCTTTGTGGAAAACTGGGGCGCTCTGTCATAGTGACTCAAGAGGACAAGCCAAGTTGTTATCAGCACTCCGTTTATAAGCCTGCATCTGTGATGGTAAAGGCTTGCTAATTTTGACCCTCTTATGTAGCAAAACGAGGGATCCCAAAACACTTATCAATGTGATCCAGTGCAATTGTATCTTGTGACTACAAAATTTGCCAGAAAAAGTTTTCTAGAACACCTGAACTTCATTTGCAGTTAATCAGAGGCCATTAAAATGGGACGGGTATATGAGTTTGAATGTGATTGGTTCATTCTGAATACAGCTACAGTACACATAATCTTAGTTGTTTTTTTTTTTTTGTTAGTAATTCTTAGGAAAAAGTGGAGTTTTTTTCCCCAATGGATGATGTCAGTTTTCCAGAACCAACAAAGGGCAGCTATCTTATCTAAATGTGCGTGCATGCCTTGCTTGTAGGCAATGACATCATCAAACCTTTGTTTTTTTAATTTACATTCCATAATCCTGCAACACTTGACACTCAAGTACTGTTCAGATAAAGCAATGGCCAAATTATGAAAGATCAGCAACCCGGCTGCTGTGCTCTGATTGGCCGCGACATGTTTGACAGATGACAGATTTTGCCCATAAATCAGTCTGTCTTGGGTGGTAAAGTCATCACGTCTACTTTGTGTTCACACTTGCGCACGCGCGCACACAAATACACTGCCTGGTAACACTCCGAAAGGCCACCAATTTAAAAGAAGTGGCTGATCATGAATTGCTAACGAATTAATAGCGCCTGACCTTCTTGGTGTTGCTGTTATTTTAAGAATATGCAACTGAAACGCATATGCGAAATATTGCATAATTAGCCTTAATCACACTATTTTAAAACAAATGGGCAAAAGTATTTGGTATGTCTACTAGTTTAACAACTTCCGTTCTTCTGGGAAGGCTTTCTACAGAATTTTGGTTAGCATCAAAGAGACATTTTGCCCATTCATCCATTATAGCGCAGGTGTCAAACTCAAGGCCCGGGGGTCAGCTCTGGCCCGCCATATAATTTTATGTGGCCCTCAATAGCAAATCCTGTGTGTCTGCTGTATGTTTCTTGCTCAAATCTGCACCAACAGTTTAAAGTTTTTGGGTTGCAGATAAATCTAGAAGAATGATAATTCAGTGATTTATAGGGCAATTATGACCTCTTCTAAATATTTGTTTAACATAAATGGGGATTTTGAATTAGATTTTAATGAGCCATACTGACTCTTTTATGTGTAACTAAAGTACTGTCATCATTTTACCTACAGTTTTATTGGCTGCATCCTGGTCATCTACGTTACTTACAGAAAAGAAACACACTGGGATTGAAAAAAAAAATGGTTGAGTGCAATGGTGGTCCAAGTCCAGACATTTTGTCAAATCAAAAATTTCATGAAATAAAACATTCACTTTTACTAACACGCAGATGTAGTTACACTCCAGCGCAAACGTTATTTACTTTCTGCAACTTTCTGGGATGTTAGCTCACTGTTACACTGATAAATTAGGAAAAGTGCAATAATGGACTGCCCCCTATATGTCCAAATTGCAACTAAACCTTAATTTGACCAGTTTTTGTCTGAAAAATATCTCTTTTCTCTGGTCAGTTCTGCACGCAGCCCTTTAATTAACTTAAAAATGATAAAAACATAGTTTGCTGACTCTACAGAGCAAAATCGCCACTGTTAGATTAACACTGACAGTGTTAAATCTAACACTAGAAAAGTGTTTATGTGTTTGTTTGTTTGTTTTATTGATTTTTTTTCTCCCTTTCGGACACATTGGTACAGGTTACATCGATCACATCATATCATTTGAAACATTGACATCTGAAAGAAAGGCTGACGGGTAGAAGCCATGGCTTATTAGAAACCCGTCCCCATCGATTCTTACTATAGTCATATACATTGATTATGATAGTCAATGATTCTTATCGTTATCAATCCCAGACTGAGTCTGCACACTCCTCGCTCAGTTCATCTTGAGTAATGTCTGTGTCTAAGTTGCAATTAGTACCAATCATTTGGAATTGGTAAATCGGTTCCTGGACGCCAGCAAGAGGCCCACCCAGCCAGGCGAGCAGCCAAGCCGAGCGCATGCTCGTTCACCAGTAGCGTCTTCGCTGACCTTGGATCAGCTTTCACACTTGTGGCTTCCGGAAGAGTAGATGGGCTTGCATTCTGCCCATTGCGTCCACAGCAATGTTCACTCCATTCCGGTCAGTTCAGCCAACACTGTTGCCAGCATCCGATGATGCTTAGATCTTGATACTCCTGAGCGCTCACCAAGGCCAGCCCACCCGGCGGAGTAGCCCCCACAAGCCCCATCCCGGAACCATGTTCACCAACCCCATTGTAACTATTTACAGCAGATACATTGCAGCCACAATACAACCTTATCACGACAGCCTTGCATGTTACAACAAATGTCCAAACAGAAATCGAGCCAGACAATGTTTACGTTCTTACAGGAACAGTAATACATGTTATCAATGCAGGTACGTAAACAAGAGTTAACCTTGGCAGTGTCAGCAAGTAATTATATGCTATATTTACATTATTCAAATCATGACTGCTCCAGTTTTGGGTTAATTATTAATTTTTTACAATAATTTCATTTGGGTAAAACATAATCCACAATTTAATGATGTGAGTTACTGATAGCAGTTAATGTCTCTCAAAGTCTTTTCACGATCCGTATTTTCTTCTGAGAAGATGAGTCTTCTTTTGTTTGGTTGAAGATCCGACAGTCTTTTGTCCATGTGTTCTTGATAAATCCATTCTTTCTCAATTGTCAGCATTTCGTTTTGTGAAATTATCATTGACGTACACATGTTTACCTTTAAGTTTGTAGCTATCTCTCAAAAGAGCAATCTTTTACTTCCTGTCAACAAACCTGATCAAAACTGCAGGTGGTCGTGTCCCCCCAGTTGGAAGCGAAAAGCACATCTGGATGTGCGCTGGATCCACATTTAATCCCAAATCTCCGAGTTGAGTTGTCACTTGCTGTTCCATAGTCTCGTTCGCTGAAGCTTGGTCAGAATCAACTGCACTTGTGCTGGCCGCAGCTCTCGCCCGAGGGCCGCGGCACGGTTTAATCTGGATACCTGTAACTATGACATCGTTGATTCGAAGATTCTGTTCCAAATCATCCACTCTTTGTTCAAAGGCGACAATGCGTCAATCTTTTTCTTGTGTCTCTTTCTTCAACTGTTGAATTTCCTGCACAAGTGGCTCGATGCTCTTTTTCTTTTAAATTATTTCGGTGACCATTTCTTTGAGTTTTGCAAGAGAAGATTTTATCTCCTCAATTTCCTCAGCTCTTTTTCCACCAGACATATTGCAATACTTGTAGTTAAAAATTCCAATGTCAACAAAATAGTTAGAAGTCACGAGCGAGTGCAGGAGCAAGTACAGATGCGTCGAACATGTGTTCAAACCAATGAGCGCAAATTTGACACTTTTCAAAGTGTTTTTTTTTCCCACACTTAACTAGTGTTACTCCAACACTGTATAGAGTTAAAAATCAACACTGGTAAACACTGAGTAGTGTTGACGGTACTCTACACAAGTGTCAGTAATAAACATTTCTACAGTTTAAACACGCATGAGTGTATGGCACTAGTGCCAGCGTTAAAAATGTAACTCAAACTAAGCTTTGCTCTGGTAAATGGTGCTTCATATGTGTGTGGATATATATATATATATATATATATATATATATATATATATATATATATATATATATATATATATATATATATATATATATTAATATATAAGGCCCTCAAAGCGGTTTACATTTTGACAACTGCTGACAGGTTCCGTATCTTGCTTAAGGATACTTTGACATAGTCACACTGACCCACACTCTCAGAGCTGGGAGGTGACCACTATACCACTGAACCACGTCTCCCCAACAACAACTGAATGTATTGCTATTGGAATGTCAACGGTGAGCTTGAATTTTGGAAAGTCTTCACTGGAAATTAGGGTGTGGTCAATTTAACACTCAAGGTAGTGCTATTCAGGTTGCAGCCAACATCCACCCCAACACTCAAGGAAATTGACTGCATATTTGATCCAACACTGGAAATTTAACAATTACCAATTTGTTCCCATTTTCTAAATTGAAAATTAGTTTCACTTTTAATAATGATGAGATATTGCAAATATATTTTTGTTATATTACTTTGCATACCAGTAATTAGCCTTAACCACACATTATATTATATAGACAGTAGACATGTAATAACATGGATCACTCTTTTGGGTCTCTTTCTGTGGTAATTTTTGCCCTTTCGCTGCCTATCAAAGATTGTTTGTACGGTGAATGTGATGGGGTCCTTCCACACCAAATTCCTCCAAGCATGCTTTTACAGACCTTGCTTTGTATAGTGGAACAGAAAAGGGCCGTCCCAAAAGGCTTCCCACAAAACTGGAAGCATGAAATCATCTATAATGTTATAATGATGCTTTTATTTGTATTTTTATATGTTTTAGAATGTAGGTTGGCCCAACTAACTATTGCCATATCTGTGCATTGTCTTTACAAGGAGGCACGTTGAAGGATGACTGTAACAGTCAATGCTTTGCGTTTACCCACTTAACCACAATATACAGTATTGTATGTTTTTCTGGCAGAAAAATCCATTCTGTTGGCACTGAATTCTACAATAAAGTATTATTCTAGCGTATCAAATGTTTAGCCAAAGCAGTTAAACATTTTGTGAATTCACGGAAAGAAGAGGAGGAGGAAAGAAGCAGGGGCACGTCAAGATGTTGTATCCCAGTCGCATGGAAGGTAAGCCATGGTGTGAAGTGCAGTGGATTGTCTCTCCAGCAGAGAACAGAGTTATAAATCGCCAAGCAGACGGGCTTGTTTGTGTGAAAGGAGAATCCCCCTGAGTCGTGCGCGAGAACTTTGCCACCATAGCTTCCACTCTCGCACCTTGGCTGCAGTCCAAACAAAACCCTAATACTTGATGTTTGTTTGTGTGTGTGTGTGTGAGAAAGGAGAGAGTGCAAATAAATAACCCTTTGAGATTTTAGTGGATTTCTATTGAAATCCCTGTTTGCTGGCTGCACTACTTGAAGAAAAAGAATAGAGGCTGTCCCACTGCTGCTGTTCACACGTGATTTTGTTCGGTGTTTTCAGTTCTAGCACAATACAACAATACAGGCCAGATCACATTTCCACAGGGAAAACTCGGCTCCTTTTCAAGTGATGACTTCAGAGGAGGAAGTAAAATTTTCGGATTGTTTCATCAGTCAATCAATGCAATCTTTGCATTCTGAAAAAGTCTTTGGGGGAGTTTCAAAAAGGTCTGACGTCCATTCTCGCAAGAGGGCAGAGGAATGTCATTGCACAATTTTATTCACTGGAAAATAAAGTGTTCTTTCATATAGCTATTAAACGTAAAAAGTACGGAAATGATTGATTAAAGATTGTGACCAGTAAACTGGTTACAAGCACTTAAGTTTTATAATGGACTTTTTCTATTCAGAGGTCCTCAAAAATGCACAGGGTCTTTGGTTTGGCATTGACAACTAGCCTAACAGTGTGAAAACTGCTGAAGATGTTTCAAGAAGCTATGAATGGACCTTGGCACAACTGCCATATGCATGAAATGACTGTCAAACTTAGATGCCATGCTCAGCTCACATTACATGATGCATGACGTAGACAAAAAAGCTTTCCAAAAGTGTCGCCTGTCTATCGAGGATATCTGCTTCCAACTGGGGCTCATTTAAGAGAATTCCCTAGCACGAATCTATCAAAGCATTAGTCCTGGAGTTCACCCAAAATGGCCAGCGGGCTCTTTGCACAAATCCACTGCTTCCTGAACTCAATACCACTCCTTCATTTCCTGTCTTTTATGATTGGACAAACTGATTAATCCAGGTGTGTCTAGCCATTGTCGTTGCGGTTACTGAGGTCAGGCACACCTGGATTAATCAGTTTGTCCAATCATTAAAGACAGGAAATGAAGGAGTGGTACTGAGTTCAGGAAGTAGTGGATTTGTGCAAAGAGATCATTTCTCATTTACTTTTGGGCATGAGTCCTTGAGGATAGATGGATGGATAGATGGATGGATGGATGGATGGATGGATGGATGGATGGATGGATGGATGGATGGATGGATGGATGGATATTTCCAGTCTGGTTTTCATCCCATCCACATACTCTTCAATTCTGACTGTGGTATATTCTCCAGCCTCATCCTCCTTGACCCAAGTGTGGCCTTTGACACCATCTCACACATCATCTACCTACAGTATATAGGCTTTCCTCCATTGGTTAATGCCCTAGACTGGCTCCATTCCTACCTCAAAGACCGCCATACGGACTGCAATTCACACCGCGTGCGTTGCGTGAGCTGTCTGTGTCCGGAAATCTTCCACCGCCAGACCACAAGATCACCGGGGTTCACGCTGGAGAGTTGAGTTCATGCGATAACAACCGTGTATATAGAGTCCTATCGGTAAACAATAGCCACACTCGCCTGTTGTCACATGATCGATATGCTGTTGGACATTATTTCTGGGACTTCGACCATGGGTAAGTACGTCTTGTGTTTAAATAGTGTTATTTTATTTTATTTGTCATGTTCAGAATGTTTGCTTTATTCTGAGCTTGTTTTTTCTCTCTTAAATGTGCCGGGGTGGTCACTATTTTTTATTAAGTTAGAAAAAAATTAGAAAATTAACAAGTGGACGGTATGTGCTGCTTTGAAGACTTCCTTTTTCTTTTATCGCTCAGTTCTTTAGACCCCAACAGTAGATTTGGCAGAGGCATCTTTTGTTGAATTTCAGTTATAATTCTTTAATAAAAAATATACAAGTTTCTTCCTGTACTAAACATCATTAAGCATATAATTTATTTAAAGTAGCACTAAGGAACGTTTCGAGCTAAATAAAATATTTTCATAACCCTTCTGATGAAACATCGACTTAAAACGAGTTGAATGGTACCTTTGCCATGGCCTGAGGGGGTCTGTATCATTTTTACTGGCACTAAGCAACTGTGAGGAGGATGGTAGGAACACTGCCACAGAAAAAACTACAAATGTGCTGAATGCTTTATGGCATACGTCACTTCCCCCTTTCCCCATTCGTTACAAAGACGGAAGTCAATTTGTGAGTTTAGGAGTTCAAAAACAACACAATGCGCTTGGTCTCATGCAATATTTGGTCGTCCTTCAGGCATACCATTACCGCTTCTGTCCATATGGCGGCACCATAATCAACATAAACTGAAAGTTCCTTAGTGTTGCTTTAATTGTAAAAGGTCTGATATCCTTTTGTTTATGTTTAACTAATTGAAAACGCCATAAATCATGCTATTTCTACTAAGTACTGTCTCAAATATTCTCCAATTTCGATACTGTAAATATATAGGACGGTATGCCGAGAAACGTTTCTTGGGAGGAGCAATATGGCGGCCTCGCGACCTCAAAAGTCTTGACCTAACGGCTATCCAGTCATATATATAGATCAGTGGGTATATTCCCGTCGACGAGTGTGAGTGTGTAGTGTGTCTGACTCAGTTGTCCGAAACATTTCAGAGATGGGCGGGAGAGCGCGGTTGGGGGGTGCAGGGGTGGGGGTGCGAGTGTTGGAACGCGGCCATCAGTGGCCGGAAACGACGCTGATGTGTGAAACCCGGAAATCAGAAGTCCGTGGCATCTTACCCCCCAGGAAGAAAATGTCATAGATATCACTCACTACCAGTCACACATAAAAAAAAACTGCACATTTCTAAACATAACTTTCCTGCACTTTTTGCCTTGCCTGCATTTCACATGCACTTGTAGGAGTCTAAAATGCAGTGGTGGGCAGTGAGTTTCGGAGCTGAGCCTTCAGTGGGTATTTACGTGACCTAATCCACCTCTTAATTAACACTTCACGTTCGTTATGCAAATGAAGAAGACCTCCTTTCTTTGCTCCCGCCTGTCTGTAGAAGTGAACTGTTCCACTCATGCATGCTGTGTGAAAAAGTGCCCCCAAAAAATCAATTTCTAGGTTGAAACATGCAAATGAGCAATGTGTATGTCGACCCAGCCTCATAAAGTAAATTTTTTCTTGAAAAGTGTGCATTGAAACTATCTGATTGGTTAAACAAAGAAACACGATTTCAATGGTAAATGACAATGCTGGAACTTGGGATTCTGAAGGCATTAGGAAAATACAGTATTTGAATAGCAACAAAACAAAGCAGGAATCTGATTGGACAAAAAACTAAGACTGAAAGCTGTCCAGCCAAGACACATGCTATGAAATGAAGACAAGATTGTTTGAAATAAATTATTAGCATTTCATGTTAGTTGTATGGGTAGGTCCATTCTTCTGATCATGTTTGGCCTGAAGGTCCTGAATGCACGTCAATACTAAAACGTCCACACTTATGGTGTTAACAAGCAACGGCATTAAATATCCTGCTTAATGTAGAACTAAGTGTGATAAGAATCTCTTCCTACCATTGAAAACCAGCTTTGATCTCATGCTGTGTGCCAAAAGAAGCAGGTGTCTCCAAAGGACCAACAATTTCTTTTCACTGATCCAAATGACATCACTGCACTAACGAACTTCACATCCCTCGGCATTCATGGCCTTAGCCATGCTTGTAATTTATTCAAGGCCAGCTCTTGTGTGGAGATGGTGAGGTTGGTGGTGGGACGGCGGCATCGGGGCAGTGTGCTTGAATATTAGTGTGCCGCCCTCCCCTGTGGGGAGAAACTGTGTCATAATGCCGGACTGCTATTATGATTCAAATCAAGGCTATTGTCTATGGAAGAGAGCGGCTCCGTGCTGGCCGCAGAACAACCAAGGCTCTATACAAGGTGCAAGCTGATATGAGGTGCATGGTGGGACTCAGTGTGGTGTGTGGAGGGGGATGTTAGAAGAGGGAGGGTTGGCTTTGTTTTGTTTTTTGTTTTTTGTTTGTTTTTCCAACCACATAGTTAGCAATCTTATATGTCATGTACAAAATGTAAACACAGAAACAAACCAGAGAGTAGTCATGCACAGTACTGGAAGCGTTCCAATACACTGTATGTGCTCTGTAACAACGCATATCTTTTTTAAAATTATTATTACTGTTTGCCATGTTGATTCATGCAAGAAACTTCCCCAGTTATTATTGGTCAAAGTTGGACAGACATGACGACCATTTCCATTCCAGGGCAGGAGCCAAAGCAGCACAGAAAAAAAAAACAATTCCAACAATTCCAATGTCTGTATTAACTATGTTTATATTCTCACCAACCCATGCCAACCTTCCACAAAGCTAAGTGCAAAGGTAGTTGTGTTGTTTTCCTGCAATGTCTCTCATTTTTGCAACGTTGAAATCAAATGAACTATTATTCGCAGTTTGTTGTTATTCGGGGGAGCTGTTTCTTGGACTTTGCTCGTCATGACAGACATTTTTCCGATATCCGAGTTCTTAAATTTTAATGATAATGTTTCAAAATTAATTAGAAAGAGATTCCATTTTGGAAGGTTTTCAATGAGAACCCTTTAAAAGAATCAGTGTTGAATCATTATAAGGTGCCTTTGAGACTTTATTTCACCCCCTCCCAAAACAAGATGACATTTCCAGTGAACTACATATTAAGTAGATGTCATTCTATTTGAAATTATTAGTCATGCTCCTACGCTATTTAATTATTACTTTTTTTTTTTAATCCCTGCTCTTCTATAATAATGTAAAAGATTAAGTTTAAGATTAAGGTGTTTAAAGGATCTTTGTGCAGTTTGTCACTTTTTTACTCACGAATGCCACCTCTGGCCCAAAGCGTAACTGCGGCATCTGTCAGGCTCGTTCATGGTGCGTGGGCGAGTACGTGCACGATCTTAACCCACTAAATATCCAACGTCCAATGGATCTCCGGATTCTGTCCGAATCGCGTCGGCCAGTCAAGGACCGCATTTCTACGTCCACATGACCGCCAAAATACGTTGACATATGAGCGTCTAACCATGGCCTAATATGGACGTTGATATGATGTGCCATACTCACCATTGCACATACAAAAAAAGGTACTGTATGTAGGTCAACATATTTTTTTAAACTTATGCCTATGTATATTTTTTCTTGTGTTTTGATTTATTTATTATTAATAAAAAAAACTGTATACAAATTTATATTTTATTGTTATTTTTTGTACTCGCGAAATTTCTGATAACCTGACAATAGGCAGATTGATAATGTGATTCACAATTCATCTTGCAGAGTTAGAAAGGATATGTGCATGATTCACTCCACCTGCGTAGCTCCACCTGTGCGTCGTCAGAGGACGCGAGCTTAATTGCTGATCAATCTGCTCATGGTAGGTCACATTTAAGCTATTCCTTTTATTTTATTAAGATATTTTCTGATAGCCGCATGTATACTTTTCGTTTTGATGCTGCAATGATCTGGCACTACCGCTTTTGTAGGCGTATAAACATTGTTGTTTGGATAAACACATGCATATTCGTCACTATGAGAATTGTGCAGTACACCCCCTTTGTAACACACATTCAAGCGTTGCAGAGCAGGAGGACCTGCTGACCACTGTTTTTTTATTTTCTTTATTTTTTGCTTCTTTTTTTTGCTTCAATTTCACCCATCCCAAAGGATATTTTTTTTAATGGCAACAATAAAATAATTCAAGACATAAGGTATTGTTAAAATGTGATTGTGACTCTGGAAAGAAAAAAATGTTTTTGAGCAAGTCTACCAGTACTTTCTGTCAATAATTTCAAGGTCTTTTCTCATCTTTTGATTTGTTTGCAAGACTGTCTGTGCTGACCTGCTATTTTACCTCGGCAGAACTTTCTGTTTTGTGAATGTGAAGACGCTGTTTTACCTGCATTTCTGCTTTGTGTTGAAACTACATGCAATACAGTTAGAAAACTTCTGTCTTTCAACATTCCCAGATACTATTAATTCTCCAAATTTTCAATGAAGCAACAGAGGACACATGTTGGGGAACACCTTAAGCATGCACCATCAAGAAGAGGTGGATTCACATGAAGGAGTCAAGATACATAATATGTTCGGACATTATTTACCTTTTTTTTTTTTAAATATAGTACAGTGATACCTCGGAGTTTGAACATAATTCGTTCCTGCGAAGTGTTCAAAGTCCGAATTGTTCAACCTCCGAAACATTTTTTCCCATAGGAAATAATGTAAATGTAATTAATCTGATCCCAAGCTCCAAAAACAGAAAATTCCTATTTTAATTTCTATTTATGTTTTTTACATTCACAGTACAGTACAGTTTTTAAACAATAAAAAATACCTTACCTTTTTTGCTGTGGTGTGATGGCATCAGTGGATGATAAATGCTATGTTAATGCTACCTTTAGTTCAGTGCTGAGTTTTTGTATTTTACATTGGACATACTGTTAGACTACTAAGCGGTCCTTGCGTGCGTTGTTTAATGTCAGGCATGTTGTTGAACAGCTAAGGGGGGTCCTCGTGCCAGTATTTACAGAAGTAGTCACGGTAGTTACAACGGCGCGATAATCTCCTTCCTAATTCTACTGTGGTTCGTAGCACTGTATGTTTTTCTTTGCTGCCACTGGCACTCTTGTCTTTCTTTGAGCCCATGGCGAAGAAAATTGTCATGGAAAAATCAAATTGCACTCGCGAGTATGGAGCACCTCCGGGAGTACTCACGATCTGACTGTAAATGAGCAATGCATCGTCTCAACTACCGCAACGTGAGCATTCGACATTGCTCGACTTCGCTCAACTACCCGTTTTCAAGGTATGTTCGGCTTCGCTTGCTTTTCTTGGGTGTTCAAACTCCGAAAATGAGTTCAAACTCAGAGGCATTTTTTACTCAGATTTTTTAGCTGAAGTCCGAATTGTATGAATTCCGAGACGTTCAAACTCTGAGGTTCCATTGTAAATATATTTAGAAGTGTTTCTAAATAAATGTTCATTACAAAACAAAGACTTGTCCTAAATTTTTCAGTATATTGTTGGTTTTCAAAGATGCACATGCACATCTACAGCCAGTTGCATTTGAGTACCATTTCTCCTGAAAAGCTCTCATGTACATTTAGAAGCATGGCTATGATTGTAGTACGGCCTTGAACACATCACAGGGAGAATTGACGACATGACACAGACAAACATGCCATCTTGTCAAGTCCTGGATGCCGCCAGAGACCGGCAGAGGTTATTGTACTGTATCTCATCTGCTACGCCCCTACATCCTATATCATGGGACAACTTGATCATATACACATTGGCATTCAATATGACAAAAAAACCTATTCAAATACAACTGTGTTAGGACGCTATATTTAGATTCTGTATTGAGCATTTTCATACAATGATTTCACAACACCATTATTTTAGTCATTTGAAATAATTTATACAATTGGTTTAAATTAGGTCTATATAAGGCGCCAAAAGGACGTCCACACGACCTATTTTGAAGCCGGTTTCAATTGACGTCTTATAGATGTCGCTAAACTACATTGAAATGACATTGACGAAATTACGTACAGCCGCTCCCCTACTTACGAACATTCGAGTTACGAACAACGGTACATACGAACATGTCTGCGCGCATGTCAAAAAATGTTCGGAAAGAGATGCTGTAAGTTAGATTTTGTATTGCGCACCTTTTTCCGAGTACTGTAGTGCTTCTTTCCACCGCTAATACGGACGCTTGGCGCTGTGAGAGCTCACCCAGCATTGGAGGCTCAGCAACGTGTCGAGGAGGAGGAAGAAGAAGAAACGCCTGTCGCTCATAGATAAAGCCATCGCACTCTTTGAGCAGCAAGACCCAAATAGTGAACGTTGCACAAAGGTTGCAAATCAATTGAATGATGCCATAAAGTGCTACCGCATCATTTATGATGAAAAAAGAAGAAAACTGTGCAATCGTCGTTAGATCGCTTCTTTCGGCCAGTTTCTAGTAAATCCTCCAAGGAAGATACTCATCAACCCTCATCTTCTTCTCCTCGACCCTCAACTTCTTCCTACATTGAAGTTACGGAGGAGGAAGTAACTTTTGAAGCCCATTCCAGCAACGACAAAGAACATCTCATGATATAAAAGCCTCCTCTTCCTCCTCCTCCATCAAATCCTTAAGCATCGAGTACATCTTCCAAAAGTAAGTTAAACTTCATTTTATTTATCTTATTACGTACATGTACATACTGTGTGTGTCTCTCGCTCTCTCTCTCTAACATACGTAGTACAGTACTGTACGTATTCTCTTTAAACATAAATTATAATACAAAATATAGCACTGAAGCAACTTACGAACAAATTCACCTTACGAACGATTGCTCGGAACGTAACTCGTTCGTAAGTTGGGGAGCGTCTGTGATCTGATTTTGCAATGTGCTTCTAAATGTGACGTCTTTTCTACATATGCCCATTACGTAGAAACAACTTTATTTCTACGGCGGCTTGCTCAGTGAGAAGTGCATGCCACATGTCCACTACTCCGTGGGTACGTGCGTGACGTCACCCTCCACCCATCTCGAAAGAAACTGTGGAGTGTGTGGGGTCCGTACACTTTACCTTCAAGGGAAGATAAAAACTGATAGATGCAGTCAGAGTAAAACAGTCAGGGCTCTTCATACTCATTTGAGCATTGGAGTATGCATGATGTAGAAAAAGATTTAATACTACCCTTTTAAACGGCACAATGCACCTTTAAAAACATATCAAGTAAAAAGAAACCTTTCCACTCTATGCAAAAGTACATTAACATAGGTGGGACTCTTCCTCGTGTCTGCTCACAAAGGACTGGTCCATCCCTTACAGTCGCACCCCCTAGTGTCCTGGCGAACTTGCGTTGTGTGGCGGCCCTTGTCGTCCACCGTACAATTGGCAGTTACTCTAAGAATGAATGCAATCAGAAGTGAAAATGAATCACCGCATATTGTGCTGTATACTAGTGTCACAAGAATGTTTTAATGGCAATGCATGTGATGTATGTACGTATGTGGGGAGTGCGGCGCAACGTGTGAAGCACGCTCTTCAAAACTTGACACCCAGTGCTTCCGCATATACGGGAATGTTTAGCTGGCTAATGAGCATTATAGCAATCAGTCAATAAAGCCCATCGACAACACCTTTGTCGTTCTTTCGCAGCCGGCCTCTGGCGCTGTCCTAGCATGAAGTTAAGTTTGCAAACATGGACTCTGGACCGAACAGACGAACCTTCATCGATGCTAGCTTAGCACTAGTTAGCTGCTACGACAGACATGGCATGGATGGATGACACAGATTGATTTAAAACTTAACCAAAAGCACACAAAAAAATACTGGGTTCTGTTGCTGACCCGTGTACGGCAAGGATCCTGGAGGTTATGGGTTATTTTTAACTATAAAGGAAAACTTTTCTGTTTTCAGCACGTACTTTACTATTACGATCAAATTGGATTTTTCTCTTTTTTGGGGGGACAATGTGTACATGTTATTCAGCATAAGTACAATTAGTAATTCATATACATTGATTCGGGTTAAATGATAAACAAACATGCAAACGCGGATTTGGGCTACGACTCCAAACGCTAATTGATAGATTTGATTGTTTCGGATCAAGATCTACAAGAAAAGAAAAGCGGGTTGGCATCTTTTGTCCTTTACTAGCACTTTTAAAATAGCTTTTTATGATGTTTTCACTCATTTTGATGTGTACCTGGAACACTCCCTGTGCATCCGTAACCACAGAATCATTCAGAGGCGAATGTCCGGTGTTGTCCTGAGCGTCCAGGAGTCTCTGAGCGACATCAGCACGGGCGTAGTGGGCAGCCAGGTGAAAAGCCATCCTGCCTGTGTGATCCGTTTGGGAGGCAAGCAACGCGCCCTGCTATATGAGGCTGGAGATGATGTTGGCCAAGCACTCCTCGCTCTCGGCCTCCAGGCCGCCACCGCAAAACGACACCAGCATAGATAGATAGATATTCATCCTATCAGGGAAAGTAGATATGGTATGTTTTCAGTGTTGACGTCTCGTGTTCATCCCAACAAAGGAAGTAGAGACATTTATGTTTTCAAGCTTTAAATACTTTCCCTCTGTTGAATTTGTGACAGCGAAAGATGAGAACATTTGACACTTTGCTTGTTGTACACTCCATATAAGTGTTATCTATAGCTTTTAAAATAACCTACATCAAACCTACACCTGAATTTTGTCATACATTATGAATGTTGAGTGTTAATATTTCTGTATTAACAGTTAAATACTTCAGGTTAAAAGAAAAAAAAGTTCATTTATTTTATATTAAATATTTAAGGCATGTATTTACAGTATGCTAATTGAAGTTCAGAAAAACATTTTTTTTTAAATAACAAGTAGATGATGTTCAGTGAAATCAAGAATGACTCTTTATTTTAATTTAAAAAAACAAAAACAATTATTCATGCTTATTCAAAATGTCTATCTTTTTCCGCAATGCAACAATGTTGCATTAATAATCCTCACAAATTAAATTAAGATTAAGTCCAGTGCTTCAATAAGCGAGAGCTTCCTTTCACTGAGTTGACCACCATTTTGATTTGTCAGTCTTATCAAGTAACTTGTAATCTAAATTAGTTATGTTTCAAATCAAGTAATCATTAAAGTAAGTAAGTTACTTTCCAAGGTAATCGTGGCAACACTGGTAACAAATTTAGCTGTTTTTATTGTAAGGTGTTTAAATGGCAAATCATGACTGATTTGTACAGAAGCCGGAACTCAAGGTGTAGTAATCTAGCATAGCAACTAGCTTTGCCTAGCGCGAAGCTGCAGGACTGCTCAAACTTTTCTTCATAGCCTCTTCATAACCTCAGCTTTAACAAAAAAAACAAAAAAAAAAGTAAATCAATAAATTCACACAGTCGTTTTAATTAGCAAGTTTAAACGTAGGCGTTTTTTTTGTCCGTTTAGTTTTTTTTTAACGGGTTGCTCGAGGAAGCACGTGCGTTTGTGTTGATGGTGTGTGCAAGAGGGAGAGAGAGAAGAGAGGGAGAGAGAAAGGCGGAGTGAGTTTTGTGTGTTGCTACAGCTTCTCATCGTGCAGTCAAAGTTTTCCGAGGGATCTCCAGTCGAGGAGGATACGCGGTGGCTGAGCTGCGGAGGACGTTTTTTTTTTTGTCCTCGGGATTTACCTCGACTCTCTTCCCGGTCGACTTTATGACAAAGAACGCCTCACGGTCTAAACTCTCCGGAGCTTTCTTTCTCACGCCAATTTGATTCCTCAAGGATGTATTTGGACTGAAAGGGCGCCACTAAGAGCCGGAAACTTTTTCCACCGAAATGGGAGGGAATATTCCGTGGATTATTTTGTCTTTTTTATTGTTTATGCATCATTCTGAAGGTAAATAACGTTTCTATTGCACTGTGATGTTTGCCTGGACATGTAGAGATATGGTCACCTTCTTTTAAAGAGAGGGTCTCTTGCATGCATCTTAAGTGCACACAATGAATTTATTGCCGTTTTAGTTATTTTGTTAATGATGGGCTATTATGTTACTATTACTATTATAATTCTAATTATAATTGTATTAATGCATTGCTGTGAAGTACGACCATTAAGCGGTTGAATGCTAATGAACCAGTTTTTTTTCATGCTAATAGTGTATTTGTGCTCGTGCATGTAGAACGCCACCTCAGTAATATTTTTAAAATGTAGGTGCATCAAGGAAGTATTTCTTGCAGAAGTATGTTCAAAAGATAAAAAAATAAAAACGTTTTCAACTTTTTTTTTTTGCAACTAAAGCTGAGGGATACATGAATTACTATTACAGAAACAAAAACTTTAAACATGAGCATGTTGGCACAAAAAGTATGTTGTAGAATCTTATATTTTACAACTGAGTCCTTACAAAATTCATCGTAAACACAAAAGCTGCAGGATGCCACATGTTGCGTGGCTAAACTCTGGCGTCACATCAGTTTGTCTCCAGTTGCAGTACTGTCTCATTATTTGGAGATTTGCTGCATGGGTTCCATATAAGTCATTTCTCACATCTCCCACAGGTTTTCGATGCACAGATAAATCCAGGCCGTGTGAAAACGGAGGGACATGCATAGATTCGCCATCCCGATGCATGTAAGTGCAACTCATTTGAGAAAAGAGTCATTAAGTTCACTCAACACTTTTTTTTGTAGCTCTTTCAACAGAAGTGTCCATTTTTCCTGAAAAGCCTCATCCTCTCCTTATCTCGGCATTGGGTTAAACATTTCTACTTTTAATTGACTTACCAAGAAAAGTGGTGGTAGATGTTGCTAATGGATTATCCTACTTACTATTATCAACAAGCCTCCACATGCCTCTGTTGCACCTGTTAAATGTTTCCACAGAAACGATTACACAGAAGGGTTTTATTTAATTCCCCTTCATTGAATTGAAGTGTCTTCATTTCTCGCTTGCTTTGGGCGACTCTGATAAGTCTTTTGTTTTTCAAATGCTGAGGGTGGAGGGGGCAGTTGGGGTGGAAAAGGAGGTTTGTGTGGGAAAAGCTGTGACAATAGTCAAGTGAAATAGCCTACAGTATCTTGCCTGGGGGTCACTTGTCCGCTTTTTGAGGAGGAACATGCTCGAGTGTTGCACTGAGGAGATATGGTCCAAAAGAAGCCACCTCTGCCACCTGCTTCCCTCTAAAAGGCACTAATTTTAGTGGAATCAGAGGTCAGACGAGGAATAGATAAGATAAGATTAATCCTCTTTTCTACCTCTCTGTGTGTAAATCTCAGTTACCAATAGGCAGACATAACTAAACTCACCAATGTGTAACTTGACCGCATGCCGAGCCACATGGGCAGCAACCACGTTTTATCAATGATTTGCTGTCGGGATGTGGCCCGAGTGCCATTAAATTGGTGAATGTGTAATTTCATGCAGCCAGGAAAACACTTAAAACAAACAGAGCAACTTTTTTATATGTTGCTTTAAAAAGAAAAAAAAATGGCTAGACCCTTTGTTTTATGAAGAATGAGCATCTGGATGCACTGCAGTGCCATTTGAAAAAGAAAAAATGTTGTCTCCTGCCGCAAACAGAGGACATCAAAGATCAAACTGTGGCAGGGCAGAGTAGCTAAGCACAGAGTTGTTGGACCAGTTGGATACTGAGGTGATTACCTCCCCCCCCCAAACCAGGAGAAAAGAACAAAGACGTTCAGGAGTAGAAAAGATCTTTTCTTCCTGCAGATACCTGATACAGAGTATACAAAGTGGGCGCAAGAAAGAAAAGCCACAGAAACTGGATTTAATTTGGATGCTTACCTACAAAATGTAATTTCTGTTAGCCTGTATTTGTAGGTTAAATAATCTCTTCATAACAAAGTAGTTCCAAACTTGATATATTTTGTTTTCCGGCCTTCCCAAAAGCTATACGTACTTTCTATATGCCAGCTGCCTTTGTTACTGCCCTAGATAGCGGTGTATCTAATGTCCCATACAGCTATGAGGTCACGCTGTATCAGTTTAGCGGCGGCACATCAAAAAAAGTTTATGACTCGAGTGTTCCGACTTCCTGCACAGGTGAGTCACTAAAGATTGCAAGAACAGAGTCCAACCTTTACTAACTAGTTTTAACGGTGAAACAAATGGCATGTATTAGACTTTAGAGATTGAACTTGACAATGGAGGTGTGGATTGCATCACATGACAAATTTTGAAAATGAGCTGACAGAAAGTCCTCATTGTGAATGGCTGGAGAACATAGGCTACGAAAGTTGGTAAATGTGAAGAAAGGATTAAATAATAGAAACAAGAGCAAGAATGAATGAAAAATAGACATAAACTAGTCAAACAGAACGTTTGCTGTAAGAAATCAGAATTCAGAACTGGCTCATATGACAAGAAATAGAAGTATACACTGTATATGCACAAAGGGTTCATGCACAGTATAATGATAAGAAACACACATTTCAAATAGTTAAATACTGCAACAATATATGCTACAGGTCACTAAATAGAAAAACAGAAAGTCATTTCATCTTTAAAGCACATCAGAAATGTTTGAAACTGCTTATTGGATAGAAGTACAAATGTAGTTTTTGAGGGTTAGGGCAGTTTTGTGGGGGGTCCCATAGGTCGAAAAATATGCTATGATTTCACTATTATAGCATGTTTTAGAATCTAAAATTCAAGAGGAGGACTTCAACACAGTCTTTCACACCCTATTATGAAGCTAATTTAGTTTGTGTTATATAGCAAAAATACTTCAATGAAAGTGAATGAAAGCAAACATTTTCAATAACATGCAGCTTGGATAGGGCGGCGGCAGCGGTATTAGCGCCGGAGAGATAATTAGGCAGATTGAGAGAGCGTCGCTCTGAGAGGATCCAGCTGGAGGAGCTGGCCTTTTTTTTGGGGGGGGGGTGAACATGTAGCGGGGGTCTGGCTAGGAAAAGGTGGGGGCCGCAGCGTAGAGGACAGCTGGTGGATGTTGTGATGGTAATCCAGTGAAGTCAGATCTCAACAAAGGGACAGCGCAGTGCCAGGTGCTGCCATTGAGAGGCATGCCGGCCCCCATGCTGTGGGAGACAAGCTCGCGGAGGAGCGGACTAGCCTGCTAGCTCGCTAGCACATGTTAATTCTCTCACAGGGTGACTGCTGATACTCGCAGTTGCCACATGTTGACATCAACCGCTGTGGGACAGCTTGGATTCCTTCGTTGCATGGGGAAAAAAATGGCGGGTCAAAAACCACCTTGTAGGGAATCTTCCATTTCAACTTTTTTTGAAACATAAGCCATGACAATTTAATTGTAATGTATTCTAACATAAAAAAAAAATCTCAATTGGAATCTTACTTCAGTGAGTTCAGTGAATTCTTCATATCTTATTTGCCCTGCCACTTGTTGCTAGTGCAATGAAAAGAATGGTGCTTGTCCTTGGATAAAGGGGGAAGAAGTGAGACACTAAAGATTATATGACAAGTTTATTTATGTATTTTCTTTTTTTCTGACATAAATCAGTTCTGTATTAGATCTATGTAAAAGACAAATTAGCCAGAAAGAGAAAATAGTAGTCTCCCCTGGTGCGGCCCGCATTGGAAGCGCTGGCTGATGGTGTGTTTTATTTATGAATGTGTTGCCTTTGGCCTCAGTTGCCGAGTTAGCATATAAATTGTAAGTGTTGTCGTGATCTTGTTGTCGTGATCATGACATGATGTAATGAGGCTTGTATTTTGATCCCAGTGGTATGGATGCTCTTGTTTCATAAGATGGTAATAGCTTTTTAGAAAATAATGAGCCCGTTTGTTTGAGTGAAATGACAGTTTGTTGATTTTTTGCACTAAGTTGAGCGGCGCTTCCACTGCAATCTGCATCCATGCCAGATCACTATGTTCCCTATCTGTCTGGCTGGACACAAGGAGAGTGACTGTGTATGTCTTTGTCCACAACACCGGCGGCTAGCGAGTCGGTGTTTTCTTTGGGGATCTTTACGGCGGATTAGAAAAGGAATGCTGGCTAAGATTCCTCCTGTCCTCCTGGAAGTTACAGGTTATTGTCTGTACCTCCCATCCATTCAGCCTGGAAACCTATTCAGGAATGCCTTCGACAATACAGTCTCATTGAGGGCTTGATCTTTGGAATGTTTGACTTTGCAATTAGCTGAGAGTCATGCCACAATGGATTGCAGAAAGCTTTGGTTAAATGGTTTAGAAGGAAGCTCATCGCTCATGTATCACCATTAGGTTTTCAACTAATATAAGGAGGATGATATTTGTATATAATGACAAACTGGGAGCTCTGGTTCCCAGGCCCTGCCACAGGAAGTTCTGCCTTCTGACCTCTGTGCTTCAAGCATCCTGTCTAATCACAGCAGCCTACTCAAGCATCAGGTTCAGTTCATCTTGGACTAAAGTGACAGAATTAATTACATTTGTTTGTTTAAAAAAATCATTGAGATTCCCGATATTTCTCTCCACTCTTTCCTTGTGCCTTATCTCATCTTGTATCGGGATATGGTTGTGTCTAGACTGTGTTCTCAGATCAAACCTTTAAATCCTCCTCCATTTGGTGTATGGTTAATTTTAGTTCAACTGCAATAGAGGCCTTCAGAAGATAATTAAATTATCTCCATTCTCTGTTTCTGTTGTGGTGATGGGTCGGAGGAATTCTGCGCAGGGCCTTGCCTTTCATGTTGACTTGAAAAAAGAATTAAGGTTCTGATTTAAATTTCAATGTTTTTGCAAAAATCTGGTTTAGGTTTGGTGGTGGGGAGGAGGGCTGTAATTGTGTCTGAGGCAGAATGTTTGGAAAGACCTCGGCCTTGGGATGCTTGTCATGTGGTTATTGCTACTATTTGAAAAATGTCAGGGAGCTGCCTCCAAAAATCTATCGACGCATGGGGCAAATTTGAATGAGTGTTACAGGAATTGATTGTACTAGATGTCGTATGGGACTGGTTTACTGAAGTAGAATTAAAGTGACTGATATTTGCAGGGTAATGCTCATGCATTGACAACTTCAATAGGATGGTTCCCATTGTTCCCATTTCCATTAGCATTATTTGTTTAAACAAACTTCCTTGTGATGGAAGGAATAGACTTTGGAAAGAACTCTTTTACAAGATCCAAGCGGTCGTGTGTCGTAAGCTTCCTGCACATGCATCGGTAGTTCCTCCGAAGTACTCAAACTGTCCTCACAAAACCCTCGTTCCCAGCACCCCCTTTTCTACTTGCTAAGGCTCCCTCTCTCCATGGGATACTGTTGCCAGGCGACGACATGGGCCTGTGGGTCCATGGAAGCCCAGACCTGAAAGACTAGCTGCTTGGGTCACTGCACCACCCCCCCCCCCTTGCCTCCCTCCTCCTTCCAACCTGATCATACAAAGGAGTTCTGACTACTTTAGCGCTTTTATTTGGGGGCCACAAATTCCCCCCAAATGTGGCTGTTTGCAGAGAAGGGGAGAACCAAGGGCTGCTGGAAGGAGGGGGATGTGGATAGGCTCAAGTTGGCAACGCTGTGTCACTTATGGCCTTTCATGGGAGAATAAATGTAGTTCTTGCTCGCATTAAAGAATGATTTTGAGTTTAGTTTCTATAAAATGACAAATTAGGAAGATGCTAAGTCTGTTGTTGGCTCTCTCTGAGGAAATGACCTATACATGTTGCTTTATGGAGCTTGACTGCAAGTATGAACCGTGTCACAGATTACAGGGTCTTTGTTCACAGGTGAGTCGCCCTTTGACCTCATGGCGGCGTATCTGCTATTGCATGGTAAGGGAGGAGCTCAGGTTACCCATGCTTCATTGAACCGAAGAGCAGGAAAACCGGCATTGGGTTCCACCAGTGACGGCATTCGCTCCCATAAATCAAATGTCCATACCGCAGGGATTTTAAATGAACCCTCTTACTTCTTTCATGTTAAAATGCTTTCTTCTTCTTTCCTCTGCAATTCCCTGTTTGGATGTCATCCTTTGTGGGCTCATGCTACCACGCTGGTTGTAAGTTTCTCAACTTTGTATTCAGGCATGTGGTTGTCTGCATGCTGTGTTGCAGTGGTGCCTTTGTGTGAACCGAATGCTAAAAGCAACTGTTAATGCATGCTTTCTTTAGGGTGTTGTGTCTTTTCAGTCATGTGAAGTGTTTTTTGTGTATGTGTGCGTGTGTCTATCCCATGAACAAAGCAGTTGTTATTTTGTCTCAGAGTGCTAGACACTCAGTGGTGCAATGACAAATGTGGACAGATGCATGGTCCAGAGGACTGCAGCTGGCAAAATCCCTCATGTTTTGACACAGGGGGGATTAGCCACTTTGACCATCCATGCACTGCACCACTCAAACACTTCTTCCTCTTCATCATCTGGCGTCCTCTTCCTAAGAGGTCAGAAGTTGGCAACCTGGGGCCCAGTGCACAAAAGCAGCCGGCACCTGCCGCTCGCATGTGTCTAAAAAGGCCAAGTAGAAGCGAAGACACCCTTGCTGGCCTTGACGCTTTCCCAGACACTGTGGAATCCGTAGTCGAGTCCAATAAGAAGCTGTTTAGGTGTCGCAGGACCAAGCTGTGCGCTGGTATCAGTTAAGTTTGCGTGTTATGAGAGAAGCACGCTGGCCATGAGTCAAGTCTAGACCAAGGTTATTATAGTTAATGAAAACAAACTGAGCATTAAAAAAACTTTAAAAATTTACAAATACTCCATGTATTAAAAAAAAGAGTACTTAACAAAAACTAAACTAAAAGAAAGCCTTGTTCTAAAAATAAATAAAATGATAAGATCTAACAAACCTGCTCTAACTAAAACTTTAACTAACTGAATAAAAACACAAAATAAAAACTAACTTAAAGGTAAAAAAATATATATTTTTTTTCTTTACGGAGCAGATTAACGAATCATTGATTACATTTGTAGAGCAACTTTCTTAATTGTGGAACATCCCCTGTAATGTAATTTGAGAACATTTTTTGTGCAGACCTCAAAAGTTGAACAAAATCAATACTCAGCTTTCAATAAAAATAATATTGCTGACACTATTGATATTTTATGCTATATTAATATTTTAACCTTATAGGCCACTCCTCCTAGCTGCTCCTAGCTGACAGTGTAGCGTACCGTAATTTATTTCCGGTTCAGGTTCTATTTAGCGAGTACATTCTCTCTGGTCCAAGTCCAGACACTTATTCATTTGCCTAGTATTTTGTTTGTCCAAAGTTTGGGTGCTTTAACGCAGTTCAATCTGTGAAAAGTAGACTCGATCAACCAAAGCGTTAACCAGTGTTAATGCACTAGCCGTTAGCAATCTTAGCCTTGCTTAGCCATTATCATGGCTTCACCGTCTTTTCTCGTCATCCCTTTGTCAGAACGGTACTTGTCAAAACAGAAGTGTAGCTTATTCGCCGCCCAGAAGGTGATAATTACTAGCCTGGCAAGCCACTGCCATTGACTGCTGTTTGGCCCGGTTCAGAATAAACCATGCAATAATATGATAATGATGATGAATGGACTAACAATAATGCCACTCGCTAAAGCGGCCTAACTTGAATACATTAAATTCTCTACGGCGTTTTCACGTTTTTTACTATTGTATTGAAAATACAAATTTTGCCTCACAAACTGCTATGCGAAAACACCTTTTTCAAGCCTTATAATCATAGGTGGGCACTTGTTTCTCTCCGTCAGCCCCCGTCTTTGATGGATGGCCAAATTTTCGGCGAGTGTTTTATGACGCGAAGCCTCGAAAAAGTACACAGATGGAGAAGGACCGTCGGCTCGACGGATGAAAACCCGTTTCGGTCAGTGCTCAGTCCGTGTCTTTTTTGGCCAACGGAGAGACGGAAGTGCTCACCTCCAATTATAACGATAATGAAAAATCCAAAATGATGAGAACCCTGGTCTAGACTGAAGAATACGTATATGTTTTAGTGCTCAAGCTCAATGGGAAGGGAGGAAAGCAAAATTATCAGGCATTAGTACTAATTTGTTCCTTACACATTAACCCTGCTGGATGCACTTCTGCCAAATAGCTGATGCAAGTTTCAAACAACAGTGGCTCTGTAAACCTTTTGACAACCTTTGCCCTTGCCACTAGAGTCAAATCTCACAGCCTCAAGAGGGATTCGACTTTCTCTAGTATATATTTTTTGTGTTATAGCCGCCTCGTCGTCTCGGGCCCTCGCCAAGTCACCTATTATGCTCCACGTTTCATTTTTGTCCTGACCTCCTAGATTCCAGACATAGTTAATTTGCCTCTAAATAAACCCAGCCAAGCCATGACAAATAGCCATGGGTACCAAGGGGCGGGCGGGTGATTGGTTGGGTGTCAGGCTTGCTCTTTCGTCTGCGCTGTTACCAGGGCGACGAGGATCCTACGTTTTGGAGCGAACGCTGTGTTTTCAGAGCAGTGGACAAGGGATTACAGGAAATATGACATGGCATTCCCACTGGACCAGACCACCCCCACTTACCCCCTCTTCATCCACCAGTTGCAGCCTCCGGAGACATTCTCTCCTGCGGCGTTGCCCCACCCCTCGCCCTGCAGCCTGAGTGACATTATCATCACAATCAGACAGGGGACCTCTGGCATTTGACCTCTTAGCAATGAGAGGAGGGGGTGAGCCAAGCTGGCGTTTTTGTGAGGGTGGGGGTAGTAGCAGAGCCAACTTCACCTACCATTCTCAGCGCCTCTGTGCTGACACTCAACTGTAAATTGTACAATATTTGGTTTGTAGTTGGTCGACTATTTCATTAGAGTGATGTTAGTGTAGTGGTTTGCATAGATGACTTTCCAGTAGGGATTCACAATAATGCTATTTTCAACCGATACGATAAACTAATAATTTCGAAAGTACCAATGTCAATAACCGATAAGTAAGCTGATAATTGTTTGCAAAATTAAGTTGAATACAAATATACTTTTGAATCCTACTACAAAGTCTAACATGGAGAAATACATTGAAACGATGTGTAAAGCACCATGAAGCTGAATTTTATTACATATGTTTGGTGTGTATGCAGCGTGAATCACACAATCTAGAGGTGCTATGAAATTGCAAGTACTGTATGTACAGGGTTTTCCTGTGTACAAAATTTAGAGGCGCCCACCTCCACCTAATTTGCTTTCCACTTCCAGCCTGAGTCACTGATATCGCTCAACACAGCGCTCCAGCTGTATTGATTGAGCTCGGCAGCAACACAGACGTTTCTTTTTTTTAAACTTTAATGTACCGAAGAAGAAACAGATCATGGAACAACCGTTGCACACGCCCATTTCCTGGTTGTGAGGCAGAGGTGGCGCGCTCCAGCCAAAGTCATACAAACACAGTATATATATATACTGTATATATACACACACAATAAACATAACAGTGTATAATAATATGTACTAGTGGATGAATTTTGAATTATTGTAGTTAAAAAAAATGGCAAAAATGAATGGCAACTTGTATTTATAAATAAAAGTCATGTTTTAATTTAAAAGTGCAACAAAAAACTGTGAGGGTAACATTTTGGGGAGTGTTGTGGAATTTTCAGTAGCTAGGCGAGATGAATAAAACAGTCTGGAAAACAATCTGTCTTTTGGGTTTCTTTATATTAGAAGCTTTGAATATACACAAGTCTTACAGAGCAGTCTACAAGAAGTGATCTGCTGTAAATTATCATGGAAAGATTTGTATGCAGCATGGTTAGGTTTTGGAAGGAGAAGGGGGGGTCAGCTAGACAGGAAAGCAAGCAGTCTGTTCCGAGCAGGCTTATCAGTCAAAGGCACTTCAATATTGCTTCATGTACAAGAAGTGAAAAGCCCATTGTTAAAGAAAATACAGGTGTCCACAATACACTATAAACTTATGTTAATATGTGATAAATAGTTATTTTCCATAACAGGACAGTAAAGAAAGCCCACACTGGCGACTGCAATGTCGCCATGATGATTCTGTGAACAGGAGGTTGCGTGCATTATGACGTCACAAATATGTGACACTATCATAAGAGAGGGGAGGAGTTGAGGTGTTGGGCACAACTTGAGCCACAACCACAACAGATGTACCAACGTGGCATGAATATTATTATCGGCGGATTTCTTTATTATCTGGTTTATCTGTATGATGTCAAATTGGTTGATAATTGCCAATAATTATCTGCCATCGATATTATCGTGCATCCCTACTTTCCAGCAACCCTTTTCAACAAGGAATGGGTCCTGAAGGCAGTACTTTTTGTATGGACCGATATGGGTCGGTGCTACTAAGCACAGATTCACGTAAAATCAACCATGTTTCGGTTCCAAAGCACACTGGTACTGTATCGGAGTGGAAAAGTTGGCGAGTTTCCATGACACATTTGAATGCAGCAGTGGATGCACACCAGCAAAAAACAGGATTTCACACGCCATAACTAAATTTCTAGGTAAAAAACAAAACTACATTTCTAGTTTTGGAAGCAAACAAGACTTGCCCGCCGTCAAACCAAAGAAATAGTATATTGTAACGATGGCAAAGCCTAGAAATTCCTTGCATGCTTTGATTGAGCGATGCAGAGTGGATCTCTTGGTGCTGGTGCCAGGCGGGGACTGGCGATGTGCCCGGGTCCCTGCAATCACTGCGAGGCTGAGAGGGAGTATGCCGCGGCACCTCCCTCTCAGCCATCCGTGCGGGGAGCTTGGCTGCGCTGCCCTGCGGCGATACCGACAGGTCAGTCTTCAAATAATGCTGGGAGGTGCGCGGCTTTACCATCGTTGCACATGTACAGTGCAAGCCTTGCGTTTTTGAAAAACAACTGCACAACAAGACAACACTAATACAATTGTTTTTCTTTGTTCCTTGCACAAGTATTACTGTGTAATTTCATTCCTTGTGTTATTCATTGCAAAGAACTTTGCTTCGCAAGTTGTATTTTGTAATATTAATTTATTGTTAATGTTATTTATACTTTATAATTATAAAATGTTATAATTTAATTTTTACTCTAACCTCTGGGCTTATTTGTTTTAAATTCATGTTTGTTTATATGTTGAAAAATAAATGTTGAATCCATATATATATATATATATATATATATATATATATATATATATATATATATATATATATATATATATATATATATATATTATTGTTAAGTAAATTAACATTTGTTACCACACACAATAGTATAAAAGTACTGAACATTGGTACTGTTGAGTACCAATATCATATACTGTATATTCCCAGCTACCGAGAATAGGAACCGAACCGATCCCTACTTTGAACTCAGGGGCCCGATCACTATAGCTTTTGATTGTCTGGAAATCAGTCTAGGATGCAGTCTGCTCGGTTGGACTCTACTAATAGTTACTACTCTACTGTACTTTCCTCTCATGTGTCTTTCTTGTAGACACGCCTGTGCTCTCCTTTGTGCCGAGTCCTGTGGCTTTTCTTTATTACATTGTCTTTGTAACGCTGCAATGCAAGCCAAACAAAAGTAGATCAAAACAGTCATATTGAAGAAAGGCTGGCCTGTTCCCAACTGCATTGCAAAAAAAGAAAAAAAGAAGTTGGTTGTTTTGTAGAGGAGCGTACAATAATTGAGTGAAATAATGCTTGTACAAAGGAGAACAAAGGGAAATCCATTGTTGATTATGCCCAGGGGGTTTTCTCCAGCGAAAGAAAAGACAAGAGTCTTGGGGTGAACCAGAACCCAGCCGTCACTGCTCTGTCATCAGCATCAAACAGCCTGTTTGAAGAGGGGGGGCTTGTCTCCAGCCGCATGCTCCAAACTGGGTCTCGGGTTTCTAACTCAAACTAACCTCCTCAGTTAGTACAAACCTTGTCTGAACTCTCATCGGCCCGTAGAGAGCAATCAGATACTCTTGTGTCTACGTTGATATCTTTAGGTAAAAGGCAAAAACAGATAGTGTCTCGTCTAAATATCACAGCTGCCTTTTCCTATTTGCTCAGCATGTGCTTAGTGTAGACCCCATTTTTCTCATGTCGGAACTGGGATGGAATCGCTTTGGTTTCCTGGCAGCCATCACTGGGTGTGTTCATATATTATTTAGAGCCGACCTGCGGAAAAAGCCGTAACGACGGAGGAATGTTAGCTGACACTGAAAAAAAATGGATCTCTCCAGCTGGAGAGGACGCAAATTGTGTGTTTGGTCAATCCCGTCCTTCAGGATATGGCCTGGCTCCGAGTGCATCACTCATTCCACGAAACCACATTGCACTTTTGAAGGAACCGGCGCTAATACGAAATAATTCCAGGGCGTAGACGCCAGTCTCACACCACAATATGAGTGCACGTCATGGGGTCAGGAATGCCAGATGCGGTATATTAATGAACATAATGGGAATTGGTTGGATCTGGAGGTTTGCTTTTTGGGGTTTTTGCTTGTTACCTGTTTTGGCGCTCAACTCAAACACTTAACACTCAAGTGTGAATCATTTTGTCCAGATGCCGTCCTGGATTCATCGGCCCGCTCTGTCAGCACCAGGATCCTTGCCATCGATCACCGTGTCTTAACGGGGCCGCTTGCATAAGCCAGGTGGTCAACGATATCCCACAGTACAGCTGCGTTTGCCGCAGGGGTTTCAGAGGTACAGTATGCCCGTCACAACTGGCACGGAGAAAGATCAGCTCTTGGAGGGACGTTCAACTGAACACACCTTTGAATTACAGGCCAAGACTGCTCGCTCATTGACGCATGTGCCACGAGTCCATGTGCCAATGGCGCCCGCTGTGCCAACTGGAATAATCACTACAACTGCTCCTGCCCACCCGGCTTCCAGGGAAAGAACTGCCGCAGTGACGTGGACGAGTGCCGCAAGCCCGGCGCTTGCCTCAACGCTGGCCTTTGCATCAACACCCACGGCTCCTTTGGTTGCCAGTGCCCGCCCGGGTACAGTGGGCGCACATGTGAGATGTCCACCCAGCCTTGTGCCCCCTCGCAGTGCCTCAATGGAGGCACTTGTCGCCAGACTAGTGAGCATTCCTATGAATGTGCATGCCTGCCAGGTAGGATAAAAACTCACACGTTTGTATGATATACAGGTGCATCTTTTGTCTATTGTCATATTTTGTCTACAATTGCCAATATGTGCCTCTATATTCTATATATACCGGATAATTCAAAAAGTAGAAACCAAAATCAACATGAAAAACAATGGAAAACTTTACACAACTTGTTGTACAGTACTTCGAGTTTTCATTTCATGTTTTGCAAGTTCTCAATGTCACCGCTGCCGGCAGCAGGAACAACATCAAGCCGTTATGAGAGTTCCTCCCAAACCCGCCTCAGGATGTCGCGGCCCACCGTGTTGATTGCAGCTGTTATTCGATCTTTCATGTCATCGATATTTGCTGGAAGTGGTGGAACTTAAACTTTGTCTCTAACATACCCCTACAAGAAAAAGTCACACAGTGAGGTCCAGCATTTGGTAGGCCAAGCACACAGCATGTGAGTGACATAGCAGAGATTGTCACATTCAAGTACTGGTAACACAAACACATCAATATGACAAGGATTAACGTTCTTATATATTCTTAAATGTATTGCGCCACGCAATGCACTCTGGGAACCGAGTGGCTAGATATGACACGCCTATGCAGTGTGATTACTGGCAAAGTGTTGCTGTGTTTTATGTTCAATGGCATTTCAAAAAAGCAGAAAACCAAGGGTATATGTTTTGTTTTATTGAGTTATGGCTTATTTTCAGTGCATTGCCTTTACCTATGGTAAAGTTGTGCTAGCAAACTAGCAGTAACTACAGTAGATTAGCATTAGCACCTAGCTTCATTGCGCTCCGCTCAGCAGTTGGAAACCTTAGGTCTCCACAAAGAGTTTCACAATAAGCACAGACGCTGCTCAATAATCAGTCTTGTATAAATTTACTAATTTATTCACATATATAGGCTACAGTGTAGCAGAGCGTGATGCGATATGACATCGTGTCTAATTTCTTCTTCGTCAAGTCATGTATGTTATTACGTGGGTGCCAACCGGTGAATGGATAGAGAAACTGCAGTTGAAAACTGGTTGAATGGTAACTATTCCTACTTGAAGAACTCTTCTTTTCCTTATAAAACTTATTTTACTTAATGAAATGAATAATTGAATTATTAAGTTGCCCTGTGATGTTTGATATGGACCGTTTTCATTCCATTTGTTAATTTGGTTTCATATTAATTGGAATACAAGTATCCACATAAACGTGACTAGTGATTATGTTTATGTTTAATCCGTATAGGGCATTTGAAAACAGCTGCTTTTACTTGGGGAAAATAATGATCCACATTTCCCCCTATTTTCTAACATGTTAGAGACCAAAATAGTAACCAAATAATAAATTTAAAGCAGTCCTGTTTTTGAATAAGGGATAGAAATTTAACAATGCTTATAAAATCTGATTAGTAAATTCATCGATTTGATTGAAAATAGATTAAAGGTGTATTCACGGATCTTTTGTCACTGCGTCTTCCGGGTGGATCATCTTAACGATTGGTTCTCGAGCCCATCAATCAATCTGTCATAACGACGTCGTGCATGCTTGTTCCTAGCTGCGCATGTGCACTTCGAGTGTTTGTTGCATGTAGCCGCTGAGCTTCGGATTCAGTTGAGCTTCGGATTCAGCCGTTCATCATTGTAGCAGTCTGAACGACCGTCTCTACAGCCTGAGCCACGGCCGCCACAATACCTGACTCATTGAGCCATTCTCAATAGTAAGAGGATAATATTTTGTCAATTTGATAACTTCATTATTTTTCATGTACAGTTAAAACCTTTTTTTTTATTTTTTTATTACACTTGCCGTCAAATGAAGATGCCATCACCTGTGCTGAGGAAATATATAATCACCAAACACGGCTCACCTGTTTTCTGGGTTTAGTCAGCAATCTGAGCCGTGATTGTTTTCCTGAGCACAGGTTATTTTATTTTCAGTTGACAGCTAGTGGCAAAATTTGTTTTTAAAGGTATTGTTCATGAAAAATAATGAAGATATCACATAATTATAAATATTATAATATAGACAATATCTTCTTATTGTTGAAAATGGCTCAACGAGTTAAGTATTCCTTTAAGTAAGAATTTTGCATTGCATCGTGACCATTGATAGAATGTTTGCACACTTTGGTGTTGTAAAATAATGGTCCTCATGGCAAACATCCTGAATGCTGGATGGGTTAGCATGAATGCTACTTGCTACAGTAGTTAGCTGCGGACACCATAGATATATTAACTATAGAGCAAGCTGTGTGTTAGGCTCCAATAATTTTATTATAAGTCTTTGAATTCTTTAGCAATTTTGACGCGGATTGGTTTGTTATAAACCCCAGACATGCAGCTATGATACAAGCCACGTGTCATTTTATAATCAGGGTTTTCAATTTCAAGCTGGACCCTCTGTTCAACACAGCAGCCACTCACAGTGAAAGCTCTATGTTTATAGATATCTATGCCGATAGCCGCTTACCTTAAATATATGTGATTGCTTCCTTTTTCAAAATGATTGTATAGCATTGCAAAATGTCTTACCCGCACAACTTAGCAACTTGTTGCGCTGTTAGCGTTTGAACTAATAACCGGGAAGAAAAATGCCCCGAGATCAACATGCACATTTGTGTTAGTTTTATATCGAATCACTGGCGGAGACGATTTGCAGGGTGCCATAAAAAGATTTAGAGCACTGTCAAAAGAACACGAGTAGAATATGATTTCATGCGTATGGACTCCATACACATTCTATTTTAAGATGCGTCAACTTTCGTTCCCACAGGGTTGAAGTCTGCAACTGTCATATAAAGTGGACTAAATAGTTACCATATGAACAAACCGCAGGTTCCGGTGACGTCACACAATGCGATCAGAGTCCGCAAATTAGGATTCGATTTTTGATTTGCCATGCCCACTCAAACGAATGTCCAAATCACCACCCATTCCTGCACAGCACTATTAAATTCTCCACAACGACAGGCGTCAGCGTCATCTTAAAGCTAAAGCTAAAGCTAACTAGCTGAGTAGACGTTCTGTCTGGGGCAACCAGCTTTCATTTTTTTCTATTACTTTTACTTGATGGCTTGACAGAGGCTAACAACAGAGGTTCGATATACCACCGAGATGGGCTTCATTTAGACCGTACTCCTGAACAGCTTACAGCCAGCTCGTTAGCTGGCTTACTAACTATTCACATACACACGTATACCTGTTATGGATCAATTAACCCACTTCCGTGTTAAATGTGAACTCTCCACATAGCTAGAGTCATACACATTGAGTTCACCATTAGAGAGACAGTACACACATTAACAAGAGTTAATCTTGATCCAAGTGAAAAATTTTGTTTCAATACTCCATACCACTCGGATCCGCATAAGAATCACCACCAATTATGTGTATATTATTTATGTCTTCATAAAAAAAGGTGCACACTATTGAGAGCACCCTTTAACAAACAGCTAATGCAACGCCAAATTTTCAATTTTCAGAAATTACAATTCTACGTGAAAAACATTTTAAAAAGAAAAAATAGTATAGAACATAGTTAGGAACTGCCCCTCTTAAATTATTCTTATTGTAATTAATTCCTTGTTTTTTATGAATATGTGTAATATAAGCTAGATTTTTTTTTTATATTTAACTGCTGAAATAAATTAACTTTTCTTACAAAGTCAAATTTACTGAGACGCACCTGTACATGTGTTCATCTTCATACTTGAATTCTGATGTTTATTTTCATTGTCAATATTTTGTTACAACCATCAAAATGTATAATTTTTCATAAGCCTTCTAATGTAAAATATGTCAGTAAACGCTGGTAGAAAAGTACAATTTTGAAAAGTATCCGCAATTATGGAAAGACGCCAAAGCTGTTTATGTCAGAATTAGAACTTAGATACGTTTAGTTGTGCTGCGCTGATATGATATCACACTGCGTAGTTGACGCAGTTATTGTTACACAAAGGAAAGAAAATTGCAGCAAGCCCACTGTAGCTGTCCCACATGTGGGGGACTCGGCTTTGCACACATGCAAACCATCACTATCACAGAGCGTAGGCCCACTGTTTTCCCAAGACTGAAGATTTTTCCCAGGGCTGATGACGCAGTTTTGAGTGCCGCTGCTGGGATTTACTCCTGCATTGCAGGTCAGCTTCCCGCCTGCTATTTATAGCCCCTGATGAGAAACGGGGCAGTGGCGGTGGTTAGAAGTCTTTAGAAGCCCGCCCGCGCTCCTGCTCCACTATGTCCACAACAGAAGGAATTTACTTTATGGACCTTCTGACTTGCCACTGGGGAGCCGACAGGAAATGTCTCTTGCCAGAAAGGAAGTCATTGAAACTGAAAGATTATAAAACAAGCAAACACCGCAGGGAGCGCAGGCCTCCGAGGCGGCCATTGCCGCTGTTGCCGGCGTCGTGTGGGAACCGTCATGAGTGGATGTAAACAGTCAGACACCCTCTCAACCTTTTCACTGCCGCGCGCCGCTCGTAGTGTGGGAAACGTGACTTGAGGTTATGAGTTAAATTGATTATGTTGCAGGACGGGGGGCGACTTAATGTGTTTGTCATCATAACCCTTTTCTCTCCATCCGCTCCAGGTTTCGAAGGACTCAACTGTGAGAATAACGTGGATGACTGCCCCGGCCACAAGTGCATGAATGGAGGCATATGTGTGGATGGAGTCAACACATACAATTGCCAGTGCCCACCTGAATGGACAGGTAGAGCACATCATATTTCAAGAAAGCTGTACATGTAATTAATGTGAGCTAATAATACACCGCTACCTCACCACGCCAGGCCAGTACTGCGCCGAGGACGTCAACGAATGTCTCATGCAGCCAAACGCCTGCCACAACGGGGGAACGTGCTTTAATACCATCGGGGGTCACACGTGCGTCTGCGTCAACGGCTGGACGGGGGACGACTGCAGCGAGAACATCGACGACTGCGCCATAGCCGTTTGCTTCAACGGGGCCACGTGCCACGACCGAGTGGCCTCCTTCTTCTGCGAGTGCCCGGTCGGGAAGACGGGTAAGCAAATGCATCACATGGACTACGTTTACATGCAGTCAATATTCGGGTTAAGGTCAGAATTCCGGTTTCTGAAACAATTGAGGTAACACGTTTATATGCGTGGTGGAAAGAGTTGCTCCCGTTTACATGCATATTCTTCATTCTCTGCAAGAAAATGAGCACTATTAATATAGCTTACTGAGTCACTTAACAGTAGTTGTGAAGCTCTTCTTCATTTGTGACTGCATTATACTGCACCTGCTCCGGCCAAGTTTCCATGGCGATTTAATTGGGACACAAAAACTGTACTATTTTACAAATTAAAAGCATGTTACAAAAAATGTATTTTCTTTTTTGGAGGTCGACACTGTAATGGAATAATATTCTGTAAGAAATGTACAGACCTTGCTTTTTGCAAGTATTGCCCAAAACATTCCCTCTAAATAATCCAACTCCATCAGGTTGTGGCTGCTCAATATACAGTATATTATTGGACATTCTTTCATTTTTTCCCCTCTCCATTAGGTTTGCTGTGTCACTTGGAGGACGCATGTGTGAGCAACCCGTGCAACGAAGGAGCCGTGTGCGACACCAACCCCCTCAACGGCCGTGCCATTTGCACCTGCCCTGCTGGCTTTGTGGGAGGAGCTTGTAACCAGGACATGAACGAATGCTCCATCGGTATGTCTGCTACTTGTTTGCTTGTCAATGGATTGTAGCCATTACTGTCCTGTTAAGTCCCACACCCTCACTTCTCTTTTTTTTCTCTAAAATCTCCTTTTTGACCCACAGGTGCAAACCCATGTGAGCACTTTGGGAAGTGCATGAACACCGAAGGCTCGTTCCTCTGTCAGTGCGGCCGGGGTTACGCGGGCCCACGTTGCGAAATCGACATCAACGAATGTCTGTCAATGCCTTGTCAGAATGACGCCACTTGCCTCGACCGCATCGGAGAGTTCACCTGCATCTGCATGCCAGGTATCAGGACCGTATAAAAGGAGGAATTAATCTGCTCTGTTGCCGTGCAGACTGCCAGAGTGGACTATTATGTAATAGAGTACCATTGCTGTCGGAGGGCAAGGGGGCACTTGCTTGCTCTCAGCGCACTGTACAACCAGACAGAGGAGGGTATTAGTGCGGACAAAGTGATGTTTTGGACTCTGGGTGACAAAAACCAGAGTAAAACTCTCACGCACAGTCCTACATGCATCCCGGGGTTTTGGGAACTATACAAATTAGAGCTGGGAGTGGGCTCTATAGGACTGGATGTGAGAGAGGGCGAGCAGTTAGGGGGAGCGGTGTGCTGTGAATAGTAATGAGTTGTAGAGTGGTGGGAATGGAGCGGAACAATAGGGCCCCTCTGTGCTCCACTTTGCACCCTCATACACACAGAGAGGAGGCCTTTTCCCAGAGCCTCCCCCCTCTGTCCCCCCACTTTTTTTTCTTTTTTTTTTGCTTTCCAGAGACAGGCTCTTCCTCCTTGCCCTCCTCATCGTCAGGCAGCCTGGCAAAGCTCATGTGGAGTCGCTGATTATTTCAGATTCCACGCTAGCCGCTCCGCAGGCTTCCACACTCTGCTTCACCTCAATGGAGGGAGCTCTTAGTACGTTTGCTAGCAGCGAATGTATAGCATACATCTGGTGAATGGGACGCTGACCCCAGGGTGTGACGATGCTCCTCGGAAAGTAAAGTTTTAGGATTTCAGGTCAGCGGATCCTGTGGTTCAGTATGATCCCCATGAGAGAATGAAAAAAGAGTTTCTCACAGAATGGTTTTCCCATGTTGGAGAGCGGAGACCATACACAAATAAACGCGCGCACAAAGTAATGGACAGTACTTTAACAAAGGGGTCACTGATGTGGACCCATGGGTAGCCCCTAGGGACCACTTGAGTAGCTCGCGGGCTTGTTCTGAAAATAGCTTACCAGTAAAGGGACATTTCCCAGAAATGTTGTAGTAATGATTGTTTGAAAATGTGAACCCTGGGAGACAGTTGTAAAAAAAAAAAAAAATACAATAAATAGTTGACTATTGATGTTTATCTTTTTCCTAATTATAGTGAGTAATCCTTAACATGATCAGCATCTTCACATAAATGAATATAATAACATTATATTAAAGGTATAAGGTATAAAGGCAATTTGAGCAAGTGTGTATCAAAAAAAAAGTAGTTCAAAAAGGTCGTTGACCCCTGCTTTAATATGTGTACTCACATGCAACTTGTCTTGCAGGCTACACGGGGACGTACTGTGAGACCGATATCGACGACTGTGAGAGCAACCCGTGTGTGAACGATGGCATCTGTCGGGATATGGTCAATGGCTTTACATGCACCTGCCAACCTGGTAAGATGAGTGTCTGTCATTATTTCAAACACAAAAAATGTGGGGGGAAGGCGGACTTTAAAACCGTCTGCCCACAACAAAATGACAAAAAAACTTTTTCTACAGGAAAAGAGAACTGGTTGCAAGATCAACAGGTGGCACCTAGACAAACAAAGAGAACATCTTAGAAAGTATTTTTAAGAAAGGCACCGCAACAACGTCAGTTTTGACCTGCCGTTATGCTGCAGGCAAACAAAATGTGAGTTTTTGGCGGCGCGTTTCCATATATAGTCGATGCCGTTTGTGCGGTCATGCACAATTGCGTCCTGGGCGTCCTAGGATGTGAACTTTTGGCAGCGTCGTGTTACAGATAGCAAATCGGCATCGAGAATGTACTGTAATGTCACATACAGAAGCAGCACAAGCAGACACAGCCAAATATAGTTCAAAAAGAAAAGGAAAAAAAAGACATACACAGCGTGTGGGACAATATCATTGCGGTCTGTTGGGCCAGAGGTATACAACACAGCCACCTTCCAGTGCCGGCCGGAAGGAGCATATTTGTGTGATAGCGGTGCGAGCAATCTAGTGTGTGGATTGTCTTGTTTAGAGCTGTTGAACCATCAACCAAGATAACATTTAGCAGCCAACACCACCACCACCAGTCACTAGATTGACTAGCAATGTTCAAACCCCCTTCTCCTCAAAGCCCCTCCTCTTTAGTGCTTGCAGCAACCCCGGTGTAGTCACCCTTGTGAACAAAAGCACGCGAGAGAGACACGTGGGGCAATGTGACATTTTGTGTTTGGTCTGAACCTAGCATTAGTCCTCAATATTACACGATAATGATATTTCATTGGAATACAAAAGTGGATAACTATACACACTGTGACTGAAAGACAAAAAATGGCAAAGGCCGACTTTGGAAAATAGTTCTTCTGGCCTCACTTTCCAAAAAGTCAACAGTTTTCTTGTTAGTGAAAGGCTAAAATGCCAAGCGAAATACAAAAGTATCCTCGTTTCTGCGCACACAACTTGAATGTCAATCGGAGACAGTCCACTCTGCTGTGTTTAGACCCACCACTTATTAAAAAAAAAAAGATTGCCTATCTTCTTGACTAAACAAAGACACTATTGTGACCCCCAAATCCCTCCCCTTAGGAATATAGAAGGGACAGCAGTCTCCCTCAACCTGTCCTGGTTGTTGTTGGTGTTGCTGGTGAAGGGGGGGAACAGCAGTCCTGCTAATGAGATTCTTTTCCAGGTCCACAATTTACATCTGGGACAGACGTCTCACCCCTCCGCCTCCCCATCTCGCTATTGAGCCAGTGGAGCTGATGTAGGAAAAGGGTGGAGGTGGAGGGGGGCATGCAGTGGGTCACCCAAAAGAGAAAACAATCCCGCTGTCTCCTCTGCTAACACCCCCCCATCAGCACCGACACACAGCCCATCCTCACATTGTTAATCAACAGAGCAGCGTGCTACCAATGCAGCAATTCACCCCCCAATCTGGGCACTTTGCCCACCGATTTCAAGGCTACGCGGTTTCTCAACCTTTCAAAGCAACACTATTAGAAGCTGTTTTCTGATCGGGACCAATTCAAGTTGCTAGACGCACCTTGTATTAGCTCCTTTCCGTGACCTTGAAATGCCATCAAGGTCATGGGATTTCCAACAGATGACGCATCCTTAACCAGTCTGAGCCAGACGTCTCTGACCACACCGGAGACCTTTGCCCCCCGCCGCAAAGAAGGGACAAAACCGCCCTCAAAGCTGCTCTCTGACCTGTCGCCTCTGTGTTTGACTGTCCCAGGCTTCACCGGCACCATGTGTCAGATCGACATTGACGAGTGTGCCAGCACACCTTGCCAGAACGGCGCCAAGTGCTACGACCGCCCCAACGGCTTCGAGTGCCGCTGTGCTGAAGGTAAGTTTGTCGGACGCCATTTCATTAAGAGCCTAAAACCCTTGTTGTGGGTTTGTTTTTTTGGGAGGGGGGTCATCTAAATCTCCGCAAACTGACTAATCCGCCCCGAACCCCACCGCCTCTCTTAAGATCACAAGGTCACCAGTACTTGCCAAGAAAAGAACCTTGGTCATCACCTCGACATCTGTTCATTTGTTCATCTGTTCAAACCCCACCCACCACCTTATGGTGTCCCCGTCCCTCATTCCTCCACATACATCATCCCCGACAGTCATATTAAGCATATATTATGAGAAATGCATCATTTCACCTGGCTCGTATTGTAGCGTTTGTTAACTATGTGTTGATGTTAAGTGTTGATTTGGGCCTTTGCCTATAGATGGGTCTGCTTCATTGTTTCAAATGCAAGCTGCTTGGTATTCCCTGTATTCGCAAGCCCCCTCCTCTGCATGGTGAAGTGGCTCTGTTTGACGTGCTGCAGCTCGCCATTGTTCCCTCCGCCGCAGAGAACAAAAGCGGGCCTGGGGGGCCTTGGGTAGAACTTTTCTTTGCTGCTCTGCCCAAACTCAGCAGCACACCGTACACATACCAAACAAACCAACACTTGTCTGACACACAGACAACCTGTTGTCATGGGAACCAGGGAGTTCCATATCCAAAGCTGCAAAGAGTAAAGACCCTTTTTTTTCATTGACAAATGTGAGGAAAAGTTTGTCGTAATTGCAAATTAAGACGAGGAAATGGACATTCATTAGGAATTTTAAGTATTGAGAAATAGAATAGTGGTGAAGCAGTTAGCTTTTATGTTAGTTTCTTTGATGAATTTAATTTTTAGTGGATCACATTGTAGTTTTGGTTTCCCTTGGAATGCTGTTGTGACTGGATACATGTATATTACTAAATGCACATCTATGGTTGGTCACCTCATCACATTATTAGATGATATGATGAGATTTTGGGCTAAAACCTCCTATGCCTAAATGTGGTCAATTTAATATATTTTTTTTCCCAAATCTATATTATTAATCGGTCCCCATTTGTGTTATTTATACAAATTATTGACCAATCTTAAGTGGTGAGAATTGCTTGCGCTCTTTGACAATCCATTGTTGTCAACAAACACGCCCAAGTGATGCTTTTGGAGATGAGATAAGTTTCCGCTTGTCCACAGCAAAAGTTTGCAATTGCTTGTTATACACTTTATAACGTTAACAATGAATTTACTTTGAAAACTGAAGTCAAGGGAAACTGTGGCATTCATATATTTAAGTATATTTTACAAATATTAAAATTGGAGAAAATTTAATTTTGATAGAGATTTTCTGCCACACTCTATATACAATACTGTAATTTCATGAGTCGAGCCTAATCTGGCACACAAGCCTTGATTTAGATTTCTTGAAATTGTCCATAACTGCCGTCTGCCCATAGTTAGCTGGGATAGGCTCCATCTCACGCACGACCCTAATGAGGACTAGAAAATGGATGAATAAAGAGCATGAGGTCGAGGCTGTTTTCGAGATAGGTTAGAACGTTAACAATTAGATCAAGTGATAATCTGGTTCTCCTCTCCTCTAGGATATGAGGGTACACTCTGCGAGAGCAACATCAACAACTGCCAGCCCGACCCGTGCCACCACGGCACCTGTGTGGACGGCATCGCCAGCTACACGTGCAACTGCGACGCCGGCTACACGGGCTACCGCTGCGAGAACCAGCTCAATGAGTGCCACAGCAACCCTTGTCAGAACGGAGGCAAATGCGTGGACCTGGTCAACAAATACATCTGCCAGTGCCAGCACGGGACATCAGGTACGAGACTTACAACCATTGCTGACATACAGTAATATTTCCTCTTAAAATATACAGCCATCATTCAGTGCTTTTAGCACTTGAAGTTAGTTAGGGATTTTTAGACGCGTAGTTACATTTGAAACTTTGGTTTTATATTTTTATACTTTACTTTCTGATGGAAATCCCTTAAAGTGTGCGGTGGAAAATAATTGAAAACATTTGCTATCCTGACAGGCACCAACTGTGAAATGAATTTCGACGATTGTGCCAGTAACCCATGCGACTACGGCATGTGCAAAGATGGCATCAACCGCTACGACTGCGTTTGCAAGCCTGGCTTCACCGGTAAGTCATTTTCAATTCTATTATACTCAAGGGGGCGTGTCCAAGGTGCGGCTCGGATGCCATTTGCGGTCTGCTGCTTGTTTTCTTATTGGCCCATGGCATATTTTAATAATACATTTTAAAATGGCACGTGTCAGAAGATTACAAGAAAAAAAATCTAATGTGTCACATAGTTTGTAAATTAAAAGTAGAAATATACAGAAAAACTGATCACACTTAGTATTTTTTTTTGTCATTCATCACACATTTTTACTTAGTATTTTTAATTATTTTTTTGCCATTCATCACAACTTTTTTTAGTTGCAATTTTGACATATTTGAATGTTTCAAGATATCACTAATACTATTTTTCCCAAGTTGAAGCTTACAAAGTATCTTGCAAATATAAATGTTGAATGTTACGTGCAATTTATTTCATTAAAAATAAATACATTTTGAATATTACAAGATGTCACGCTAATGCTACTTGGTTTTTTTTGCCCCCCGTGGAAAAAGTTTGGACATCCTTGACATCCACATTTACATTTTGTGTACACAGCATTCTTGACACTCGCTATCTTGTCAGGTCCCAAGTGTAACGTGGAGATAGACGAGTGCGCCTCGACCCCCTGTCGCAATGGAGGCACATGCGTGGATGAGGAGAACGGCTTCCACTGCCAGTGCCCGGAGGGATTCAAACCCCCGTACTGTTACTCGCAGGTGGACGAGTGCGGCAGCAGCCCCTGCGTCCACGGGGCTTGCAGGGATGACATTAACGGGTATGCACGCAAGGACGACTTTAGCGAGCATGGCTTTCGGATTGTTTTGGGCAAAAATGGACTAATTGTGTGTCTTTTGTGCAGTTACCGTTGTGACTGCGAGCCAGGCTGGGTGGGAAAGAACTGCGACCTGGACAGGAACGATTGTTTGCCGAGTCCCTGCCAGAATGCCGGCACCTGCATCGACCAACTTAACGGCTTCACCTGCAAGTGTCGCCAGGGCTTTAGAGGTGAGCAACACTAAACAGCAGAATGACTAGGCATTACATAAAAGACAGAAAATGTACATTTATTGACACTGCAGCTTTTATTGGTCTGAACATAACAAAAAAAAAACACAAAATTGATTTGCATGTCTGACTTTCAATTACCTTGATTTATTAATTTAATCAATATTCATATATGCCGTTCACTATTCTCAAATAGACTGATTCACATATTTTCTGTGGCCCTATCCTTAAAAAAAAGTACTATAATTGATTTCAAGAACAGATACTGAAGTGATGCATCACAACTGAGTGACAAACTTTGCATATAGGGGAGGAGCTAAGTTTAGCCTGGGTTGTTAGTGAAAGTTAAGGGGAATCTTCATCGCAATCAAAAACATCTAATAATAAGCAATTTATTTTATTGAGTTTCAAATTAAATTAACACGTTTTAGGATCAAAGCCTGTGTTATAAGTCAGTGATTGTCAAACTTTTTAGACCAAGCGCCACCTAAAAAATACATAGTTCGCTGAATACCATCATCGTGACTAACATTTAATTTAATGTTAGTCACAATGATGATATTCGGTGGCATTTACACTTTGCTTAAATATAAGAAGAAAAACAATTACATGAAATGTACATTAAATAATCAAATGAAATTGCTATCAAATAAGAGTTTAAAAACAAGCATGTTACATTAGTACCACACCCTGAGAATCACCGGTATTTCCCTCAGATTCACAATCAATGAATTGTTCTTCCGATAGGTAACCTGTGCCAGGTGAACATCAACGAATGTGCGTCGAGCCCCTGCCTGAACAAAGGCACGTGTGTCGACGGCGTGGCCAGCTTCACCTGTCTGTGCGAGCTTCCCTACAGCGGACCCACGTGCGCCGAAGTGCTCACCCCCTGCTCCCCGAACCCTTGCGCAAATCAGGCCGTCTGCACCCACACCCCAGACTACCTGGGCTACCAGTGCAACTGCCAGCCCGGTTGGCAAGGTGGGCGTAGGACAATCTGAGGGGAAGCATTATTATCTGTAGACTGTGACCTAATGGTGACTCCTTTTTGCCTTCCGCAGGGCAACTGTGTAACAGAGATATCAACGAATGCCTATCAAGCCCATGCAAGAACCGCGGCACTTGCTCCAACACTCTGGGTTCCTTCGTGTGCTCCTGCAGGCCCGGTTTCACCGGGCCCACCTGTGACACAGACATCAATGACTGCTCACCCAGTGAGTGGCCGCAAGGGTGTCGATGTGTGTGTTGTCAAACCCAAACCCATCATTCCCTCCCTTTGCCTGCACAGATCCATGCCTAAGCGGAGGCTCCTGCACGGACAGCGTCAACTCCTTCCACTGCAGCTGCCTGCCGGGCTTCACCGGGCCTCGCTGCGCTCTGGAGATCAACGAGTGTCAGAGTTTGCCCTGCAAGAACGGCGGCTCTTGCACCGATTACGTCAACTCCTACACGTGCACCTGCAGGCCTGGCTTCACCGGCATCCACTGCGAAACCAACATACCAGATTGCACGGAAAGGTGGGTTGCTTCCCGACATGAATGAGATCCGACAAGAATAAGGTTATTGGTCCTGTATTCATGCAACGGAATAGTGAAGTCAATTTGTGATCATTACTATGTCAGTATATACAGTTTACTTTGTGTTACATTTTGGTGTCCTGGTTTGATTTTACTTCATTATTTTATTGTAAAATATGTGCCTTTGCGCAGTCATTTTAGGAATCACTGAATTACACCTACACTCTAAAAACTTAAGATTACAAATTGAATTGTTGACTTAATTATGAGTTCATTAAACGTAATATATTTACTTGAATTAAGTTTATCCAAAGTGAATGTACAGTAAGTTTAATGAACTCATAATTAATTAAACTTAATGCATTCACTTTAGATTAACTTGATTCAATCATGTGTTACCAATTGAAACAATTTTATTAAGTTGGTTCAACAATTCTCTTTTTAGAGTTTACTGAAGTGTTTGGCGCATTCGAAATACAAATACTCAAATTATAATTCGCATCACAGTGTAGTAGAATGCAATTTTCAAATCGCAAACGCTGTAATTTGGGGGGAAAACTGCTTCATTTTGGTGGATCAGTAGGCTTTATTTGTTTATATATATATATATATATGTATATATTGCTTATTTGTTTATTCATTTATTTATTGATATGGTGACTAGATAAGGTCAGTGCTAAAGAAATGCAGTCCGCATGTTTACATATCATTGTTTTGTGGAACATGAGATATTGAACGCCACATGTTTGTTTGCATTATTGTAATCTGATTTATGACTTACTGACATTTTGTGACGTCATCGTAGTGAAAACTTAAAAGACTTCAAGTCAAAGTGTTTAAGTTAACAACTCTGATTGAAGTAGATAAATAAACTGTCTTTCATATTAAGTCATTGTTCAAGGACCAAAACATTTGTAAATTGAGGTTTGGGAATTCCAGGTCCACAAAGTAAAATCCCTACCACAGATTGGGTTTGTCACTGGTGCGTCTACTCAACTGACAGGCAAACAAACTTGTTTCCACATGTTAAATAGAAACAGGTGTGCCTTAAAGCCAAACTGTTGAAGGGTTTTTACTTTCTGGACCTGGATTTCCCAAGCCTGTATAAACCCGATATTGTTTATTGTAATTCATTTAATCAAAAATACATGGGAAGAGGACCTTGAAAAATAATTGCATATTAAATCCCAATCGCAATATTGAGGGGAAAAATATTTCACAATGACATTTTTCAAAATTGTTCAACCTTAATGTAATACACTAACGTGACTTATTTCCAAATTTGCAGCTCATGCTTCAACGGAGGTACGTGCACAGATAAGATCAACGGCTACTCCTGTACGTGCCGCTCAGGCTTCACCGGCTCGCACTGCCAGTATGAGGTCAACGAGTGTGACTCGCAGCCTTGCCTCAACGGGGGTCTCTGTCAGGATGCCCTGGAGTCCTTCCGCTGCACCTGCCCCAAAGGCTACGCTGGCACGCGTTGTCAGGTACACCAAAGGGGGGAGGGGGGAAACTTTTTAAAACTGAAAGTCTTGATTGCTAATTTAAACAAATGTTTGCTTTTTTTTTATCCTGTGCTCCTAGACGCCAGTTGACTGGTGCCGGCGCTCCTCTCCCTGCCAGAATGGAGGACGCTGTCGCCAAAAAGATTCGGCCTTTGTCTGCGAGTGCACTCACGGCTGGTCTGGACGTTACTGCGACATTCCCAGGCTCTCCTGTGAGACAGCGGCTCGCCAAAGAGGTAGACTTTTCCCATTTTTAGACACCTCCTTCTTTTTGCCGTGCAGCAGAGTCGCTCACGTCCGCTTCTCGTGTCACTAGGACTCCAGACGGACGAGCTGTGCCACCACGGCGGCCACTGCGTCAACACGGGCAACACGCACTACTGCAAGTGTCCCAGCGACTACACCGGCAGCTACTGCGAGAGCCAAGTGGACCACTGCGAGGACAAACCCTGTCGCAATGGCGCCACCTGCAGGGGATACGTTGGGGGATACCAGTGTGATGTGAGTGCCATGAGTAGATTATTCAAATGATATCATATTCACTTTACCACATCTGTGAATTAATATTCACCTGTAAGCCCATGTGACCCTTGAGCACAAGAGTGTGCCCACTTTTTAAAGTCATGTAATAATCCCGTTGATGTTTCCTTACAGTGCATGCCAGGCTTCACTGGTCAGAACTGCGAGCTGGAGATCAATGAGTGTCAGTCTCATCCTTGCCAGAATGGAGGCACGTGCATCGATCTCGTCGGACATTACATCTGCTCCTGCCCTCCTGGCACTCTGGGTATGTCCACACAAGACCAACACATCAGCCCCTAAATACGAGGTCACAGGCAGAAGGCAGGCTCAGTTAACGTCTTACTTCCTGTGTTTTACTTGATTAGTTTATGTTAAGGACTCAAATATTTACTGTAATTATGACTTCTGCACTAACTAGCAATATAACAATCCTCTTCCTTCAAGGTGTCCTCTGCGAGATCAACGAAGATGACTGCGCCCCACCCATGAGGCCTCGCGGCGCTCCCCCCAAGTGCCTCAACAACGGCACCTGCGTGGACCGAGTGGGCGGGTACCGCTGCAACTGTCCACCCGGGTTTACCGGCGAGCGGTGCGAGGGGGACATCAACGAATGCCTCTCAAACCCTTGCAGCCCCTCCAACAGCCTGGACTGCATCCAGATGCCCAACGACTACCAATGTGTCTGCAAGGCCGGCTTCACAGGTTAGATACGCCTCTGTCCTTAATTAAGAAATATATTTTAAATGAATAAATAGATTCTTAACTTTAAAAGTGTAATCAGCTACTGTTTGATTGATTGAAATGGAGAGTAGTGAAGTTAAATATTACATTTAAAAAATATGTATTTTTTGACACTTTTGCTGTTCCTGAGAGACAAAAATCGGGAAAGGATTTAGTGAACTTGCTTGCACTGTGATGCAAAAGAACCAATTCTCACATGCAGCCTATTTCGTTCAGAATTGAGATTAATTTAATTCAATTAATTCATTATTTAATTCCTTGGCAAAGGTCTGTGCTCGTGATTGATCTTTATTTGTGTGTGTGTTTGTTGTTGTTGTATGTTTTAGGTCGAAGGTGCCAGAACAGGTTCAGTGCATGTGAATCTCAGCCTTGTCACAACGGAGGAGCGTGCTCTGCATCAAGTTCTGTTGTTGGCCACACGTGTACATGTCAGCTGGTATGTCTTATTGTCTACATTAACTGCACACTTTCTTTTAGTGATGATATGAACATGATATGTTGATTGAGTTATGATCAGTATTGCCTAATGATAGACCGGTATGTTTTTTTTTAGGGCAGATACCGATTAGTCAAAGAGGTTGATACTGATATTTCAAGCCGATATTAATTTGCAGTAAAAGAGAAAATATTAACATCAAACATTTTTAAATTGCCTTTGTTGAAATGCCGTTAAGCATAATTGTTAAAACAACTTTTCAAATTTTCAACACTTTGAAAGTTTGAAGGTTTTTATTTAAATTTTGAATATATAAAAAATATGCAGCTTTTGTTTAAAAAGATAAAACTTGCAGGGAGTGTCCGGGGTCATCACATGTGTTAAACTAAATTAAAAACTAAACTAAAAGTAAAAAGCTACCTAAAGCTTTCCATAAAGTTTTCAAAAAATTTAACATAATTTCTTAACTTTAACAATTGTATTTATTTTTTTTTTTTAAACAAAAAGTGTAGGGAGTTCCCAGTGTCAGTATAATCTTTTATAAAGTAAAGTGGACATTTAAATAAATACATAAATGAAAAGTTCCCTGTATCTCATTGAGCGACAAATGCACGCGAACGTAGCTAATTTGGGGTTGTTGTTGTCAAAATGCCAAATATCGGCACAGATAATCGGCCCGGCTGATAATTTGTCCATCGCTACTATTTCACATTGGACACATTTATGTAATTGTCTAAATTAGGGATGTTCGATACTACTTTTTTTCAGACCGAAACCAATACTCAAATCTTCAGTACTCACTGATAACCGATACCACACTAGTTGCAAGGATTAAGAACTCTGCCCTGACACAAATAGCAAAATTCTTTAGAATAATTGATGCCCCTTCACAATGTTTGTAGATGTCACAAAATGATGTCAAAGCCCTTTAGGAGGATTATAAACATCATAAACATCATGCATCCAATGTACACAGTCACAAACCCATGAACAACTGTGTTCAGTAGTTCAGTTATTCAACACAAACACAAAAGTATTTGCTAGCATACTAAATAACACGCTAGATAAAACTGACATGATGTCATACATGAGCTGATAAATAAATGTGTTCTAGCACTATACACCTTTTGGAATTTACAAACAGAAAATAAACGTTAGTGATGAAAAAACACAATCAATTAATTAATTCAACAACCGCACCACCAAGATTCCACAAGATGGCGCCAAAGTGACACCATTTTCCCCCCAAAAAAGCCACACAAAAAACCTAACAACAAAATCAAATGCTGTTTTTCTTAAATACATCTTGTTATCGTACAACTACTGTAGTTAATTTTTGTGTGAGTTTGAACATACTTTTCCAATAAAGATGATTCTGATTGTCATCTGCAGGGTTACACGGGCCCCAATTGCGAGAGAAGCATGTCCTGCCGTGAGCTGTCTTGCTACAACGGCGGAAGCTGCGCTCTGACCACACGTGGGGCGCGCTGCACCTGCCTGCCCGGATACGGCGGCCCGCAATGCGCGCACCGCAGCAACGAAGGCTGCTCCTCGCAGCCCTGTCGCAACGGCGGCCTTTGTACCGAGGAGACCGCTTTCCCGTTCTTCCACTGCCAGTGTGTCAGCGGCTGGACAGGCAAACGGTGCGAGCAGGCCGGCCGCGTCAACGAGGCCCCGGCCCTGTCGTGCCCGCTGGCCGACTGCCACGGCAAAGCCAACGACGGCGTGTGCGACAAGGAGTGCAGCACGTTGGCGTGCCGCTGGGACGGCGGCGACTGCTCCCTGGCGGTCAACCCCTGGGCTCGGTGCGCCGACCCTCGTTGCTGGCGGGTCTTCAACAACAGTCAGTGCGACGAGTCGTGCAACAACGCAGAATGCTTGTATGACAACTTTGACTGCAAAACCAAGGAGAAAGTTTGCAAGTGAGTTTTTGTCTCATGTTTCTCCCCAAACAATGTAGCAACTTGTGTTTTCTTAGGTGTATTTACTTGCATTCTAATAGTGTTAATTTTGTTAATGAAAACTAAACAAAATATTTTTTATCAACGCACATTTTTTACCGGATGAAAACGTGACTAGACTGTACAAAACAACTCATTAATAAACAACAACTGGGACTAAATCAGTATGCATTTTCATCGACTAATGAAGACGAGACAAAAATTTATTTATGTGAATAAAAACTGGACTAAAATCTTGACGTTTTAGTACATGAACAAAGATGAGCGAAAATGATGTGATTTAGACAAATCCTGTCTCTGCTAATCTGTCACTGTGACAATGTCATGTGACACATCGTGACACACACCCTTTCAAATGTGCATCTTGGCACAAAAACATGGGACAGACAGGAGGTCAATTCATATATATATATATATATATATATATATATATATATATAGTTATAACGTAACATTAATCCAACAGCTATAACGTTCCAACAATAATGTTAATCCGACCGCTAACAAATACTGGCTAATTTACTAGCTCATAGCATGGAGCTATAGCAGCCACTTGTTGATATACTGTAATTGTATGTCAAGTTGTTTTTCATCAAAAATGAGAGAAATTCCTATGTGAAATAGTTTTAGATCCGAAATGTTCAACATTATCTGCTGACAAAAAAATATACAGGGGTAAAATGATTGTCCTGACTAAAACTAGTCTATGGTAAAACGTTTAAAAATTATGTTTTCTTGGACTAAAATAAAGACTAAAATGCTAGACTTATAGTGGACGAAAAGTTGACTAAATAAAAACTGGGTGAGGTTGACTAACTATGATTAAAAACTAACAAGCGTGATTTAAACTGGACTAAAACTAAGACTAAATTTAAAAATGCCTGACAAAATTAACACTACATTCTAACTACAAAAGTATCTTGATTGACTTTTGTTTGACCCAAAGCCAAATTGATTAAGTTTTGATCAGGATCAAATATTCACGGCAGTTTAACTTCATTATGAGTCGTCATCAAATGAATCAGACCACTATGTGAACACATTTCAATGAAATTAAGGAATAGCTTTTGGTTAAATTCAGTCAGATCTATAAAATCACATCACATTTTGACTGAAATATGCTTTCTACCTTTTGTATGAAATGAAGACAAATCAGCTTTTAATCAGGCTCTGCATTGGAATTTTGGTATCATTTTCCATGTAGATTTAAATCTAGAATTCAGGAAGGGAATTCAGTCAAATTGATCAACTTTTGACCGGATCCAAATTTCTGTACTTAGATTACTTTTTTGGAAAATTTGTGGAGAATCCAAAGGAATTTGTCTGTACCGTTGGTATAATCAGAAAACACATTTTCATACATTTGAGTGTGATTTTCCACAGTTTGATTCTGGAGTATCTAATTAAAGTGGAAGTCAGCCTTAAACATTTCTTGACATTAATATGTTATATGTGATCTCACTCGTCTAAACATGACATTTTGATTAATATTACATTTGTGGAATATATATATTTTATCCATCTGAGCAACATTGATGTCTTCTTCAGTCGACAGCAAGTGGCAAAATGGATAAAAAGGGCTGGTTGACTTCCTCTATAAAACCAAAAAAATACATCTTAAAAGTATCTTTAGTACAGCCTGATTAACTTGGATTCCTGGATACTAATTGATGATGATGATTGAAATCTGGATGCAAATTTACAGATCTGGCTCAAATTTCATACATAGAACTTAACCTGTTCCTACTGAGGGAGATTGATGTCAATCTTCTTTTTGTGGTTCCTTCAGCCCCATCTATGAGACCTACTGTATCGACCACTACGCCGACGGCCTGTGCGACCAAGGCTGCAACACGGAGGAATGCGGCTGGGACGGACTGGACTGCGCTCAAAAGGTTCCCGAAGACATCGTGGACGGCGCCTTGGTTCTGGTGGTGCTGCTGCCGCCGGAGGAGCTTCTCCGCACCAGCACGGCTTTCCTGCTCAAGCTGAGCGCCATCCTTCACACCACGTTGCGCTTCCGGCTGGACCACAACGGCGAGGCTATGATCCGGCCATACACCCGACGGGAGGCGCGCCTCAAGCGGGAGCTGCAGCCTCAACAGGAGATCATTGGGTATGTCGCGAAGCTCAAACCTTTTACTCCGTAGCACTAGAAGGAGTCCATGTTCTGCCAGCGCTACTTTTAGAATAATTGGTTTGGAGAAGTCAAACGGCTAACGGTAGTCTCTTTTTTGACAGCTCCATAGTGTACCTGGAAATAGACAACCGCTTGTGTACTGACGACTGCTTCCCATCGGCTGAGAGCGCTGCGGACTACCTCGGAGCCTTGTCGGCCGTTGAAATGCTCCGATTCCCATACCCGCTCAAAGAAGTCCGCGGTGGGTACAGTCGCACATGAGTAGCGCAGAAGAAACCACGAGGCGCATACCTGCAATCAATCCTTTGCCTTTACCCGTGCAGGAGAAAAGATCGTGGACGAACCGGATCCTATTCCTCAATGGGGCAAGCTGATGCTGGTCAGCATAGCCTCGCTTTTCCTGTTGATCATCATGGTGTTCGGCATGCTGATTTCCCGGAGGAAGCGTGAGCACAGCACGCTGTGGTTCCCCGAAGGCTTCTTCCTCAAGAAGGAGCCCAGCAGCAACAAGAACCGAAGGGAGCCGGTGGGCCAGGATGCTCTCGGAATGAAGTAAGATTGAGGGAATTGTGAATACTTTGTTTTCAATCAGTCAAACTTTATTTGTAGAGCGCTTTTCATACATGACAATGTAAATCAAAGTGCTTCACATTGGATAAATGGATGGTTCTTTTGATGCTAGTTTTTCATACTCCTCCATATCAACAACAGACATATGCCCAAAACGGTTGAAGAGTCTCTGCTTGGAGATCACAGCGACCAGTGGATGGACGCCGAATGCCCAGAGCCCAAAAGATTGAAGGTCAAATGAATCCACACATATGCATGAGAGTACAGCGGTTGATTTGTGACATTGACGTCTCTGCTGTATGTTTTTAGATGGAGGAGCCGAGCATGCTCTCAGATGGCGAGGACGCCGTGGACAGCCGGCAGTGGACGCAACATCACCTGGCAGCGGCAGACATCCGCGTGCCGCCCACCATGGCGCTCACGCCGCCACAAGGGGAGTTTGAAAGTGACTGCATGGACGTTAACGTCCGAGGTCCAGGTTGGTAGTGAGAAATAGACATATTCAAAGACAAATTCTGTAATGGTCTGTCTGTCTGTCTATCTATCTATTAGCTGGATCTAGCCTGCTACTGTATTTCGCTAGCTAGCTTGCTAGCTAATCAAATATATATATGATCTGTATCTATATTAACTGACTACTGGTTTACTAGATGGTTTCACACCACTGATGCTGACATCTTGTCTATTAACCGGAACTAGCTTGGTTGTGTATTGGTAGCAAGCTAGCTAGCAAATCAAGTCTATGTTATCTATATCAAGTCTATGTTATCTATTTCTATATTAACAGTCTACCATTTTACTAAATAGTTTTACACCACTGATGCTGACATCTATCTATCTATCTATCTATCTATCTATATCTATCTATTTATCCATCTATCTATCTATCTATTTATCCATCCATCCATCCGTCCGTCTGTCTGTCTGTAGCTAATCAAATCTTTGTGAACTATTTCAATATTAACTTGACTACTGTTTTAATAGATGGTTTTACTCCGCTGATGCTGGCGTCGTTCTGCGGCGGCGGCCTGGAACCCGAAATCACCGAGGAGGAGGAGAACGAGGAGTGCTCGGCCAACATCATCTCCGACCTCATCTACCAGGGCGCGTCACTCGCCGCCCAAACAGATCGCACGGGCGAGACGGCGCTCCACCTGGCTGCCCGCTATGCCCGCGCTGACGCCGCCAAGAGACTCCTGGACGCTGGGGCGGATGCCAATGCTCAAGACAACACCGGACGTTCGCCCCTGCATGCCGCCGTGGCTGCAGACGCACAAGGAGTGTTCCAGGTACACATCAAAACGAGTGAAAACATGTTATCGTAAAAGTGTGAGAAAAGACGAAAAGATATAAACCCGCCTTTCTCTCCCTGTAGATCCTGATCCGAAACAGGGCCACAGATCTTGACTCACGCATGTACGACGGCTCTACAGCACTCATCCTGGCCGCCCGCTTGGCGGTGGAAGGAATGGTAGAGGAACTCATCACTTGCCATGCAGATGTGAATGCAGTTGATGAACTAGGTAAGCAGCTGTTTTGCTTATCATCATGTTATCCAATTTTAAGGTTGCCGCAATTGATATGGCCTGCAAAAGCTTGAAATTCGAGCACTCAAAGCAGTGTCAACATCATTTTTGTCATAGGCCTCATTGTAGTTTCCATGATTGTGAATTACACAACAAATTAATGGATAACTAGTGTTGAAATAAGAAGTCAAGGGTAATAATTTGTTCACACCTACTTTTTGAATAGCGACTGTTAACCAGATCTTGTGTTCTCCCTCAGGTAAATCTGCCTTGCACTGGGCTGCTGCTGTTAACAACGTGGACGCCACTGTTGCTTTGCTGAAACATGGCGCAAACAAAGACATGCAAGATCTTAAGGTACAGCCTGCGCTAAATACATTAGACAGGTTTTTGACAAGCTATGGAAAAATAATATTTTCTGTACAGTTTTGGAAAAGTCATGGAATTATTACATGGTTATTATTTAATTGGCACTAAAAAGGGTGTAACATGGGATTAATGTTAAAAATGATACAGAAGTGCAACATCAGCTCACAAAGTGCAGCATGGACTGACACTCTGAACCACTCTTCCTCTGCTAATGTGGTTTATGAAATGTTATATTTGACAACAAAATACCAGGAAAATTTAGTAGTTTCAACGAGTGTTTCTTTAAGGAGAAATTGAACTTTGCTGAACCCTACAGAAGCACTCTTACTGCACAGAAAAAAAACTGCTTCATTTTAGCTGGTCGGTAGACTTTTATATTAAATTTAAAATCAAGTGAAAGGTTATGACAAAGTCATTGAAAGGTGATGGACACCTAATGCTATAAAACAATATACAAATCCTTAAACTTGTGTGTGTCTTATTCAGGAGGAGACGCCTCTCTTCCTTGCGGCTCGCGAGGGAAGCTGCGAGGCCATCAAAGTTCTGCTGGCTCACTTTGCCAACCGCGAGATCACGGACCACATGGACAGGCTGCCCCGAGACATCGCGCAGGAGCGCATGCACCACGACATCGTGCAGCTCCTGGACGAGTACAACACTGTGAGGAGCCCCCAGGGCCACGGCGGGCCCGGACTCCACCTCTCCAGCGGTCACACCCTGTCGCCCCTCATGTGCCCGCCCAGCGCCTTTCTTCCCAGTTTGAAGACCACCCCGCAAGGCAAGAAGAACCGCCGGCCGGGGGCGAAGGTCTCCGGACTCGCAGGCCAGCACGCCGGCGGCCTGAAGGACTCGGCCAAGGCCCGCAACAAGAAGCTGACCTTGGACATGCAGAGCGCCCTGCTGGAGAGCTCGGTCACCCTCTCGCCGGTGGACTCGCTGGACTCGCCCCACGGGGGCGCCAGCAACGCCGGCTACATCACCAACCCCACGTCCCCGGTGGCCATGCCGTCCCCGGGGCTCTTCCACACGTCCATGTCGGTCCCGAGCACGCCCATGGTGCACGCCGGGATGCTGGACGGCGGCGGCCCCTTCGCCGTTTCTCTGGCGCAGCTCAACGACCTGAGCAACGGCGGCATGGCCCTGCAGGGCCGCGTGTCCATGGCGGACGTGGGCCACGGCTACGTGCTGAGTCCGTCGGGCCAGATGGGGATCAACATGGGCCTGGTGAGCCCGGTCAGCGTGCCCTTCGACTGGCATGCCCGGGCGCCCGCCCCCCAGTGCGGTCAGCAGGTGGTCAACCTGGTGCAGAGCATGCAGCCGGCGCAGCAGCAGAACATGCTGCTGCACCAGCAGCAGATGTACCGCGGCGCCATGTTGCAACCCACGCCCGTCACCTCCACGCCCAGCGTCAGCCCCATCAAGCTGCCCTCCATCAGCGAGCAGCAGATCATGAGCCACTCCATAAGCGGCCAGCAGAATCTGGCCCGCATGGCGTCATCCACGCCCCCCACGCCGCAGACCTCCCAAGCCCCGCAGCCGCCGCCCTTCTTCCAGCAGCCCGCTCCGCAGGCCCCGCCGGGCGTCACCATCGCCCCGCCCGCCCAAGCCCCGGCCCCCCAGCCGGGCTCGGCGGAGGATTACCCCACCCCGCCCTCGCAGCACAGCTACACGTCGGCGCTCGACGCCACGCCCAAGCATTACCTGCACCTGCCCACCGAGCACCCCTACCTGACCCCCTCGCCCGAGTCGCCCGAGCCCTGGTCAAGCCCCTCCCCTCAGTGCGTGTCCGACTGGTCGGACTCCACGCCCAGCCCCGCCGTCGCCGGCTCTGCCCAGACCCAAATTCCCCAAATCCCCGAGGCCAACAAAAAGATGCAGGTGTTTACTTAAAGATGCCGTTTATGTGTCAGCCTGTTTCCAAGATTGTTCATTGGATTTGGATTGACTTGTTGTTGAAGCCGAGTTCATGTTTGATGTTTGTGAACGGCTTGTTAGACGCAGTAAAGTGAAAACGTGTGTTGTCTGAAAAAAAAAACAAGCAGACAATTGAATGAAGTAATTCTGTCACAGATGGACTTTATTATTAAGAAAAAAGTATATGAAGAAAACCAAGTCTTTTATTTCAAAAGACTTTGGGATCCTCTCCTGAAAACTAACATTTAAAAGTAGATCAAATCTGAAGGGAATTCATTTATTTTTATTTATTGTTTGTACTTTTTGTAGGTATTTTCACACTCATTTTTTTAGTTCCAGGCAAAAAAAAAAAAAAGTGCCACCATCTTTCATTTGATTTCAAAGTTGCCTAATTTAATTTATCCTTCAGGCCTGCTCAAAACCTCTCCTGATATTTATTCAGGCCCGCTCAAACGTTGCATGGAGATTCGCTCCATTTCCCATTGGAAACAATTGTGCTTTTTCTTTTGAGTTTTAAGAATATAGATGAGTGTGTCCCTAGCACTTCAAGTGGTGATTGCCAAATGAGCCACACAATGGATATTTATATGACAGGAATGGAATTGAAAGCACATCTGCTGTCTAATGATGGCCTTAAAAAAAAATTAACAAACCTTCCGCCACTGAATTATTTTTTTTAGTTTTTCTTGTTACAATTTTAAGAGAATTTCAACTTGTTTTTCCTTTAAAATCAGCCTGTCACTGCCTGTATTTTGTTTTGTATCCTTGTTTCATTGTTTAATAAATGCATTCCTTTTTTTAATTCACCTCAGATGTACTAAGCTATGCTCACCAGCTGCTATATTTTTTGTCTCCATTATTCCTCCCTGCAAGTTTCAATATTTTTCATACTGTTGGTGTGCCATTGCCTCTCTTGGGATTGGGCGGACCCGCATCCTAAGAGGAGTGTTTCAAGAGACTGAAGAAAGGAACGCTACCATGTAGTGCTGCACCTTTTTGCTTTTGACGCCTTACGAGGATGGATGACGCGCCCGCTAAGCCAAGCGCTTTTTGTATGTGTTTGTTTTGGAGGGTTTTACCCATCAGCCTTGAGATGTGATTTAAACATAAAGAAAAAATACAATTTTATATTCTTTCCATCACATTGTGAACACGAGTGGCGCACCACTCCAGTAGCAAATACTACTACTACTACTACTTTTACTACTACTACTAGTTTTTTTTTATTGTTGTGTCCTGTTCCACTCCGACTTGATTTGTAACTTGTTTTTTGTTTGATTCATTTTTCGAGGTTTTATAAATATATATATTAAGTAACTTGCCTGCCAGTTTTTCCTACCAGGTCGCACTGAGTGTTTGTACATTTCAACTTTTCGACGTTTTCTGTGTGTACATATGTTTGTTACCTGGTAGATCTTTTTGCTTGAAAAGTCTTATGTTTCTAAAATGATTGTTATGTACTAAAAAGGACACAAATAAAATGTACTTCATTTAGCATAATTGTGAGCGTGTGACTTTTATTTCTCCAGGTCTTGATTTAATTTTGTGTTTCTCGTTTACCATTAACAGGCTCTAATTAAAAATAATACGAATCAAATTATATTTAAAAATACCGCAAAACGTTTTTAGTCATCTAATTCAGTAAATAAATTCCAAATATTAACAATACACATATAATGATGGCAATTAAAATCATCTGAAATGGACACCAATTTAAATGATTGTTAAAAGATTTGCTTGAGGGCTAGAACATTGTAAATTGAGTTTTACAATTAAGCTTTTAAATGTTTTCAGTTCTGTGTGAAATGTAAATGGAAAAAAAAGAGTTGAATAAAACTAAGAAGACAATTTTTTTCCCCTTGAAATTACGAAGCATATCTGATTTGTTTAGAGTTGATTTTCACCTAGGGTGTGGCGAGAAATAATGTGAGTGCAGGAAATTATCCAATTTCCCTTTATTTGTCTGATAATTATCTAAATCTATCTATTGCAGTGACATAGTAACTGACAACACTTAAACTATTTTCATTTCGATGGCAGAAAGCACAATTTAAAAAGTGTATGTCATGTCTCCCTGTGAGTATATCAGCTTTCTTATCAGTTCAAAAGGCCACATCAAGAGAAAACCCTTATGATTTCCATACTCATACTTTTTGTGACATTTCTGTTTGGTTGTGTGCCATGACATTTTTGTAAAGTACCTGAAGGTTTAGATTTGTATTACTACCACATCACTCAATGGGATCTTTCAGACTTTTTATTGAGGTGAGTTTGGCTTTACTTTGATTTTTACAAGAATGGCATTTACAGTGACAATATCACCCCAAAAAATGCGAGTGACAATATAGTCAATACAAGGAACTTGACTTTTCTTTTGACAATGTGTTTGTTATTGACAATTCCGAGCTTACGTCACAAGTCAAAATGGCAATCAACTCCGAGAAAGGAAGCTCTCCGCTCATTGAAAAGCATTGGACTTTGGATCGTTTTAATTTGATTTGTGAGGATTATTTTTGACTTGAAAATGTGATAAAATGTTGTTTGACTCCTATAACAATATGCCTGGTTTGAATTATAGTCACAGGCAACAGCAATACAATACGCCGTTTGTTTTCACTGTCTAAAGGAAGTATTTGTGTTGCGTTGCATTGGAGGAAGTATCAGAGATGCTTGGATGTTCGGAATTGTCAATTTAAGTTGTACTAGGAGTTGTTACTCAATCAAAATCGAGTATTGCTCCTGACGTTGATCACATTGCGGTGTCCCCAATGAAATGGCTAGTGACAGGACAACTGCACTTTTGAAACAAAACAAAAATCTATCACCATCTAGTGGACATTTAATGCTCTACATACTATTCAATGCATCCACTGATGCTCACTCACCAGGATGTTGTCTATTGAATACAGTGGTGCCTTGAGATGCAGCTGATGTTTTGCTTTGAATTGTGAGCAAAAAATTCAAGCTACAAGTACTGTCTGTAGGCCTACAGTGAATTCAACTCACTTTACAACAACAAGAAGCAGTTTAGCATATTCTTCAAAGAAGACGCTTCATTTCAAGCTTTTTATGCCATGCCAGTGGAAGTTAACTGTCAAACGAAACAAAACAAATCAACTTTGCTAACACATAATGCAACAGGGAAAAGACGGGCCAATGGATAGTAATAGTAGTTGTGGTATTATGGCCCTTTCAGAAACGGATTTTCGAACACAAACAGTCCCGCACTACAAGTAGACGGAAAATATAATAGTCACAGGTCATATTTTCTTTATCTTTCTTCTGCGAAAAACAATAGTGTACCGTCTGAATCACTTACAATAGTTGTGAAAGTCTTCTTCGTTTGTGTCTTCAAGACAGTATTATACTGCCTCCAGTGGCCAAACTGTTCTTTACATACTGTCTAATGATTGTATTTCTATATATTTTATAGAGTGCAGTGCTACTTTCTCATTTAAAAAAAAATAATACATAGGCTACAAAAAAAAGTGGTTTTGTTTTGTGGACAAAGACTTGATCGGATTTCCATTCATTTCAATGGGGAAAGATTATTTAAAAAGCAAGTGTTCAAATTTACAAGTCACATCTCAAGGCACCACTTGTACTTTACTGTTACTGGTGTACTACAGTAGTGAGTTGTTGGCATCTGTGCACGTCTGCTTGTTTATTGTCTCTAGGTGGGCAAACAGTGAAAACGCACGTACTCAGGCACATGCAAACACACTTTGGGGGACCACGTATGGTGAGTGAAATTATACTGCTATGCTAGCTGCGCACTGACACTTATGCTAACATACACACTCCTGTATTCAGGCAATGCTGTCATTTACATTCACGTTTACAGCGTACTCTTAAAAAATAAAGCCTATTTTGCCATCTGTACATTTGCATACATTATCAGTATCTTGTCACTGTACAATCAAACCAACAAATGTACACTTTGGAGGCTTATTACAGCTAAAAGCTGCAAGCAATGGTACTTTCTTTGTCCTGAGCAAGCAGCACATTAGTGTGACATTCAAAACGTTGCTTCACACGCCTCACTGTTGTGCGTCTGCGGGTTTAACTAGCATCAGTGGCGTAAAGAAGCTCATTGTCATGTGTTCATGCTAGGCTATATGCATTAGTTCACATATACAGTTAGCTACTAGCAAAGAGTGAGTCGGCTTTCAGCTATTAATCTACAACATGATGCATAAATCTATCAGCAAATGTGTTTGAAATGGAAGTAAAACATCAGCATTTTTACACCATCATGGTCCTCTATACATGTAGTCTATGGGCTTTCACACCAGTAATCGTTTGTTTCCCCCCTTGGTGCCTCTCATTTGCAAATTAAGTTCCAAATGAATTATGGTACAGTTCAATTCAGCGGATAGATTTTCCCAAGTTATGGCCCAAATGAAGTGCAGCAGGACATCAATTCGAGAAGGTAGCAGTTTATTTTTGAAATGGACCAATTTTACAAACACATCAACTGATTTTTAACTCGAACTACTGGTGTGAAAGGACCATTGTTAGAGCGTGTGTATGTTTGTATGTACCGGTAAGCGTCGCCACCAGATTGTCCCCCCCCCCACCCCCCCCTTAATAGCTAGACAAAATGTAACAAGCAAAACGGATGCAAGTAGAGCTCGTATGGTGGACACCTCATTATCAATCAGTATCATGACAGTCTGAAGCCCTGTGCTGAATAACAGGTAGATATGGTACTGCAATCGGCAAAGCTGCGATCTACTATTAATGCAGTATGGTCTTCCTGAACCACGTATACATGTGACATTCTTTATACATAATGCACTGCCTTTACTCGAGCTTTTAGGCTTAGAATACACAATACACAAACCTAAGCCCCGCTTGCAATCGTTATGTTCATGCTCTTCCAACAGATCTTATTTAGTTTGGCTTTTTTTTTTCAAAAACAAGCCGGAATTTTTGGTTTGCATGGACACATTGTGAGCTAGGATGTCACCAGATTGTCGGCTAAAGGTGCAGATTTTACATGGTCCATATACGGTAGGATATCGGCAACCTCAAATGGGCTCAGAAAATAGTACAATTCTGATTGATTTTTCCTGGGTCCAAATGCCTTCTGATGAAGCTTTTGTGGTTACTTGAGGGGGGTCAAGCTTGCTCAGATGAGGCACTTCAGTATTTCACCCTGCAGGACAGTGTGAGACTTGCATGTGGAGGGGCTTGAACTTCGCAAAATACAACTTTGTACAGCACCAGGCATTGCATCCCAACTAAACTGGGGTTTAAAAAAAAACATGACAAAAGAAGAAATGAAAGAATTGGAACACCTAAGCCGGTGGTTGTTTTTGTCCTCAGTCCTCAATTTCTTGTGGGTTTAACATAATGTGATACTTTTTTTCCCTCTGGGAGGCCTGTATGGTAACTAGTTGGGATGGCCAATTGATCATATGTTATATGATATGATGTATTATATCATAATAGAGACCAGCTTAGATTCCAGCCTCTTTTTCCTATTGGGCCTGGATTTATTTTCCACTCTAAGAGACTCAGGAAATTTTGATTGCAGCCAGGTCATCATTGCAAGAGAATCTGTTCTGAATTGCATGACCTGGATGAAAAAACATTTTGTACTTTTGTGTTGTTGTTGTTGTTGTTGTTGAGACTTTCAGTTTGCCACTGTCGATTACTCGTGTGATTTGTTTGGCATACTTTTTACACCGTTGCTCTTCAAGATGCAACCCAACCGTTTTGTATCCATTTTGGGATTGCCCGAGACTAGCTATGGGGGAACAGGCGGGGAATCAAACCAAGAGTGTCTGCAGCTCCTTTAGGCAGGCAACTACAATAGTGAGGTCACGGTGGCTTGCTGCTACTGTACGTGGGGAGATTTATTACGTGCCATAGTACTCTTGTTTCTGACAATTTTTTAAATGATCATGTCAGGTCAGTTTGCAGTTGATTGCCAGATAATCCCATCTGTGAGTACCACACAATCAGATCCAGCCCCTCTGTAATTTCTGCCTCATCCAGGTGCTCCATGGGCACCCAATGAGCCGCGATGGAGTTAGATCATTTCCTGGAAGGTATGCCATGGCCATGAAGGTTTCTTACTTGAGAAAGCAATGGTTTGATGCAGAGCCATCACATCGGTATAATATTTTCCTCACGATACCAAGGGAGTCCACTAGTCCAGGATGTCTGAGGTCATTTCTTAATGTTTATAAAGCAAGACTAGGAACACCAGGACTCTAATGGCTGGCTGTATATATCTGTAATGCCAAATACTCTGCTCCATGGTCTCTATTATCTCTATTACTCTCTAGATCTGGTGACTTCATAGGCACTCGCCACAAGAGTGGATCTCACTGCTAAGGTAAATCAACCTGTCCACCCACAGATTCAGGGAAGGGGATAGTATCCCAAAACTAATTGAATCTCTTGCTTTTGGTCTTCAACCAGTACACCAGAGAGGATTCCTATGACAGCAACAAGCATTTTAGTCCTAGACCTCACAGAATGACCCAACAACATCCAAGCTATGCAGGTAATGAACAGTGAGAGAGTGTGAATGCATGCCTGATGAAAACAAATCTGACCACAACTCAATTTATCAAGGTCAGGGCTTGTTAGGATGCAGGGTCCGAAAATATCCATTCGAAAAACCCAACAACGAGTGCTGTGCATTTAAATGATTGATTGGATGACATGGATTACAATACTTAAAAATGTGTGTGTGGGGGGGGGGGGGGTTGTATAATTGACGGGCTACACTATCACTAGTCCACTGTTCAGATCATGGCCATCCCTACTAATTAGCACGCATTAACTAGCATTCTTATGTTGATACCTTTGACTTTGCAGTTTCTTGGCCCGTTAATCAACTTTGATGGTAGCCAAACCCACAAGTCATACCCTCACAGGGACTGCCAATATAATAAAAAGACTCAACGCAAAGACATGTAATGTATGAAAGTCCTTCCCAAAGTCACTGTCCCATTGGTCCCACGTGTGGTTTATTAGCTTAGCCGCTCCTGAACTCCTCGTCAATTTCGGGCAGCATCTTTTTTTCCCGTCTCAAGGTCTCAGTGAGGGGACGGGAGCTGCTGGGTGACTCCAGGTGTTTGGGTTCGTTGGTGCGGTAGGTGCCCTTCTGCTGGTACGCATACACGTAGATGCTATACAAGCCCGCCAGTAGTAGAAGCAGCGCCAGGATGACGATGACTGTGGGATAGAAATAGCGGTAATAGAAGGAGATAAGCACCATTCGACAGACAGATACTCTTGTGAGGGGCAATAGTGCATACTTTTCGATATATCAGCGCTTTTGATCAGCCAAAATGTATTCACTGTGAATTTAATGGTAACACTGGCATATGCTCTCTCGTTGGCTTCCTCTTGTCTTATATTGAATACCCTGCACAATAATGTGATTACATTTGATGTCCTTTCTGTTTGTCTGTACTTTGTTCTTTCGATTGAATTTGTGACCCCCAGTGGCCATATTCCCCTTTTGACTTTTTTTATCCATCCATCCATCCATCCATCATCTGAACTGCTTATCTTAGTTTAATTTAAATCTAATCAGTAAATTATTCATTAAGAAAGAAAGAAAGAAAGAAAGAAAAATAGGAATAGTCAATTCGCTAATTCCACGATCATGTCCTCTTGTATTCCAGGCATCGGATAGCCTTTGTTGGGATGCCTGCTCTAATCTTTGACGATGACGTTATGCATTAGTATAATACCTCTCAATCTGAGCAGTGGTCGGTCACTGGTGATGCATTAATCTGCAGTGTCTATCAATGAATAGCAGTAAGATGATGAGCCGTAAACTATGCCCAGAGCAGACTAAACTGAACTGATCCGGTAAAGGTCTCAGACATGGATCGACTGGGGGAGTTGGCACAGTCTGTCTCCACATTGGTAATACAATGATGACAGGCACTGAGTTTCTAAAGTGAAAGAAGCTGACACTAAGGTTCAGTAATGAGAAAGATATAAGCATACAGTATTGCATCGGAGAATAAAATGTGACGTTTTGATTAAGATCCATTATGAATTTATAGAATATGAAAAACTGTTACTTAACAACCATTTTTGGCCAGTCACTGTTTCATTAATCTTTTATCCCTTTGACAAAAATACATAAATTTGCAATAAATTGAAGGAGCTGCCCTTTTTGGCCCAATTTTAAGTTTTATTTAATTGATTTTTTTTTTAGATCAAGTATAGGAGATCAAAATCCTAATAGCATGAAGGACTCACCTATTATCCAGAAAAGACCAAGGTCATCATGGATGTATATATAATCTGAAAGGCAGATATGCACAATAAGAACTGAAATATAGTGTATTTTTTACAGTTTACTCCTGTATTTGGGTGTGAACTGATATTACCATACCTATAGTGGTAAACCAGGGATCTACTTCCCATGGGACATAACCCAGAACTGGAGGGAAGGCGCCGCAGTTGGACTCAGAGATGTCACCTTTCGTTGTCACCGGCGGGTCCGTTTCATTCGGCCGGAAAAGAGCCTTTAGAGGGGCGTAGACGTTGTATCTCACCCCAGAAATGCAGCCAATGAAGCCTGGAGTATTATGCTTCTGTATTTCGTAGTCGATGTCGCCAACCTCTGATACACACAGCATGGTCAAAATACAGTATTTTAAAATAAGAACAGAACCTGTATGTTCTTTGCATGGAAATTAGATATGTACCAATCACTTTGCCCAAGAACATGGACTTTGGAGAGTCAAATCTTGCATCCTCCACTAAAGTTATCTTTTCAACAATGGGCTCCATAAAATCCACCTGTAGAGACAGATATTTATACATTTTATCTGGATTTGAGACAACCAAGCTACAATTGTAGATCTGTATTTCAGCCGAAGAAGTAGTTCTTGACATTAAACTCAGTTGTCGAAGAATAGAAGTATCATTTCGAATCTTTCAGGGTCTTGGGAATGATATAATTTTAAATAGATCCAAAGTTGCACTGTTTTATTCAGATGTTTGTAGGGTGGGAGGACCGAAAGCATTGACCTGTGTTTTGATGGTCCTGTTGTGTCTGGTGATGTTGATATAATGTGGGTATCCGTCTGCAAGGTTACGGCGGGTCAGCTCATACTTGTGTGTGATGAGTCCCAGTTTATACCTCAGATCCACGCTGCCTGTGTAGAGAAAGTCAGTAGATGGCATTGGCGTACATTGATGTACATTACGCGATGAACGGCCTTGTCGCATGCGGCCCCTACCGTCGCTTTTGAGTACGACGGCAATGTAGTCGTGGACAAAGGAGCTTATATAGAGCAGCACGGCCGGTTTGTAGATGGTGCTGAAGCTAAACTCTATGTCATCCGCCGTATCGTTATAGCCCAAGCTGAAATTGTCATAATGCGGGTCGATCCAGTTGGCCCAAGCTGCTTCGTCGGATATTGGCTTCTTCCGTACGGTGTACTTCAGCCAGGAGCCAAGCTCAAAGTAGGCACCAATGTCTTAAACGAGAACAACGTAAGAAGCGAATCAGCTTAATGCCGTTTCAGATCATTGTCCCAATAACTCACCTTTATGGCAGTAAAACCCATCAAACGCAGTGTTGTTGCAGTCACAGGTGTAGGAAGCATAGCTCTCAATGCACTGGCCACTGTTACGGCAAGGTATGGTGGCATTGAGACACTGGCCCGTACAGTTCCTCCTGATACCTTTTTCTTCATCGACTTTCCCTTCCAAATCCAGAGGAACCCCATTCAGTCGTAACCCTCTGAGACAACCCAGGAAGGGTTTTTGGGTACGGTTACGTGAACCTGATGTAAGACAATGATTATGCAACTTCCTTCTGGGATCTTTAAGGGATCAGTCATTTTTTAGTCACCTACCTACAACAAGAGGATTTGTAAAGTTCATGGTAACAAACGTCTGACTGGGGAAACGTTTGACAGTCCAAGGCTGGTAGTCAACCTTTATCCGAGCCAATTTCACATTAATCTCAGCCTGGACAAAGTGCCACTCATTATCATTGAGTGGCACAGGGGAACGTAGTGTTATATTCTGGATGCCATCTCCCACCATGAAGACGAATACAAGATTATGGGTTGCTGGAAATTTGAAAGAAAGGGTCACAAAACCAATCCAATAAGGAGAATAGGTCACTGCTGTTTGAACTCACTGTTGAGCTCTATTCGGATAAAGTTTTTGAGGTGGTCGTCTGAGTTCTCCAAGAAGACTGAGTCATATCTATATGTTTTGAAGTGGAACGAGATGTCAGCGCTGGAGCCTGGTTTGAAGGTGGGGAAAGTTATGTTGGCAGGTTTGGTGAAGGATATAGTGTTCCAGATGTTTCCTGCAAAAAGTGAAATGTTAGTGAGACAAACAAACTCAAATATTTCAAAAAGTAAACCATAAGCGTGGAGCTCACTATCGCCATGGCAGCGGAGAGGTCCTACTGTGAACTGTGCTTCTGAGCCAGTCCTGTTGGTGTCGCCAATCACCACCCTCCTGACAGGAAGATGGTCCCTAAAGTCCAAGTAGCCCTTATCGGAGTACCTGAAGGTTAACAATGACCATGTTGATACCTTTTTTTTTGGTGGGTTGGTTTATTGAATATATAAACATAGAAAAACATAAAACACGTTACAAGTATAAAATATAAATTGAAGTAAAAAAGAAAAAACAAGAAAAGAAAAGAGTTTACATGTTCAAAAGGGTGTAGGAAGTGTTCACGTCAGTGTTACACACCGCAGAAACATTATGCCCTTTGCTCACCATTGTCTATAGTCTGCATCACAGTTGCATTGATACTTGGGGTCAACGCAGGTCTGGTTGATGGCGCAGCCACACTTTTGGACCTCTCTGAACGTTCCTCCCCAGTAATAGTGACTCTCATTATTGCGACCAATCCAGTAACCAAAAGGTCTTCCATCTGAACCAGAGAGAGTGTCAGCACACTAATCCTCACTTTTGATTCCCACAGTTTATTAGGCAGACTCACTAGGCGTGTTGAGGAAGCGGGACTTGTAGCATGAATAGTCGACCCACTGCTCACAGTACAAAGAGGTGTTGGCCAGGGCGGTGACTTCATCCCAGGATGCGTTCCAGTAGTTGACGTTACCAATGTACGGCTTGTCAATTGAACTCCCTGTCACCTTGGTACCATCCACGCGGTCGTGCAAAATCACAGTCCAAGCTTTGTATGCTGGATGGGTTCCAAACGTCACAAGGAAGAGAAAGATCATAGTGAACATGTTGATTTGACAAGGCTGAAACGTGATGTAAATCTTGCAGTCTTGCTTACACTTCATTTTACAGTATACTTCGAATGGCTTTAGTGGTCCACTCAGATCCGGATCAATAGTGTAGTTTCCGGACCAGTACTTTCCACTGAGTCTGTAGGCCTCGCATGACTCTTTATACACAGCTGTGAGGGTTGAAATAATTCATATCATTCTAAATGGCTTTGTCTTCAAAAACGGGATCAAATTAGAGAGGTCAATACTTACACATGTGACACACTTCCCCTTTATAACCGGTGTTTTCACATAAACAAATGAAGTCATCCCACGACTGTATGCATCTGCCTTCATGTTCACATGGATTGGGAGTACATCTGTAAAACACAATGTATTTTTCCATGCACTATACATTAGGGGCAACATGACTATTAAGGGATGCTCCCCACCTGTCAGTGATACCACATGTTCCCAACAAGAGTTCAGCGTAGCGCCCCCACTGTCGCTGCAAGATAATGTCTATGTCGAGCTGTTCATTGTCTATGAAGATATGCTGCATGCAACCGTGAAAGCGGTTTAGCTTGGTCTCACACTTCCTGATGGTGTTGTTGGTTTTTGGACAGCCTGAGTAAAAGAAAACCAATAGATGAATAATAGAGTTTAGATTTTGTTTGTGAGTCGATCTTGGTTATTAGTTCACCTCCAAAGAAGTAGCGGTCCCCGGTACGTATTGTGAAGGGGTTGGTGATCTTCAATGGGGAACCCTCCTCTTCATCAATTGTGAGAGTGAGGAGGTTATCTCTGGCAGCCAAATCAACTGAATGCCAGTAACCATCATTGAGCCTGTAACCTAGACACAGGACAAAAGTCTGTCAGATCATGGATTCTCACCACCGGTTTTTCCGTTGATTGCGATAAGTCCACCTGCGGCAAACTGCAGTTTCTTCTTGCCAGGCTGAAAGATGGTGACGTTGATCTGTCCCTCGCTAAGGCCGAGCTCCAGGGCGCCAAGGTCGTCAGCGAAGCGTGTGAACATGAGCAGACCCGTGTAGTCCCACGAACGGAACTTGAACTTTACAAACATGCGTGGCCTTCTGAAGTAGCCCGGCACTTGTAGGTAGTTGTTAGGTCCGGCAAAGGTCATTGGTTTGAGAAGAATGTCCCGGCAACCAAAATGCAACTTTTTCTGTGAGGGAAAAAATATATATCTCCAAATCAATCTACTATGCTATTCCACAGTGAGTAGATAGTCTGGACAGAATTCTGTACTTTTCTTGGTATGAGAATGTCCGCTTCTTCCTGCTTAGCCTTATAGATGATGTTGACGTCGTTAATGAAGACATTCTCCAGGCAGCCACGGAAATTCGGGGTGGTGGGGAGGTGAGGCATTTTAGGCTCGATTACACCACCAACATACAACTAAAAGACAAATGCAAAGAACTAAAACAATTTGCTCCAGGTGTCTTAACCTGTGGGCAGTATTTTATTTTGAAATGGCTTGGTCAGAACCAACAAAAAGCCCAAAGCGGGTCACAATACCGCCTAGGGGTTAAGATGCTTACTAACCAAAGATGCTGTCTTACCTTGTTGTCCAGATCCAGGTAGCTAAATTCTCCATTACAGATGGCCGTCACCGTCTGGCTGTCTACTGTGAAGTTCACCTGGCGTCCTGAGCGCTTGATGGTGACATAATGCCAGTGTAGGTTGTCGAGAAGGCTGCCAGCTACCAGAGTGGTTCGACCGTCTGTTTTGTGTATAACGCTACTTCCTGAAACAAATCAATAAAGGGGAAATTAGCTGAGGACTGACGACATGGCTGTGATCTCAAATCAGTCTGTACCCAGGCTGATGTGTAGGTAAAGTCGACCCCTCTTAAGCTCAAGGGTGAAGAGGTCTCCCTGAACTCCATCACTGTGTAAAAGCACACCATCCTGCTCCAGAGTTTTGAAGTTTATGGAAATGTGGTCATTTAGCGTGCGGGCCCTTTTCCCGGGGTACATATAAACCACCGAGTCGTCCCCGTTGTACTGCAGCACATAGGAATCTAGGGGAATGGGGCACATTTTGACCAAAGACTTAGAGTATCTGTTTTCTACACATATAAAGTTATTTTTGCACAAAATCCCACCAATTTCCCATGAGAACAAACACAACAGTTACGACGCAGAATTTATCTTTTACCATAATGGCATCCAAACAGCTCTAGCCTCACACCAATCTTCCCTCCGTTCTCTGTGTTCCATGCTAGAGGAAGCAGGCGAATGTGTTTAGCTGTAAAGGCGTAATGGAAGACATTCCGCTTCACCTGATAGTAATTCCAGTTCCCAGGCAAAGTCTGCAAACAGACAAGGGGGAGTGTTATTGAGTCACAGTCTTATTAAGACACTGGTGTGACAAAGTGGCGATGAGATGAGATTTGTCAGTCTTAGAGATAATGCGCTTGCTTTTAATCCAGTGAAAATGACAAGAAACACAGTAAAACACTCCCTGACTGCAGAATTGGTTGTAATGAGTATACAGTGAATTGTAGGCAGTTTTGTGCAAGTGCCTTGGAACTATATCCACTCTTGCTCATTTCTGCATGATGTTCAGCTTTTATTTGAATTAGCTGACTAAAAGGGGATCATTTCCTTGAGATCTTGTTGGAAGCCTCACACTTGAGGTAATGATAGTCTGGATCAGGCTTGCCGGAGTCCTGCAGGCTTTCGATGTTTCCGTCCTCCAACACAGCTGATTCTATAGATCAGGATCGTCATCAGGCTTCTGCAGAACTTGCTGGTGAGCTGATTATATGAATCAGCTGTGTTGGAGGACGGAAACATCTGAAACATACAGGACCTCGGCTCTCGAGGACGAGGACTGCGGAAGCCTGGTCTAGATGCTGAGATGAATGAAGTGGTCAGCCATGCGTCTGCGGTAATGCAGCCACTATCCTATACTGTCGAGTTAACAAGAAGATCAAGCCAGAGACCAAACTGTCACTTTAAAAAAAATGATTATGTTGGGTCAGTGCCAAAGGTCACAGGTCCTTCATATCAAAAGGTACCAATTTAGCTTGGGCATTCATTATGAATGCCTTGTGGGCATTAAGTGTCAAAGATAAAGTTCTTGCCGTAGACCACAATGGAGGGCTGAGGCCTTGGTATGCCTTGGTTTCAACCCTGATTGAACTAGATGAGGTGTTCCTTTGGACAGGGATCCCTGCTTGGAAGGGCCCAGACCTAGGTGATTAGCGTGAAATGGATGCTTGAGTATGACTTACAATACATTTACACAATGACCCAGTAAAAACGTCTAATCTTGTCCACCCAGTCAGCAACCAGGGATTTAACGCCCCCCTTCTGTGGCACCCACCGAGTTGCCTCCTTTCATGATATATGGTGTCCATGAGTCCGGCCTGTCCCCGTAGAGGAGGGTGTACTTAGTGACCCAGTCATACGAGTTGAAGGTGCCTTGGGTGGCAATGGCTCTTAGGCGGTATTTTCTGCCCAGGTCCACCTGCAGCCATGGCTGCCGATCCCTGGGCGAGGGTGACCAGCCGCTGCTGCCTACGAGGATATTAATACTTCACTAAGATTCATATCTCATAGTCATTCATTAGGAACACTACGCCACAAACTTACCATACAACTTGGCGAAACCAGCAGAGTAGAGAAAGTTATATCTGGAGGAGGCCAGGAAGGAGGAGGCGTAGAGGCCAGACACCAATGGGTCCACACATTCTTCTATGAAAAAAAGTTAGGATTGGGGGAAAAAGGAAAAGGAATTTGTGTGTTGCACACATCGCTCCCAGAACATTATAAATGAGAACATTAACATTAATGGAAGTCACTTTGGCGCCGCACGAAAAGAGGAGACGTTTTGGATTTTATTTTTATTCGGAATTTTTTTATTTATTTTTGCTTGTGAGCTAAAAATTGTAATACACAACCACATACACAACCACATATTGCAAGAAAATGTGGACACCTCTGATAACTAGATGAATCAGTCATTCAATCCATGGGATTTAAATTGCTCGGTGTTTGGCAAGTAATTCACATCACATCCTTTCATTTGCATGTAAGTTTTCACTGCTGCTGTCCTGTCCTATCCCGTCCTGTCTTATTTAGACTCGACCCGTCCCCTACTCACAGGGTGTAGCACTGCCTGGCTTGTTGCTTCTATCCTGTACTGGTAAAACCCCCGTTGCCCTGTTACATCCTGTCCTGTCCTATTTGCTCCCTTCCTGACACGGTGTAGCACGGTCACTGCTTCTGTCCTATGCTGCCCTGTCCTGTCCTACCTTGTCCTGTCCCATTTGCTACTCCTCTCGTCTAATTACTCCTCCTGTCCTGTCCTGAACCCCGTTCTATATGATACTCGCCACATCTCATAGGCTGTAGCAATGTCAGACTCACTGCCGGTACTCTTGTCCTATTTGTTGCTACTTGTCGCATCAATTCGTCACTGACAGTTGTACTGCATTTTGTTGTAATGTTGTATTCTGTTGTTGTCACACATTGATTTTCTTCTCTATTGAACTTTTTTTTGTCTCACAGCTAACTTGTCTCAGGTCCAATGGCAAATTTGAATGCAGTGAATCACATTTTTCAGGAAATATAAAAATGGCTGGGGTTTGGATTTACTATTGTAGAGTTAAATGCCTGATCGCTTTCTGTCAAAATCTTTTTCACGTTGTGTCAAGGTGAGTTGCTGTTCTGGCTATTAAAAGCGTCCATCCTTCTTCCTCGTGTCGCTTGTGTCACAGTATTGGATAAATGTCCCACACCTTGAGAAGCCATTGCGCAAATGCAAAAAGGGAGGATCCGAGCATTGTTCAGTGTTTTTCCCCTCAAGGACACCCCCGGGTGGTCGAGTCGTGGCGGGCAAGGTTAATGTGACCTTCTTGCTGTGCCTGCATCATCTGACTGAGCTCATACAGTATTAGTGCACAACCCAAGCCAGTACCAGAATATTCTCAAAGAGGAAATCGGCATTGCTTCTAATGGAAGACGTATCGATTGGCTTTAATACCTTCAGAAGTACCAAAAGGGAAGCAACTATTTCCTCTGCTGCACTCTATAAAAGCTCTGCATTTCACTGTAGGGCGTTGTCAAGTTACAAACTTGAAGCTTGTGTGGAGCCTGCGAGGTGTCCCCCAAATCATCCTCCCTTTCCCCTGCGCCTATTACAAATTCATCAGCAAACGTCTGTGGCATGGAAACAGTGTGGCCACATTTAGAGCGCCAGCTCTATTTGTGCTGACTCATCGGTCTTTTGTATGAGTGTGGGACAGGCCCACCGAGCTGACACATCTCTCCTGCAGCAGTGCGATGCAGAGAGCAAGAGGGGGAGGAGGATGGGCGGGAGGTAACTTCTCCCCAGTCTAACTGACCTGTGATGCTGTTGTCACAATTGGTACTGTTGACAGCCTTATAGTCACTACAGTATATGTACTTTTGTACATTGCTTTTCTAGTACTGTGCACACTGCAGGCAGCCTGCCAATTTACAATAGCCGGCTTTCCCAAGTCACTATAGACACCAGTCAATATAGGCCCCTTTGCCATCACAATAGGCGCTATGTTGAAGTGAGGGGAGTAACTTCATTTACACAGACCGTAGCCTGTCCAATATAAAAGTAGTGCTTTGCCACAGTCATTTGAAAACTGTAGACAATTATGAACCTAAAAACCTAAATAGGCACTTTAACCTGTCTTACTACACACTAGGGGTGTTTTAAAAAAAAATCGATTCGGCAATTTATCGTGATATTGCAATTCTCGAATCGATTCGATATGTGGCCGAATCGATGTTTAAATATATTTTTTTATGGCAATATTCAACAAAACGTCTTACATGGGGTTAGGGTTCACACGTTAAGCATGGAAGAAAGTTATATTAATGGAACATTAATCCTTAATATTTTGTTTCAATGCTGTTCAAACATGAAACAGATAGCAACAGATTGTTTGTTAAATACAGTGGATCACAGTTATAAGCCTGAAGTTTTAGATAAATAAGCACATTTTCATACAAACCTCACAGTGTGTATGGTAAAGTTTACTCATTAGTATTTTCTAAATTTGAGTAAAAAACAATGCAATAATCAATTTATATATTTGTATCGGTAATAATCGATATCAAATCAAATCGTGATATGGATGAAATCGACAGGTTCTAGGCAATTCACACCCCTACTACACACTATAGGTACTGTAGGCAACTTTTTTTTAAACTTTTGATACTATAGACAAATTTGAGCTACTATGGGGATATTTTCTAGTCACTCTTAGTTGGCACTATACTGTATGCAGTCTTTCTCATTATTGCATATCATTTAGAAGACCCTTTAGCCAGGCCAGGCAGCTTTTCTCAGTCATGATAGACACCAGTCACTGCCGGCCATATGTGCAGGCTTGTAGCCTTCAAACCACTACTGATCCTATCGGCACCCTTTCTGGGTACTTTAGGATGCCTTTCTTGCCACTATGGGTGCTATAGTCACTATAGGCAAATTTGCCAAAACACTCCACGTTCACAATTGGCACTCCAGACCCATTGCAATCACAATAGACACTATTGGCAGTCTTTTTAGTCATATACAGCATTATCGGAAGCACTTCTAGTCACTATTTTCAGCACTATAGGCTCTTTTTAGTCACTTTTGGCTTGATAGGCGGCCCTTCTCATCACTTGGGCATGATCTGCAACATTTGTTGTTACTTCTTGTATAGGCAATATGTCACTATGGACAGTCATCGATTAACATTGGCAATATAGGCAGGCCTACTAATCACAAAGGGCAGTTTAGCCTTTGTAGTCACTATGGGGAGACTTGCTAGCCACTAGTTGGCACTATATATTGTCTCTTTTATCAGTCACAGTAGATGCTGTAGGGATCCTTTCGTGTCACTACTAACTCTATAGGCACTTTCTTTTAACCGCTGGTGCTGCAGAGCACATAATACCATTGAATTTTCAACGAGCGTATCTCCACACGTATACAGTGGCCCATCCTGGACTTCCACTTAGTGTTAGAACTTCCACTCAATGCAAGTACAGTACATCGATTCATAAAGCAAGGTGGTTCATTCAAAGCAAGCAGGGACCAACTGTACATTTAAAATTGGCATGCAAATGTAGTCAAAACAACACTGACTGCAAGATTATTTTAATATTCCAATTCTCAAACACGTGACTGGTGCCCATCCCTCGTCGCGCACCCTCACCTCTCTCATTGCAAAACTACTGAGTCATGGCAAGCATGCTGCATAAACCTCCCTGATTCCACCCTCACTTTGACACTTATATACATTTGATCAATTTGAATATGTAAATGCAGAAAACGACAGTCATCTTCAGCCACTAAATTGTCAATGAACAGCTCCTAGGGGGATCCTTGACCCTCTCCCCAGGGTAGGCTATTTGATTGACAGGTAATGCCTCCCTCCAAAAAGTGCTGCAGTGGGCTGGTCCCGTCAGGGTTGCTGAGCCGTGATCTCTCAAGCCTCAATTTCAACGTCTTATTACAATCTCGCTTCAGTGTCAACACACACGCTTACATTCCCTATATGTTCGGCACAGCCGCATCGGCTCTGCAGCGTTATCCTTGTGGTGCAAGTTGAGGCTGCGCCGGGCACAAACTTGCGTGCAGGGTGAAAGCACTGCAATGCAGACAGTCCCGTTCGTGCTCACCTTAATTCTGCGGGACCGTCTGACGCTGTTTCCACCTCGCGGTCTGCGTGCACGCAAACAGCACGAAACGACCGACTGCAATCCCAAATGGTTTTGCAAGAAAATAATGCATTGAAATGTTTATACTAGGGAGCCATGCTTTCTTCATGACAATGTGCCCTTCAAGGATTCCAATGCAGAAGCAAAATGTCCTTCACCGTTTCGTTTATACGTGCAACTTTTTGGACAGAATACGGGGGGGAAATGCAAATGAAACAACAAAAAGAAGACACATTTACTGCATGGCAAGACTTACGTGACGAGCAGCGTCGCACAGCCAAATACAGGAAGCATAAAGTCACTATTTTGCAAGTCATCCTTCACTTTAGGGCGCCTTTTCCCCGCATCGAAAATGTTAATTAGTCGCTAGAATATCCCCGCAGCGTGCTCTTCTCACCGCATCCTCGCCTTTCCCCCCCACGCCAAGCCAACTTTAACTCCTCCAACTCCTCTTCTTCCCGGGCAGCATCTACCGGTGCGGGCACGCGCATGCGATGCTGGTGCTGAGGCTGCGACCGTCCGAGAACGCGCACCTCCTTCGTTCCCCTCAATAATGCGAATGGTTCAACGTTGTGATGCTAAAGCACGTTTTGTAAGAGCACAGCGGGTGTTTGTAGGCAAAAAGAAGAAGAAGAAGTTTCCCTATAGTTGCTGGAGAGTAGGCTATAGCTGAATCCTTTCCAAAATAGCTTCTTCACCAAAAAAAAAAAAAAAAAAAACTCTTCTTGAGAGACTTTTAACAACAATAACAAAATCCCTTTAAAAATAATCCATCAGGCCTCTTACATCATCAGGCACAAAAGATGCTTCCCACCGCTTGTCTGATATTTCATATCTCAGTTTGGCACAATTCCTGCTTTTAAGCCGGTCAAATCATGTCGTGTTTGGTGAGTGCGTCTAGGAAATGGGCCCAGAAAGAGGTCTGGGCATCCTTGCGTGCAGGCTGGTCACCGGCGACCTTGCCCAGGTACAATGTCCGGCCGCCAACGTTCCAGAACAGGTTAGGATAATAATGATGATGATGCCAGCTGCTGTGCCTGATTTTGTGGACCGAGGCAGGACGGGAGGGAGGGGGAGACTTATAGGGGGATTTACGGTGATGCAAAACAAAATAGGAGGGGAAAAAAAATAAAAACAGCTTTGGGATTAAGAAGTGGGTTTATGGGACGTGAGTGTCTGTGAGATTGAATGCACAGTGTGTGTGGATTTGCTCCTGTTTTCAATCAAATCAGATTGTTTGTAAGCTCCCTTAACACCCCCCCCCCCCCCCCCCCCCACACACACACACACACACACCCCTCCTTCACATTCTCAGACTGGATGATAAACGATTCATGGTTGGAAAAAAATGAGATACTCGCTTATGTTAGTCACACTATGTCAAATATAGTATAAATAAATAGTTGGGTTTTGTGCAGAAACTCCTCTTTATCATTAGAGATAAATAAAAACACAACATTACGTGGCCAACTGATTTGAAACAGTCCTTACTATCAAATGAATGGCCATTTTGTGGTATTCAAAATGAATGTGGGCCAAATCCTTACACACCCACTACGTCATAGCAAATTGTCAAAATTAGGGTTGGGCGAGTGCCGATACCAGATATCGGTGTACCAGGTACCTGGCCTTATTTCTAGGTATCGGCAGGGCTTGAATGGCACAAAAATATCCACCCTGGCATTTTGACTTAGGCCCAGCCCGACTCTTGCCTAACATGTAGTTCTGCCACTGATGTTTATTGGTGATGTTTCAGTTTGTTATCTACTGTATATTTGAAATGGATTAACGGACTGGTCCTTCTAAATTGTGGGCCAATCTCTTATGGTAAAATATAGGAAAATGATCATTAAAAAGCACTGCATCAGCCCCAAAAGAGGCTGGCCCACCAGGCATCATCCCTGTATGCCAGATGGCCAGTCCAGCCCTGGGTATTGGTACTCACAAAGGTGGCCAATAGTGTACCAGTATAGGCCCTCTTATAGTAGTGGCCCTCTTTTATGATCAAGAACTAGAAATGTGAAATTAGAAAAATAGAAAAATGACATTAATTTCATGCAATTTGAAGGAAAAATGCTATATTAGGTCTTTCTTTAAAATGATGTCATTGTTTTGGGGAAAATATGTATGAAAAGTACTAGTGGTGTCGGTATTTTGTATCGGTGACTACACAGCATGCTCTTCCCACATCCCACATTAGCTGGCAGGCTTAAAAAATGATTTAATGTTGCCCATATTTCTAGGCCGTTTCTGATTGAGTTTCATTTGGGTGAATTTCCTATAATGAGCCGTGGAATGGCTGACTTCCTTAACTCTCTCTTCTCACAGTTGATACTTAAGGCCCTTCATTGAATAGGTCCCACATGACATTTTGCTTTGGGCTCAAATGTGTATGCTGCAACAAAAGACCACTAGATGTCAGCCTTGTCTATCCTTGCTTCACTTTGGTGCCACTTGGGACACACTCGGTGTGCTGCCAGTACTCCAACATATGACTTAGTAACAATTCATTCATTCATGTAGTAAAAAACAAACGAGCATGTTTAAATTAAAACATGCCTGGCGGTCATGTGTACTCCGAAGCACTTGCTTATTTTGCACACAAACACAAATGGAGCTTGTTTCTCACCAGATAGTGCTTCAGTCTGCCCCCATTCTAGTTGTGTGCGTTTTCCATAGGGGTGTGCTCTGGGTAATACACACACACAAGGAGACACAGTCTGCACCTACACGTCCAACCGAGGGCAACGCCTACGGGTCATAGCTCGTGCCCAGATGTTTCCATGTGATAGTTATGCTGATCTGTTATCATGGCTGAGCGCAACTTGTCATGAAGATGGATGGAGGAACCTTCAGCTGCCTTACGTGTGTGTGTGGGATCAACTCAAAACACAGGCAGATAACGCTGACAGAAGCCTGTTGGGAAACTTAGGAATTCAGCAGCGTTCTCGGCGGGATGAGTGTTTATGTTGGCCGGCTCCCATGAGAACCTGCTGTCACGGCTTCCTGACGGTGGCCGTAAACAGAGCTGTGACAGCAGCCGGCCTGCTGATGTCCACGCACTGCCTGGGCCTCCTGCCGGGGTGCTGGGATCCCTGCCGCCCAGGGCGGGACGTGCGGTCCTCCCACTCAGGCCCCAGGGTTGGCTCAACCACTGCATCAGCTGTTTGACCTCTCACATTTTGGATGCGACAATCCTTTGGAATTTTGTTGATATTTAAACCTGATCTGATATAGTTTTGTGCCAGGGTTCTGGTCCAATTCAGGCTTTCAGGACTGTACTTCTTTAGCTAGCATGATTTACTTTTGTGGAGATTGTTAGTGTCCAGTAGGAGATCATATCAATTTCTAGGTAACTGTGTGTGTGTCCCTTTTCTAGGAATGTTCCCAGAATATACAACAGTCAATGTTACTAAAACAAAAATGTTACCACCCTCATGGTAAGAAAACAGCCCACTTAAAGTAAAATGCTCTCGACATGGGTTGAGGGTGGACTATTCTGACGCCCTTGTCACATGCCATCCTTTCCAAACATAAGCCATGTCCCACATGGGTACAACTAGTTCTATTGGGTTAAGTAACCTGTACACAAAAATGCCGTGTATGCTACTAGATTTCCTGACCCACTCGCTGCGTAGCTGTGGATTTTGATCAGAATTGGTTACTTTTACCCAAGGTTGGTCTAGCCATATTGACCCAGCAGATTGGGGTAAAATGGGATTTGGGCAGGCTGACAAGCTGAAGCTTGTCGCCATAATTGGGACACAGTTTTGTTGTGTATGTAAATGAATACATCCTTTGAAAACCCACAAACAGTTGGTGCGTTATGTCATGAGGGTAACACTGTCAAAAATGTGCCAAACATATACAAGGGACTTGCAATGTTGATCTGAGAAATTGTTGGTCATAAAATTAGTATCGTTTATTTACCAAATTGTAGTCTTCTTGGTAGCCTTGACTCACTATGGGTTGTCTTTACCCCTTGTTGGATCAAAATCTTGCCCTAACTTCTTCTTTTCCTTTCGGCTTTTCCCTTCAGGGGTCGCGACAGCGAATCAGTTGCCTCCATCTAACCCTGTCCTCTGCATCCTCTGCATCCTCTGCTCTCACACCAACTACCTTCATGTCCTCTTTAACTAGATCCACAAACCTCCTCTTTGGTCTTCCTCTAGACCTTCTGCCTGGCATTTATCTGACTATCTCTCCTCTGGACATGTCCAAACCATCTGAGTCTGGCCTCTCTAACTTTATCTCCAAAGCCTCTAACATGTGTTGTCCCTCTGATGTACTCATTCATGATTCTATCCAACCTGGTCACTCCCAAAGAGAACCTCAGCATCTTCATCTCTGCCACCTCCAGCTCTGCCTCCTGTCTTTTCCTCAGTGGCACTGTCTCTCCAGACCAAACAACATCGCTGGTCTCACCACAGTTTTATAAACCTTTCCTTTCATTTTAGCTGAAACGCTTCTATCACACATCACAGCTGACACTTTTCTCCACCCGTTCCAGCCTGCCTGCACATGCTTCATCACTTCTTTTCCATACTCTCCATTGCTCTGGACTTGGTCTCTTCTCCCTGTAACCTCACTCTTCCACTTGGGTCCCTCCCATTCACACATAGATACACTGTCTTGCTAAGACTAACATTCATTCCCCTCCTTTCCAGGGCAAACCTCCACGCCTCTAGCTTCCACCCGTTCCCTGCTTTCACTACAGATCACAATGTCATCTGCAAACATCATAGTCCAACATCTAACCTCATCTGTCATCCTGTCCATTACCATAGCAAACAAGAAGGGGCTCAGAGCTGATCCCTGATGTAGTCCCACCTCCACTTTGAACTCCTCCGCCACACCTACAGCACACCTCACCACTGTCTTACAGTCCTCATACATGTCTTGCACCACTTCAACATACTTCTCTGCCACTCCAGACTTCCTTATACAAAACCACAGTTCCTCTCTGGGCACCCTGTCGTAAGCTTTCTCCAGATCTACAAAGACACAATGTAGCTCCTTCTGACCTTTTCTGTACTTCTCTATCAACATCCTCAAAGCAAATACTGCATCTGTGGTACTCTTTTTTTTTGGTGGGGGGGGGGGGTGCATGAAACCATCCTGCTGCTCACAAATGTTCACATCTGCCCTCAGTCTAGCTTCAACTACTCTTTCCCATAGCTTCATTGTGTGGCTCATCAGCTTTATTCCTCTGTAGTTGCCACAACTCTGCACGTCTCCCTTGTTCTTAAAAATGGGCACTAGCACACTTCTCCTTCATTCCTCGGGCATCTTCACACCACCTAAGATCCTGTTGAACAACCCAGTCAGAAATTCAGGCTCATCACTCTATCTGACACTCCTTTTACCTCCAGGACGTTCCTAACAAACTCCTCCTTCACGATAACTCCTACTCCATTTCTTTACCTATCTACACCATGATAGAATAACTTGAACCCTGCTCCTAAACTTCTAACTTTGCTCCCTTTCCACCTGGTCTCCTGAACACACAATATGTCCACCTTCCTTCTCTGCATCATGTCAACCAGCTCACTACCTTTTCCTGTCATAGTTCCAACATTCAAAGTCCCTACTCTCAGTCCTAGACTCTTGGTGTTGCTCTTCTCTTTCCTCCTACGAACACACCTTCCTCCTCTCCTTCTTTGGCCAACAGTAGTGCAGTTTCCACCGGCACCCTGAAGGTCAACAGCACCGATGGCGGTTGTTGTTAACCCGGGCCTAGACCGATCTGGTATGGAAGTCATATGTTTGATTTGGCCAAAGTTTTTACGTCGAATGCCCTTCCAGACACAACCCTCTGTATTTAGCCGGGCTTGGGACCGGCACAAGAAGACACTGGCTTGTGCCCCCTTGCGGCTACATTAAAATCTTGCCCTAACGTTCTCGGTCAAATCATCATCCGAAAGCCAGACCCTTTGACATGTCACTACACCGTCTCCCGTTTCTGACACTATTCGCACACTATTTATCACTTCCGACACAATTTTTCACAAAAGTCTAGGAAGTAACCCCCCAAAAATTGTACGTTAACCACAAGACCACAGAGAGCTAGACTTTTTGGCATGCTAATGAGCTGTCATATACAACCATAGTGATGGCACTATATGCGTGATTACACCCAGTGTATTTCTCGTCATTTATTGTATCATCAAGGAGTAAATTCACAGATACTTAAGTCTTATCTGTTGCGGCCTCAGTGTTTTTTTTTGTCATAAACATGGCCCTTTTGTGTCCATTGTGGTGTTAATTGTGAAACAGGGCATCTTTCAAGTGACACTTCATCACCCATTCATATTGCTTATTAACACAAATGCAATGTTAAGGCTTATCTATCCAAGCTATGCACACCCACACCTGCATGAAGTTTAAATACCAACAACAGCTGTGGTCTGACGGATACGCATGGCGACAAGACACTTTTGTTCCCATTATGCGCTACTTGTAACACACGCTTATGTACACACAGGCAAATCCACGACCACACAGACACACGTATGCGCAAGCCGCCACTGTTATTTAGTTTGCCTCCTAGTTAGTTTGCCAACTGTCTTTGCTCTTTTGTGGCTCTGCCTTGGGCTTGAAGTGCTGACTGTGTCAAATGACCGACAGCATGACAGTTGCACCTGCAAGGAGTGTGCAGGAAATAAGCCAAGTGGAGAAACGAGATGGATGCAAACCATTTTCGCATTGATGTCATGCTCGAAATTGATTCGCTGTGGTCCAAACCAAGCAAAAGGCAGAATTTTTGGTGATGAATCTTCATGGCCTGCACAGGAAATGTGTGTTGAAACCACCGTTGTTTGTTTAAGGGTGTGTTTAAGTGTGTATCTGTGGCTGTGCGTAGAGGGTGGTGGGAAACAAATAATAGCCCTCGTCTTTGCAGGGTGCACTGTCCGCATCCGCCAATGTGTTTCTTTTGGAGGTCACAGCACCTAGCAACAGCATGGATCGAGTCCTGGGGGGGAAACATGAGACAACACGCACACACACACGCACGCACGCGCGTTCACACACACACATGCACGCATGCACGCGCGCGCACACACACACACACACACACACACACACACACAGATTACAGTCAACCAGTGAGAAGTTTTAAAAGCTATTTCAATTTGTTGCACAGTATTTTGCTCAGGTTCTGAGTACTTAGAATTCAGAATAATTTGTGTTTTTGCATTTATATCCAAAGAAACATATAAACAAATCGGTATCTACTCATTCTGCACAAATGTTGGTTGCAGCCATTTTATTTATGTGGTTCTCCATGGTGACTACTACCAAAGATACATGAACTTTAGTCCCTAATTCTTTTTTCTTTTTTTTTAGTACTGGAAGCAGAATTCCTTGCGTGTTTCCACCATGCTCTTGTGCAAAAGTGCGCCACTAATCCAGCCCAGGTTCACATTTTGGCATCATGTCATCAGTTCTTCATTCTGCCCCGCTCTCACTTGAGTCAGCAGTCTAAAAATAGCCCAAATGGCTGGCTGGCTCTCTGCCCGGCCCAGCCTAACTGTCAATAAGTTATCTTGGGCCTTGTTGCAATCATTAGTGCCGCACACATTAGCTGTTTATAATTACTGCCATCAAGCGTCAAGGCGGCTACAGTTGTTGCTGTGATTGCTGTTAGGTTGCTTAGTTAGCAGGATTGTGTTAAAAGTGTGTTTGATTTTGTGGTAGATAGGCACTATTGGGCCTTTTGAATAAAAATGTGTACACAAGATTTGATTTGCCGTCATATTAGGCACAACGGAAGGTACCCCTCCGCCACAGAATGCAAAGTAGGATCTCCATGAGCAGAAATATATATATATATATATATATATATATATATATATATATATATATATACATATATATATATATATATATATATATATATATATATATATATATATATATATATATATATATATATATATATATATATATATATGTATATATATATATATATATATATATATGTATATATAAATAAAGGTACAATATCTTACTTCTTTCTTTATGAACCAAGAAGTAGCCTGATAATTGTAATGCATTATTATATGCGTATGTACATCTATAAATGTTTTTGAAAGGTCCTGTCATTTTGCTTCTTTCTCCATGAAACAGGAAGTAAACCACTAGCTAACATAAAAAAAAGTGCAGTCATGCTGTCTTCTTTCTCCATGAACCACCATTATTAGCTAGCAGCAAGCTAGCAGCATCATTAGCTAGCAGGTGTTTACCGCAGTTAGACACCTGCTAGCTAATGTACACAAAATGGTACGATCCGACTGTCTTACTTCTTCTTTTATATATATGATGTGTTTTTATTGTATTATACCCATTTCTATTTGCTGTTTTGGTCACAATGAAACCTTCCCCCCAAAAAGGTGACTTTTTTTCACTTATGTTAGATCCAGTTAGCTAACAAACAAGTGACTGAATCTTTAAAGTAAAAGAGCTGGAGGTAAGTAGAAGTTCATAGTGTGATTGCCAGCCCAAAGAATAGTGTCTGTCCTTCCATGACATAAAATTAGTGGACAACCCAAACATATATTGGTGTTTTGTATCTTCTGCATTGCTCTGTACTGTGTCAGGTTGTAGTTTCAGCCCCGCTCTGGCATTTTATCTGCTGCTTTTGATCCCCCCCCTTTGCCTCCTCCCTATCTTTGTCTCCCTGATCCAAGCACAACGGCCATAAGCTTGCTTGGTTGATAACAGTTAAAGATAACAACAAAATGTGCTATTATGACTTCTCTCGTTTTCATGCGTGCCGCATGCCGCCACGGAATGTCACATTTTACAATTCCAGGAACGGATGAATTATGGAGCTGAGTCTTTTGTAGAGAGTCATTATGTAACGATGGCGGTGGCGACAGCGGAGGCGCCTCGAATAACACACTTGGCCCACTGTAGAGTTCGCGGCGTAGACATGGATGTGAGTCATGACTTGGAAGCTTGCGGGTCAACTTCATGATGACCTTCAACACGCCTTGATAGAAAGTTAACGACTTGCGGCCTCACACCATAACTCAATATTCTCGATAAGTGGAGACTTAAAATACTCCAAGACGTTTCCGAGCAACTCAAAGTCATACTGGAAATACAATATATATAGACAAAGATATTGGGACAGGCAGACTTGACATTTAAAATGGAAGAATCCATGATGGGTTAGAACATCTCCATTCTTCTTGGGAGACTTTCCACCAGAATGGGAAAGACAAAGAAATACAGTATGTCAACATGTCTCACACGCCCAGTAGACATCAATATTACAGTAGGCATGATGACATATTTTTGGCACGGAACCCCATTTTTCAGTGCTTCTCCGTCAATGGACATCTGACATGGTAATTTTTTGCAAACCCGTAAAAAAGTGCCGATGTTTATTGCCAAGGCTAAGTGAAGCGCCGGAAGTGAGTCATTCTGTTTCCCCGAACGTGGAAGCAGTTAGTGCATAACCCCCTTTACTTAATTAATTACTTAACTGAACCATTACAACATATGCATTTAAAAAACAAGTGGGTCATATTAATAATTAAAGACAATAATATCCAGTGGTGGTTGGACGTAAAACTATTCATTTTCTAGCGTGTCGTTACACAGTGGCACGGTGAAGTCAAGGAGGAGGAGGAGGGACGAAAATGCCTAAAAATTACAATAAAATAAACTGACCGTCCTTCACTGTCACGGCCCCTTGTGACTAACTATCCAAAAAATAAATGTCTACAAATTGACAAAACGGGAACAAAAATTACTTCCAGGTCTGTTTGGCACATCCTGCCAGCCAATCACTGATCACCACATATTTGTACTTCTACATTCACAAATACATGGTACAAAAATTGTCCCCTTTATGCCCTTTTGATAGCTTGGACCATTAATGTACTTTATTAACCATCAACAGTACTTATTTGTACCTAAGGGGTCCAAGTATGAGCCCTGTCGGGTACATTACAAAAAGTTGTACCTAGGAGTTCATAAATGGACCCCAACAGTACCCTTTTTTTTCTGACAGTGTATGATGATTCTTGGGCCTAATTTGGCATCCAAAGGCCAGTCTCCAATGAAGAATATCCTTAGAATTTGGAAGTCTTACACTAAAATACAAAAGGTTACTGCAATGAAAAATATACCATGAGGCTCATAAGGTGAAGCCAGGAATGCTTTTTGGACGACTGCCCACTCAAGTCCACTCTCAAGGGTTGGGGTTAGGGGATGATAATCTTGGACACACTATGAGATTTTCTTCCTTAATATCCAAATCTTCCCCAGAAACGCATCTTCATGCTCTAGACCAGTCTCCTCTAAATCTGGTGTACATTCCTAAAACCTGAGAACCAGCCCCTTGACAGTTAGAAGAAGCCAGAGTCTGGAACACCAAGGGTTACTGCAATCAAGCTGTATGCCAGGAGGTTTGCAAGTTCAAGCTGCGAATGCTTGTTGGACATCTGCCTGATGCCCACTCAGTTTTAGGGGAACAGATGTGCCCATCCGAAATTCCACTGTCTCCCTTATAAAAAAAAAACTCATTTTAAAACCAGAGCGATTCTCTGAGTGCGTGCGGTGAGAGGCAGATGGTTCTCATTTCTTAGTCGTTGATATAATTATCTCCCTTCATCATCGTCGTCATCATTCCATACTAATTTTGCACCTCCGCAGACCGACTGTCACACACGATCCGTTACGCACAGTTGGATGATGCACAGTTGGGAGTTGGTTGGGTGGTGGTGGGGGGGTCAAGTGGCTCTCACGGATAGACTATCCTGTTACCAGCACCCAGGGGGACTCGAACAGCAGCCCTCTTGTTCATCCAGACACAGCCTGTGGCTGTTGGCCCCGCCCCATTGTTGGACCTGGACGCACTATGCTGGTCGTAGCATAGCGGGATGAGCGTTAAGTTCAATGCTGGACTGTGTGAAGAGGATATCCAGTCTGAGTCACATGTGTATGTTGAGGGGGTGAGTTCCTCTCCTAAATCCTGAGTGAGGAGCTTTTCAGATAACCTTGGAGAAAAAGTTCGCAAGCAATGCGCGTGAATAATTCCTTTATGTGTCAGCCAGCCGTGCTTGGAAGCTCACTCTCACAAATGAAAGCTCAAAAGCAAAAACTCCCAAGGATGGGGCCTAAGAAACCCCAACGTGTACCCTCTCAAAAATGTGATTCAACTTTGCTTTGGCAGGCTGGATTTCACATCCCGTTCTGTTGACAATCAATCTGGCTTACCAACATAAGGTCCTGGCTGCGACACGGGCTTGCGGAGAAACAGGATCCCGCCAAAGAGTCGGAGCCAGACGGAGAGGCGCACAATGGAGAGCGCCTCTGTCTCCAATCAGCTCCGCACGTGATCTTTCTAGCTCATTGCACGGACAAAAATATTGAGACACGCCTCATGATTGATTAAAAACAATCTGGGTTTGGAATAGAACCATCCCTACATTCATTTGGGCTGGGGTGATTGTGATAATGATGCATATTTTTGGAGTGTGGGAAGAAGAGTAGCAGAACTTGTTGACTATCAGGCAAACATACTAACCACTACTCTACTGCTATTACTACTACTCTCAACTGTGTTACCTTGGAACAGAACTGTTTTTATTATTAAGTCTTTATATTCAGGGCAACTGTTAAAAGGAACCCCGACAAGTTTGCTCTATATTATTTATTTGGTTGTTACTAACATGAGATTCGTTTTTCAAAAATCCTTTCCAGTTTAATACATTTTGTAGAAACTTTATTTGGACGTACGCCGCTATTGGTATTTACGTCGCAACGCATTCCGTGCGTAGTGTCGTAGAATGGCGGCAGGCTCTCTGCCGAGCAATGTGAAACGTCTATAAAAGAAAGTGAGTTAAGCCTCGTAACGTCCCTAAAGAAACAACACGCAATCGGGAGAGTCACCCTCCCCCTCACGCCGTGCTCTCGTCATTCACCAGACGCATTCAAGAGTTTTGATCGTACCTTTAGGAACGCTGCGGAGGCTTACCTTACTTTGTTTATAGGCGTTTCGCATTGCTCGGCAGAGAGCCAGCCGCCATTCTGCGTCACTACGCACTGAATGCGTTGTGACGTAAATAACAATGGCGGCCAAATAAAGTTTCTACAAAATTTATTAAACTGGAAATGATTTTTGAAAAATGAATCTCATAGTTATGTTAGTAACAACCAAATAAATAATATAGAGCAAACTTGTCATTACAGTCGGGGTTCCTTTTAAGAGAAGAATTTGGTGTCGTGGTTGACTCCACAATGATGCTTTGAGCTTGAGGTTAATGAAATCACAAATGATGTGTTTTGCCACTGACAACAGGACGCCTAGCTATAACCAACAGGTGGTGGGTCTGTGTAGTGGATTTGCAGTGGTGCCTCAAGTATGTAGCAATGATTTACTAAAAATGAGACCGGTACAATCAGTTGCAAAATATGCAAGTCTATGCACAAGTATCAAGACTATGCATACCCATTTAAATACGCACATTAGCCATATGCAAATTCACAAAACACTCTTCTGAATAGACAGATAATTATGCAGTGGTTTATCAATAACCTCTTTATTGTAAAAATGAATGGCAAAGTTACCAAAACAAAACCAAACTCAAGTAGCCTATTGGTGTGTTGTTTTTGTACTGGTGTTAGAATTTTACAAGTTCCGACTGTTTCTGCCAGGCAATCAAGGTATGTGCATGTGATTGGATGAACAATTTGGGGGTGGAGCCTGTGCGACTGATGAAGGCGGGGAGTAAGCAAGTGAGCAAGTGTTTGGAGACGCGCACACACAAAAAAATTCTATAAATAACGTAAGCAACTTAAGTTGACTTTATCATCAACACAACAAAAAAAGCTGATGTTCAACCCCTCATTTGATGTAGGCGATGACATTCCCGTGAAACAGTCATGACGGGCCAGTAAGATAGATAAAACGGTTACAAATCCCCACAGAGTCTTCCAGCAGTGTGTAAACTGCCCATTTTCCATTTTCGCTTCCTGACTATGTGTCCCAATAGTTGTGTCCATGTACAAAGTACTTTTAGTGATTTCAACTGATGACCAGGCACCTCATTTGATGACAAAATAGCTTTTGGATTCATTTCTTCTGTATATGATTAGTTTATGAGCAGCGTATGTCATTGCTATGCTAATACATTGAAAACCCTGACATTGATTCATGAATATAACTTGAGAGGCAAAATAAAATGCCTCCTAAAGTTAGTTGCCTTTTTGTAGCAGTATTTGCTATGCGTCTCCAGTGGAAACTTTGCACTCTCCATTTCAACAAACGCAAGCAGAGAGGCCGACAGGAAGTTGGGGGAGTGTGAGATTTTGAAATCATAATACTGGCCATACAAAGGATTCTCTCCCTCAGCATCGAGGCCTCCTCCAGGAAGTACTGTACTTGAAATTCTCAGCGGGTGCCTGACCAAATCATATGGCTTGCTCCTGAACATATCAGGTTTTATCTGGCATGCATCTAAGTGTGCATGTATTCATAGAGACTCATATGTCTTCTCCTGGAAGAGGTGGACCTGGAAGACACAACGGCGTGGGACATTTGACAGTCCTTCATTTATTCCTTCTCTTGATATCTGAGGACTTTTGCACTTTGATTTCAGCTCTACCAAAACCCACAAAACCATGGAGGGATTTTCCTTTTTTTTCTTTCTTTTTTTAAGGAGGGGGAGTCTGCTAAAAATAAAACATATGTTCCAAGCATGTCTGTGGCAGCAGAGTAGGGCCCCCAGCGTATTGTTTTGGGATATGGGGGAGGATCTGGTCCAAGAAGATTCTGCTTGCAGAAACTGTGATGGCGTTGGTGGTTGGGGGAGGGGTTTATCTGCTGTACTTTGAAGAAGGCGAGTGGAGAAATATTGAATATGGCTTTCGCATGCATAAGAAAAATAGACTGTTTCTCATTGAGGTTTCAATGTGGCTTGAAAGTATGGGTGAGGGGTGGCCACAGTGAAAAGGTGCATCCATGAGAGTGTATATTGATTCTACAGCTGCCTCAGGGGGGAGCAAAGTAACTAAAGGGGTTAGTGCAGCGTGCTAATGTATACTTTAATAATGATATGTGTGTGTTTGGTGGTGAATTGCACCACCACAGGCCTCTCCTCCTGGTGAGGAAACAGTTAAAGCCAGCTGACTGTGAGTTTCTGGGGAGTTTGCATGGAGCTGAGAGGGGGGAAATGAAGGGATATTAAGGGGGGAAATAAGCACGAGCACCCAGGGGCTGTGTGTATCACGTGTCGGGACTTAGCACTAGGCCTCTGGACTCCTACTGCACTCTCTTCGTTGATGACTTTTTCATTTGAGTGGAAGAGTGGAGCTAAAAAGAAGCATGATGCAGGATGACTTTGTTCAGTCTTAAAAGTCTCAAGCCATTCGTGCGCCAGACGTGTTCCGCTACCAGGCTGTGCAAAAGTCAACAAAGCAAAGCTAGCTGTGTAAATTTCCCATCCATAATCATTTCAAGTGGTACACGCTGCCGCCCTCGTTTATGATCCAAATATTTGGTTTGTTCTAACTGTGCAATGTTTAGCGCGTACAATCTATGCGTAGTAGAAATACCCTTGCAATCTAACTGATGAGTGCTTTGTTTAGTTTTACTTCCTGACCAGGTATAGTACATATTTAATTAGCATGTGTTTATTGTTAGGGGTATAACAAAAAACAATTTGAATTGGAAAATCAATTTGGATTCAGCTATCAGCAAATCCAGATCCAGAAAGTAAAATCCCTGCCACAGTTTGGCTTTAGCCCCTTGTGCTAGCTAGTGAAAGAGGATTAAAAGTATTTGTCCTCTTTGCGTGTTCCAAAATTTGAAGACAGATTTAATGTAAGAAAAAACACCTTTGCAAAAATGATTTTTTAATCTAACAGAGATCTCTGGACATTTAACAGCCTCTAATTCATCACTTAAACAGGTGGGATTCAGAGCGTCGAATGTAGTTCTTCCGCGTGTAGAATCGCTTCTTATAGTTAAAAGACCTCCTCTCTTTTATTTGTAGACAAAACATATCTCTGGGTACTTTTCCATGAGCAGATGGCGAAAACAGAGTCAGGAGTGCGTGTTCGAAACAGATTCTGTTCTCAAGAACCAAATGTGTTTTCGCACAAAGCGCTGAGAAGGAACTTTTTAGACTAAATAGTATGTCCCAGTTTAAGGTCAGATTATACCGAAATCAACACCATCTGCTCTGCACAGGACACAAAACATTTCGACAAGGTTAATATAAAGAATTAAAATGTTAATAATGTGTAACAATGGTTAATATATGAAATGAAAAATTTTTAATGTTATAATATCTATCACTAGCTAACTCCGTAGCAGGTAAATGAGCATCCTCAATTTAATTATAACTCTAGCTAGTATCTGGGGCTAAAGCCAAACTGTGGCAGGGTTTATGCTTTCTGGACTTGGATTTGCCACCTCTGCTCAGGGGCCACATGGAGGAAAATAGATTACCAAGTGGGTTGGACCGGTAAAATCATGGTTTATAACTTAAAAACAATTGGCCTCAGTTATTCACAGATTTTCGCTTTTGTCAGGCCAGCACTAAATAGCAGGGCTCAACTGTTAATATATTGTTCTAAAAAATAACACAAATGCAAATGGAATGTGGCAACACTTTGCCCCTATGAGTTCCGGGTGTGTTATATCTACCTGTTTTGCATTTATATTGTAGGACGTTAATCCATGCCATATGTGTTTGTGTTACCAGTAGCATGTGTGTTTTATTCAGCACGCTTGATTTACATAGGTTGACATTTTTTATTTTTATTTTTTTTCAACAAACCGTAAATGTAGGTTGTGTCTAAAACAATGACATCCTGGTCAATTCCATGTAGTCTACAAATTGCATTGCAAATCTGAGAATGTCTTTTGAAATTATGAATTGATATGTTTTGATTTTGACCATGTGATTAATTGGTCCGACAGTAATCATTTTCTAGCTTTATAAGATCATCTCGCGGGCCTGATCCAAGAGCTGTGCAATACTTGAGATTTTGGTATCGATCGATACCGAGTAAATACTGGTGCCAATATCGCCGATATCGATACTGATACCAAGTACTTTTAGGTTCATAAAATATAATAATAATAATATTATATAATAATTTATCTTATTAAATAACTCAAAAAATAAATAAAATTAGACTTTCTTGTTAAATTCTTAAACATGCCATAAAAATATCCTCAACGGAAAAATACCACTGCTGTTATTTAAATTTGCAATGTAGTTATAATCTTCATATTCTCAGTCCCTGTCACTCTTCTGCACTCAAAGAAACGCCAGCCAACGAAGTTCCTCTAGTCTAGTCACATTACATAAACAATACTTACATGTTGTCCTACACTAATACCTAGCTCAACTAGTAGTTGCAAAAGCTCAAATGAAGCATAATATGACTCATTGTCATATTATGTCATTCACTGTAAAAATAATTATTTGTTACCGTGAGTGCCGCCCACCGCTGTCATTGGCAGGTTGGCACATGCACGGGTGCTATAAAGGGATTGTGCGAGGGACCCATGAGAAACCAAAATAAATAAATGAATGTAAAATATCGATACTAGCGCTCTGGTATCGATCCAATACTGATACTCAACGTTAGTATCGATTTGATCGACACTTGGATCGATCTGCACAGCCCTACCAGATCCGTATGTATGTCCCTAGGTCTGTTTGTGAGTGTGAATGGTTGTTTGTCTGTCTGTGTGTCCTGCAATGGGCCGACGACCAGTTCAGGATATACAGTTGGGCTTGAACGTTTACATACTCTTTGGGTATGTAAACTTTTGAACACAACTGCAAATGTACAAAAGCTAAACACCACTTATTGACACAAAAAGGCTTTAAATCGTCACCAAAATTTTCACACGCACATCTCTACTCATGTCAACTTCAACCTCTGAAAATATCAGCACAGTTGCCACAGTATTTTGGATTTTATTGGCATTAAGCTTCTGTCTTGCCATGCAATACATTCATATGTATTACGTAAACTTTCAAGCACAACTGTACCCCGCCTACTGCCCAAAGACAGTTGGGATAGGCTCCAGCATGCCCGCGACCCTCGTGAGGATAAGCAGTTCAGATAATGGACGGATGGACGAATAGTGTTGGCTTTGAAGAGCTTTTACTTTTGCCGCATCTTAATAAACATGACAAAAACTACAGCCACACCATATTGAATTCAAAGGTAATACCACTGAATCGAACCAAATCGGGTTGTTCCACTTGAAAATATACCGTTCTTGAATTGTATCGTACCGACTGTATCGAGATATGTATTGAATATTTTTTTTATTGGAGAGACGCACACCTCTCCAATAAAAGATGACAGTGAAAAGAGCAACGTATGAACATAGTAACTAGGGGTGTGCGTCTCTCCAATAAAAGATGATTCAATACATAACATATGGTCTATCTGTTATGTACTAACATTATGTTATGTCAACGATTCCTGTGGCACATTAAAGCACCTTGAAAAATTACCAGGTGTGCTGCGAGACATTATCCAACGTCAAATTATTTGGACAAACATTTTTTTTATTTTGTTTTGTTTGGTTAATTTGTCAATGTCAAGCATGTATAGTAACAGACAGAATAATCAAAGGCTTTTCCACTACTCGACAGAAGGTACATAATTAACCAGTGTATTTGTTTGTTTGCGGCATTTTTGCTAAGTGGTGTGTCGTGCCATTATTTTCCAATGTAAAATACTGTATGTGCCTTTGCTCAATAAAGGTTGAGAAACTCTGCATTGTGTGCGACATTATGTTGTGTTACATTACGTTATGTTACATTGTTATTATGTTAAATCATGCTTTGCCATTTTGCGTACATACATACGCACTTTTTGTCACATTATTTTACGATACATAATATTTGTCATGTGTCATATTACTTTACATTGTCTTTTGTTGTTACTTTGATAGCTAAGTCACAACTATTATATTATTGTGTTGCATATTACGTTGTGTTAGTTAATAGCATGATATACTCTATGGTACATTACTTGATGTCATTTTTGTGAAATGTTACTTTATGTGACGTAACAGTATGTTATGTTATTTTAGTTGCGTTCATCATATTTTTAATAATATAATAAACACATGTGCACAGCACATTCAACGTCATGGTGATGTTCAGGATTGGAACAGCGCCGTCACCCTCAGGACACGTGATCCCCTGGCAGCGTTGGCAGGAAGGCGTGTCTTATGGCCCTGACGCTCCAGGGAGTGTAGGCTCTCGTCCAATCAGGTTGCAGATACGAAGCCCATGGGCGTGGTTTCTGGCTCCCATTAGCTAGCTTCAGCCACAGCACGCTTCAGTGCAACGGTCTATGCCTGACAGTGAGCGCCCCTGTGTCACTTATTAACTTAATTTACTAGATTCCACCAACTTTGTCGACATTTTAAACGGCAGGAACAGTTGTATTTACTCCCCGAGTTCTTTATATGGGATTAACTTTACACTTTGTGACTTTTTCTTCACGACGAGTGAACTTGTGGGACAGCAAGGTGGACTTCTTGAATTGCCTTTAACCGTGTTGTGGGCAGCTTCCATTCGGAGGTGTTTTGTGGACAGTTCTAAGGGGAGAGTCGCATGCTTCCCTCCCTTCATCCTCGTCGTCGGTTCTCTATGGAGAGTTTGCCCCGGCGCAGGCGCGCACGCTGCCAGCACTCGTGAATTCCTCGACCTGGACACGACTAGGCGACACACTTAACCTCATTTGAATGCCTTTGCAAGGTGTCTGCTGGTTGCTGTGCTGCCGCCAGGGCTTCAGTTTGCTGGGGAGGGACTATGGGGAGAAAGAGGAGGAAGAATCTTTTGAGTTACGCAACAAGGACGACCTGACTCCCAATGGACAGGTAAGGAGTGTCCACCTACACCCCCAAAAATACTTATGCATTGCAATCTCGTGCAAATGGGCTCCTTCCGTACACTGTGACACAAACACACTTTAAAGCCCAACGTTGTGCTTTTAATTGGTTTACTAATTTATTTTTGGTCTCTGGACATTTATGCAGAGACCATGAATAACACGAGGAACGTTGGCCCAGAATATTTCACCCCCTCAGTGCAGGACTTCATTTGGTCAGTCAGCTTTTTCATATCAGCGTAGCAAACTCTGGAACTCCATGCCCGCAGATATAATAGACTAACTGCGAGTTTATCATTTATCTCTAAACTTAAAAGCTGGTTGAACAGAAATCATTACTGTCTGTACCCATATAATAGTGAGTGGGAGGGAAGTGGGGAGGGGGGCTGAGTGATTAGCATGTGTGATTGCATTCAATTATAATAATTGATTTTGTGATTTTATTATTTATTTTTTTAGGGTTGGGTTAGGTTGTTTTAGATTGTGAATAAAGTGATGGGGTTATACATTCACATTTGCTAAACTCTATGCTCAACATCAGCTACAAGCTTTGCTTAGTAGCTATGCCTGATTGCATTGTCCATTGCAAATAAACTAATGACATGAAATTGACTTATTACTACCTTTACTTAATTGCTTGACTGATGTGATCTAACATAATTATGTATGGTTTGGACCACAAGTTTTTGTATTTGACCCACATTGTGAAGCACAGAACTCCAAATGTTTGCATGTGTCTTGTGGAAATCCTCACTTTGTGATGGGGGAATGCTCAGTGTATGTTTGTGTGTTTGTGTGTGCAGCTGCTGAGGTTTGCAATGATCTTGGGAATCATTGTGCAATGATCACACACAAACACAACACTCGCACACCAACACACACTGATGCAAGCACCAGTGTGTTGAAGAGATCCTTGTGTGTTTGGCCTCAAATAAAGACTGCAGCCTTGTCCCCTCTGTAATGTTCGTCATGTGATCGGGCACAGAGAGATCAGTATTGTGCGTCTCCCCCCTTTTCCTTGTGAAGGGGCATTGTTGATGCCCTGCGTTTAGGTGGCTTCTTTTCTGTATGTGCCAGTGTAAGACCGAAAAGCTTACTTTAATTACAGTGGCAACATTTGAGATATGAACAAGGGGGGCAAATTAGATGGGAAATAACTAAGAAGGCCTACAGGAACGGGACTGAATATTTTTTGAGTTAAAAATGTTTTCTTAGCACTCATTGAGGTCTTATACAGTACCAGAGTGGTACAAAATGTCTACCTTTACATACTGTACAAAACAATCAAGTTGCAATAATGAAACTGAGCTTTTTAAATAACTTGGACGCCATTACTCTTTTCACGTTGTGTAGTTCAAGTGACAAAGTTCCCTCTCTCGCTCTCTCTCCCTTCTTCCCTCTCCCTCCAGTGACACATTTCAGATAAGCACAATTATGATGTGAAGGTGGGGAAAAAAATGCATTAAATCAGATATTCATAGATTGGTTAGGCTACTAGCAAATGTATATTTAGCGAAATTGTGTTTTTTTATGTATGTCAAGCATTGTCACAAAAATAATTATCTACTGGGATACAATAAATCTGACTTTCATGAATCTAATATATCCCCTTTTAGGACACACTATTGCTTAGTTTCAATAAGTGTATCGTTCTGCTTTTAGTTTTCAATGGTGTAGAATTGCACTGCATTATACTGAGAGCTGTTGCTAACATTTTGACACTCTCTTGTAGCAGAATAAGGTAAGCAAATGGAGGAATCTTGGACTGAAGTAAGAGACTGCAATCATTGTCAAATCAAATTGTAGTATTTGGAAGCGCTAATGAGTTCCACAGACATGCCAAGACACGCTGAAGCAGTTCTGTGCTATTTTTCCATCATCCCCCCCATCTGTAGGTAAGCAGGTGTAAGTAGTACCACATGGACCCATTCCTTAATGTACATATCTACTTATCTGTCCGCGTTTGACCCCTCGGTGCACTCGTAAAGGCCGGTGTGGGATCATAGCAATTTGCATGAAAACGTTGACAACTGATAAGCTCAACAGTGTTAAAGCCTAGATACACCAATCTGACGTAGGCCAAATGTGACCGACGCCTAACTTATGTCGCGTCGGCCCAGACGTCGTCACGTCGCGTAGAATAATGACGTAAATACACACCGCACCCACACTGAATATTACGTACCTTCAACGCATGCGTGAGAAGTAATTCCCCTCCCTGCCATCGGCGGCGGTAGTCATTGTTGGCAACCGGCAACCTCTTAACGGGTTTGGGATATAAAAACGTAAACAACTCATATCGGTGTTGACAGCAGCGCCGGGGTAAACGCGGCGGCCAGCTGGTGAAGCGAAAACGGACGCTGGAACAGGCTTCGTTCCCGAACGCATGGATGTACTCCGTTGTGGCGTATCCTGGACGCTATCGACTCCTGGCTGCTACCGATGCTACCCTCCGCGTTTTGGACGCGGTGCCGACCTCCAGCTTCTGAAGGAGCTTCCTCGAGACTGCCGGACGTTTATTTTGATGGAATTTTTCCTTTCCAACAACTTGGATTTCCTCTGCCTGGCGGAGACCTGGACTGTCGCTTGTGAGTCCACCGCTATGATTGAATTACTACCGCCTGGCTGTGCTTACTTGGACGCTCCGAGGACATCAGGCTGAGGTGGAGGAACGGCGACTATTTAAAAAAAACACAATAAAAAAAATGTAGACGATGTCTATTTACCACATTGATCACTGCTTGGAAGCCACCTTCTTTGAAGTTGGCCAAACTGTTGCTGTGCTGTCATTTACCGATCTCCAAAATACAAAAATAACTATTTAAACTGCTTTGCAAATGTTGTCGCTGAAATATGATCATATCCTCTTTATGAGGGACTTTAATATTCACGTGTGCTGTCCTGAAAAAACATAAAGTTAAATGAGTTAAGTACTGTTTATCCGTGTTGTCACGTGCTCTTCTTGCCCTGCGCGCTGATTTGCTAGCTCACAGCCAATCACAGTGATCAAATGCTCGATGCCGATTCAACATGTCGAATTTGCTGTAAAACAAGCCCAACCCACACCCCCCACCACAAACACACACACACACACACACTTGCGTATTACAACTAGATCCGACTTCACGACAGAAATGTATACACTGACCAGACGGCCCAACGCTGTCCGACTCCCGACGTCGGTTTGGTCTATCTAGGCCTTTATAGCCTCAACTGAAGCAGTGGCTGCCAGATAAGGCTGACATCTGTTACTCGTGGGCGATCATAAGAGATGCTGCTGTGTCTTCGACTTTTTGGCAAGTGCCGCCTGTCTCGGTCTTAATAATGTGCCATCTGCTTGGCCATCCACGCAACAAACATCTGCTATCAATACCGTATTTCAGACAGCGGTCTAATGGAGGTGCCTGATGGCCGTTTTAAAAATGTTATAGTTTTGGTAGCGTTCCCAGATCTGCCAGTATTAACATGCAGCCTGGATGAAGCTTGGGATTCAACTGTTAAAATAACTTTGAAGGGAACACAATTGGCTCTCGCCGACCTCTGACTACTTTTAAGTTTGATGGCGTTTTGAACAATTTTGTGTTGTGGCACTGACATTTGGAATTGTACGTGTTTAATTGAAGATGTCTTGTTCTACTTTCAATTAAGGCTAATGTATTTTTGTACTCTAATTTTCCCTTCTATTTCTTATTTTTTTTGGCTTTATTTAATTAGCTCATACTTGCAGTAATAGGAATCATTTTGACTCTATCAATGCTGGATAATGAGAGCAGTGCAGTGTTCTTTTCTACAAAAAATTTGGCAGCACTGGGGCATACGTTTGCCAAAGACATTTATGTTGTCCTCGATATCAGTTTGTACGTCTAGTTGATCATTGCTGACCTTTTTGCAAAGGAATCAATGCACTTCCTCTAATCCACTTTCCTGTACGTCTGACTCGCTGTGCTCTGTCCTGGATTCTGTATCAGAGTCAATAGTTCACACCGAGCCCTCAATTAAGACCACAGCTGAAGCACTCAGAGCCAATTTCATCAGCTGACCTAGTCTTCGAGCAGCACAATTCGTTAATGCTCCCCGCCAGCCCCTCCCCTCAGAATACACACATCTTAGTTGATAGAGTTTGCCTTTCCTTGGTGTCAACAGAGGTGGGTGTTGTGGGGTGGGGGGAGGGTGACTTAACTGGAAGGTCCAAGCAACTCCCAGGCAGAATCCCTTAGGGCTGCGTTCCTTGGCCTGTGCCAAGGGCTTCATTTCCTGCGCAGCTTGACGACACATTTTCATGCAGCAGGTCAGACCTCCCTGGATGTGTGTATATCAGGCCTTGCAGTGCTTTGACACTACAGGGATGACCACAGCGACCCAGACTTTTGGTGGAGTCTCCCATTTGCAAACTAACCAAAACCCTCACCGCCATCTCTGCCATATTTGCCAGGGGCATAGCAAGATGTGGAGTAACCCAAAGTACTATACATTTGACATCTGAATATATTGATGCTTGAGCAGCTAGACCCCTGCTCCTGCATGTTTGCAGTCCTCCTTAAAAGATGCAGCTCGCCAACAGCTGCCCAAATAGTGCTGAGCTTAACACCCCCAGTGATGGAGCAGGAAGTTTCTTTTTCCACCACCAAGTCTGACTGTTTTTACCGCTTTCTTATGAGCATAGCTCAAAGACCACTTAATATAATTTTATAAAACCACATAGTGTGGCGTGACATGGCTCAATAAATCATTATATTGGATAACTGAAATGTGAATAATGGATCAGATGATTCATGGAAGAAGGCAAACATGCTCACAGCTTTCAGGTCACCAAAATTTGCCCTGGGTGGAGGTTGTTGCTTTAATAAGTTTTCATGTTGTCCAGACAACCTTTGAACTCCTGCCATAAATGTCCCATATTACTTGTCAGTAATAGAGTACAGTATGAGTCAATTTCAGTTTTCCAAAGTAAACAATAAAACAACAACATAGGATTATTACTGGATTACAAAGCATATTTTTCTACATTTTCTAGGACCAAATAGCTATAGTTTTAGAAGAACCAGAGCTACAGTAGGATTCCCTCTCCTAGGCCTGAGGTTTATCCAGCCAGGCTGGCTCCTAACATGGGAAATTGAGGTAGCTCGACAATTTTCTAGGTAGCCTCCGCCGACCCTTTGATAAGAAATATTGCCCTTTTTTCAAGTCATACTGAATACTGCAACTATAAAACATGACATGTTTCAAAGTATCCCTTTTTATTTATTTTTTAACACTCAAAGTCACAGTAAGGTCTGCCTCTTTTTACCAATGCATGTGCCATCCGAAAAAGTTCCCTCCTCCACTGTTGACTATCTCTTCCAACCCGGCACCCACTTTTTCTCCCTCATATTCCTTGTTCTGCTTCTCTTTTTTTTACCCATTAATGTGGGTTTCTTTTGTGGAGGCTCAGATACTGAGCTCAAAAAGTGCCACATGATCGGCTGCGTCAAGATGAAAACTCACTGTTAAAATAGGCAAAGCAAAAATATGGAAGTATGTAACTCTTGCAAGACTCATTGCGAAATCCTGACGTTTGAGCAGTGATAAAAAAATAAATGGCATCGGTGCCATCTTCTTTCGAATTAGTCGCCAAATGAGTGTGTTGTTTTTATAGCGCGTTTCATGAGTCTGTGCAGTGTATGAAATATCTTCCACTTGCGATAATTTTCAGGTCGCCATCCGCGCGTATGGTACCGTAAACTGAACTCACCTGACGTAATTTTTAGTGGCAATTGGTGAGCTGGCGAATGTTAAAGCTCAGCCCTGCTCTCCAGTCCCTTTGCCAATGCACCTCATAGGGCTTATAGCCCCAGCCCCCCATCCCACCAGTAAACTTTGGTGCACAGCCATGGTATCACTTTTTGGCTGAGGGACAGTTGTATGCCATGTACTTTTGCCCCCAAGAGTATTGCAAGAGATACCATTAAAACTAGGCTTCCTGTTGGAAAAGGGCCCGTTTTAGTATTGCTGCTGCCGCCCCCTATCGTCAGTGCTTGTCGTTTTTCTCTACTTTTATTTTTGGTTTCCGTTGCGTCTCCGCCTCACCACCTCCAGGCCACACATCTGTTCTTTGGACCGACACTGGCTGAGCCCAAGCATTTCCTCATGGTTACTCAGCCTCCCAAGAGAGCTGGAAAGAGAGAGCGGGAGAGTAGACTGGGAGGGAAGGAGGAAGGGGGGAGAAAGCCAGAGTGGAAGCCAGCCACGGGACGAAACGCATCACGGCATCTTTCCCTCTCTCCTTCCATGCCCTGCTCTATTCTGGAGTGATTCATCCACGACCCGTCCAAGGGGGAGCTTTTGCCAAGGCTCTGCATCGCACGCTATGCTTGTTTCTCATCCCACAGCCCATTTACTACACTGACTACAGAAAGCATTGTCACGTTCTGTTTGGAATTACACACAAAATTGAAACCCTTTAACCTGAGCCTTTGGTTTATTGGTGCACGCATTGGTTTATATTATGGAATTACAACTCTAAAATCAATGTCGTGACTAGCACTAATTTCTTGTTTTCAGGAACGGCTGTATGCAGAATGGTTTTCTTTACAGCGGTTGTCAGCTTGGCTCAACCCTTTATAGCTAACATGCATGGGTAAAGGGAATTACAGTACACTACACATTTTTACCATTCGCAGCAAGACGCCTTTCTGACGCGGTTCAGTTGTTTTTGGCTGTCTGCTTTGACTTTTACAGTACCCCTCCCTGAGTTAAACATTAATCCAATCTCCTTCAAGCTCCCCTTTGCTCCCTGGGCCTGTCTGATTCATAAATACATCACAACTGCATACTAGCCTATAAATTGACAGTTCTTGTTTAGTCTTAGTTATTTTTGAGCCACCCGCAAAGAAGCAGTGGAGTGTTTTTGCAGCGCTAAAGGCTATACTTAGACTAGTTTGCCCAGTAGTAAAGTGTGGTGTGTGAGCATGTGTGTATGAGTGGGCCTATTGCTGACCTGGATAGTGTTTCAGGTAAACCAGCAACCCCGGGTTGAGCTGGGCCGGCCACATGAGCTGGCCCAAGGCTGAGGTTCATGCTGCGGTTCAGTCGTACGAAATCAGGCCGCAGGGACAAAGACGTCGGTGCCCTGCCCACCAGGGAACGGCTCCAAATTGTGAATAAGCCAGCACTGATGTCTTTTGGGGTTTTCCAAGGTCATCTTGGGAATGTAGAGGCTTAAACATTGTGAATAGAAATGTCTGCTTACTGGAGTAGTCCTGGGATGACTAATTTGTTTGGGACATAAGATCAGGAGCTACGTAAAACTGATGTAAAAAGTGAGAGTTCGATGTGAATACTTGTTAGGAAAGTAGTCCAGCTTGGCTGACAGTATAATTATGTGTAAAATTGAGCTTGTTGGTTAAAGACCCAAGGTATTTTTAGGTGAGCAACCTGTTCTGAGAGATGACCGATTTCAGATGTAGATCTTTGGGGTTGGGATAAGTGCCAGTGTCGCACAAACGATGCCTCTGTTCCTTCGTCGCTCCTGCTCCCCACATCAATTGACTGCTTTGCTTTTTCGCTAGATTGCTACCCTTGCAAGTGAAAGCTAAGCGTTCCAGGAACAGGGTTTTGTAAGACTGTACGGTAGGCCTACTTTAAGACTCCTGACTCAAGGCTAATCAAGAATGCAATCTGCAGGCAATTCCCTCAACTAAACCTTGTGGAGGAAACCAATTTCTTTTAGGGTGACACCTCATGTGATTGACATATTTACTTACGGGATTGAATGTTTATTTATGAGAGCTACTAGCTACAATTATAGCACTGTTGTTCAGTGTAAGAGTACGTACTGCATATCCATTGATCCTTTGTTCCCTCTCTCCTCTGTTGACAGAGTCCAGCCGAGGTTATTCACGTTTCTCAGCCGACACGTACAGCAAATGGGACAAATGGGTAAGTCGCAGAAAAGTGGAAGTGGTCAACCATACGTGTCCACTTCCCTCCACAGCGCATGTTGTCTCATGAGGCCTCGTATCTAAGTGTGTGTGCGTGTGCGCGCTTGCGCATGTGTGCGCGCGTACAAACATTAAATGCAAATTTGCGTGGATACTGTGTGCTGGTATCGGTTGTCCCTTGTGAAACCCCCTTTATTTTGATTCTAAAGGCTGGCTTGTCCGTCTGGTCAACTTCAACTATACGGCATTGTAATAGCGCGTGTGACGTGTTTAATTTTAAACTTTAAAACAAATGCCAGTTGCAAGAGCCCACGATGTTTCCCCACATATAATACAACAGGACAGCATGTTTCAGGTGGTGGAGCGACCGAGACATAAAGCAGTTGGAGAATTGCTGCTTTCCTTCACCCTTTCAAGGCAGTATCTGCTATTAGCATTGCGTGAGAACTTGAATGAGGAAACCATGTTTGAGTACCTTGATAGGTAGGAAAAGTGATTGTTTGTAATGAGGGTCGTGGTCGGTTCAGATCAGTTTGGTACAGTTTTTTTTTTTTAGTGCCAGAAATTGTATAAGTTAAGAAAGCGGCCAGGATTTTGAAGAGATAATAACCAATCTTTAGGACTGTCTCAATGGTACAGTACAGTTCAGTACTGGTCGAGCTGAATATGTAAGAATTTGTGACTTTTGTATGTTTTGTTCTGTGTTTCCACTGTCAAAATTGTGAAAGGTATAGAAATAGCCAGAAATGAAAGTATCTAAGCTAGCCTGGAAAATAACTGAACTTTACTGTTCTCTTTTTTGATATTCTTTCGTTGGTGTACCCATCCCAGTTGTACGGAAAGACCAGTGTATTGTTGAACTGAAGGGTGAAGAATTCTCACTTGACGCATGCACTATGGGTTTTGTTAGCTGTTTCCAATGTCAAAGGTTTTGAAAAAAACAGCTGGCCTGTAAAACGACCAGACTATATATACAGACGCTCCCCACCTTACGAACGAGTTACGTTCCGGACGATCGTTCGTAAGGTGAATTTGTTCGTAAGTTGCTTCAGTGCTATATTTTGTATTATAATTTATGTTTAAAGCCTATATAAGTATATTGAAGGTTTATATAAGTATGTTTAAGGCTTGTACAAGTAACCTGCATTGGTTTGTACTGAAAAAAACTTTTAATAAAATGGAGAGAATACGTACAGTACTGTACTGTACTACGTATGTTAGAGAGAGAGAGCGAGACACACACACACAGTATGTACATGTACGTAATAAGATAAATAAAATGAAGTTTAACTTACTTTTGGAAGATGTACTCGATGATGGAGGAGGAGGAAGAGGAGGATTTTATATCCTGAGAGATTCTTCGTCGTCGCTGGAATCGGCTTCAAAAGTTATTTCCTGCTTCATGGGGACCGGCGTTTTCTTCCTCCTCCTCCTCGCCACGTTGCTCAGCCTCCAATGAGCTCTCACAGCGCCAATCGTCGGTATTAGCGGCGGAAAGAAGCACTACGCGCAATACAAAATCTAACTTACAGCATTTCTTTCCAAACATTTTTCGACATACTGTACGCGCAGAAATGTTCGTATGTACCGTTGTTCGCAACTCGAATGTTCGTAAGTAGGGGAGCGTCTGTATACCATTCCACTTTTTGATACTCTCTTTTATTGGGTTCTCATCCCTGTGCTACTGAATGACTAGTGCATGGTTGAACACACTTGACGCATACAGTATGTTTTGTTTGCTGTTTGGAAATTTATTTTTGCGAAAAAAAAGTATCTAAGCTAGCTTGAATAATAACGGAACTGTACAACCCTTTTTGGTAGCGCAGTTGACTACGCACACACACACACACACACACACACACACGGATTTGCGATTGTAAATATTTAACACATTTAACTTCGGCCTGTGCGACCAGTCCTGGGTTTGGGACAACTGGGATAGGCTCCAGCCAGCTCACCTTAGACCCTAATAAGGGCAAGCACTTATGAAAATGGGTGGATGGATGAATACATTTGTTTGAGCAAATCAGGGAGGAAAATATAACTCTTGATGGACCAAAATGCATGATTGTAGGGGCTCCTCATTGCTTTTTGCCAGGAACTTAGTGACTGCAAATACCTGTTTTGAGTGTCTTTTATCACTTTTATAACAGACCAGACGACAGTGAAACCAGCATACGTGCATAAAATAATAAAAATTATGTGAGAATACTTCATGTGTTAATGCTTTCAGTTTTAACCTAACTACAGGACATAATTGATATTCCCAAGAGTCAAAGTGTACCGAGCCAAACCGTAAACCGTGACCACAAAATCGAGATACAAACTGAACCCTGGATTAGGTGAACCGTTCCGCCCCTAGCAATTAACCTGCTTAACACAAAACACTGAGTGAAATTTCAGTACGTTTATGGATATTTATGGCTATTGTCAGCACTGAATCGAATAAATGTCTGAATAAATGCAACCGCTCGTAGAGTATGAGTGCAAGCTCGGTGACTCATTGGTGGAGGGTGGGTATCCTCATCCAGACTATTAGTGCTGGGCTGTGATCTCAGACAGCGATGTGACCAAGCTCTATCTCTGGCATCTTGCCTTTATCGTACACCGCCGTCTACCCCCACCCCCTACCCCCCTTATTCCCAACCACCCACGCTCCCTCAATGACAATCTCTACTGTACATCTGCAGATTCAAAAGACGATGAGTCACAAAGCTCAACTTGTGGGGACTATCAAGCACATTAAATGAAAAGGAGGAAGGCAATTTTAGGACGCTGCTGGTAACTGTCTAACTGGACTGCTTTATATGTGTGTGTGTGTGCGCGCACGCATTTGTGTCCGTGTGTTAATCTTAAAATGTGGCGCCTACAGCCTCGGGCACACGTCATAATTAACTTTTTCAAGGACTGTGTCAAAAGGCGGCCCCGCTGTAATCACGGTCGCTGAGCGTTTAGATTAGAGAGCGCTCACACTCGGTTATTACCTGGCCAATGACGGAACACGCCCACTCCTCCTCGCCTGCGTGGAGCCACAGGCTGATAAGTCACCACAATGGGATGCGTCCATTATCTGCAGTCTCTCTCACGGCACATCCAGCACAGCTCATATTTGCTTTGGAGTCCTAAGTCAGTCATGGTGCGGTATGCTGCACATTTCACAGCGTTTCCATTTGTAAAAATAAAAATATCCGACCCATTTCGAAAAGAAACTGTCATTCTGTTGTATAGTATTTCAAACATGTCAATAATGATTTAATTTGCGAGGATTCTTTCGCCGATTTTGTTTGCAATCAAGTGATGAACAGGAGCTTGAGTAGCTGAAATGAAGAAGTCAACAATAATAATACCTATAACATTGTTTTTATAGCACCTTTATAATAATGTGTTTACAAAGTCCTTTGACAGACAAAATAGCATAGGTACTTTAAAACAATAAGATGACAATTGTCATGCTCTCTAATGGACTATATGCCACGGAGAAGGCGGGACTTGCGACGTCCGGGTTTTCACCCAACAATTTTGTTTTCCGTTTCCGGTTTGCGACGGGTGGGCCACGTCCCAGTACTTGCGCTTCCGCCTTTGTGTCCTTCGGTTGCGCGTTCCCGTCGACTGGTGCGAGGCTGCGAGTGTGTAGTGTCTCAGTGTCAGAAGCATTTCAGATAGCCGAGACACTCTCCCGCTGATGAGTGGTAGCGCGCGGGTGGGGGGTGCGAGTGTTGGAACGCTGGCCGGAAACGGCGCCGATGTGTAAAACTCTGAAGTCCGTGGCATCTACCACATTAGTACAAAATCAACAAACAACAAAAAAACTAACTATTTTTTGGGCGTTATCTAGCATCTTATTTGTTCAATTTACATAAACTTAGAAGAAACAATCTGAGCTGGGCACTTCCGCTAATTGGCCCACTGTTCGGCGAGTGCACAATGACGCAAAGCCTTGAGAAAAAACACTGAGCACCGATTGAAGCAGGTTTACCTATACCGCTTACGGTGAGGACAGACGGTCCCTCTCATTCCGTGTATTTTTGCGAGGCTTTACTTGATAAAGCATTTGCCGAAAATGTGGAAGCCATCAGCAAAAAGTGGGCTTTATCATTGAATGCAAGTGACGATTAATGGAGGCGCCCAGCTCTGCTAAAAATATCGGCTTTAATCTGCAAACATTTGACTAAATTCACCAAAAATGGACATCTGCTTTTTTGTTTGAACGTCCGCCTCCCAGTGCAGAGGACGAGAGATCGAGTCCGGGCTTTGGCCTTCCTGGGTGGAGTTTGCATGTTCTCCCCGTGCTTGCGTGGGTTTTCTCCGGGTACTCCGGTTTCCTCCCACATTCCAAAGACATGCATGGCAGGTTAATTGAACACTCCAAATTGTCCATAGGTGTGATTGTGAGTATGGTTGTTTGTCTCTGTGTGCCCTGTGATTGGCTGGCAACCAGTTCAGGGTGTACCCCGCCTACTGCCCGAAGCCAGCTGGGATAGGCTCCAGCACCCCCGCGACCCTAGTGAGGAATAAGCGGTTAAGAAAATGGATGGATGGATGGATGTTCATCTTACAGAACTGTTTTTCAAACATGTCCTTCTGCTTTAGACAGCTACCCCATTCAGTTTGAACTACAGTCATTTCTGGACTACAAGCCGCTACTTTTTTCACTTGCATTCAACCCTGCGGCTAATACAAAGGTGCGGCTTATCCATCAGATCACAAGGGGGCGCACTATAAGGGAAGCGCAAGAGCATCAGGCAGAGCAAACCAAACCAAGTGAGCCCAAATACAGTAGGAGAGACAGAACGAGAGCGAGACAATTTGCACCCTCATTATGGAAAAGAAAGTAGCGGGAACCCGCTGCGGTAACATTAAAAACACTTGCGGCTTACAGTCGGGTGCGGCTTATGTGTGTAACAAACTCTAGTATTTCCCCCAATTTAGCTAGCGCGGCTTATAGTCAGGTGCGCCTTGTAGTCCAGAAAATACTGTAGATCCCTCCAAAGAATAGTAAAAATGATCTGCTCATAGGTCTGAGTCCATACAGAAGGGCATCTGGTCCAAAACTGGGCCGGCGTCCATCAATTGAAGACCTCAGCTGTAAAGTTTCTCCATCGCATTACATCGTCAGTCATGCTGTCCGCATTCTGCAGTAACTCCTCATGACTGGAGCAAATTGTGGTACCGGAGGGGAAGTGGACACTTCTCCATTGCTCTCAGTGTTTGACCTTCAATAAGCCTTTCTTGCGTGTCAGTTGCCAGGGCTGTAATGACTGAAAGAGGCCACTGTGTATCTTATTTGTATGTGCGTGTGAATGTGGGTGTGTGCATTGAAAGGGTGTGAGCCAGGGCCCCCTGCTAATTGCCTGTCTGAGTGTCTGTCTGCCTGTCTGTCAGATATCCCTGATGGTTTACATTTTAAGCACATATAGAATGTTTACATTCTGCTTCAGGTTCACTATTTCCTTTGGACTCAAATGCAAATCCATTGCTTTGTAACATTTTTTTTTGTGATCATTTCATGCACACGCACTCGCACTCCCTCTCTCCTGCAGTCACACACTCAGACTTCCTGTCACACCACCCCTCCCTTCTCAAAACATGACTTTTTTTCTTTCCTTCCCCACCTCTTCTCCCCTGCGTTGAGTCCAGTGATTTCTTGGCTGTGGTCTTGGGTAAACAGTGTATTTTTAGCAGGAAGGTCATATAGGCCCAGTCTTAATCACCACATTCCCATTTTTCCCACCAGCCCGCCTTCAACTGCAGACTGCCCCTCAGACCACTGGGGGGCTGGAAAGGCACAAGTGGTTTATCACGTAGACAACGTGTAATTATTTCAAGTGTATTTATTCTTTCAACCTCCACCAATGAGGTTATGTTTCCATTTTTTTTTGTTCGTTCACATGAATACACACAAATAACACAATAAATAATTCTTTATATTATTATATGACATGCACATGGACTTCATTTGCATGTTGCACATTTTCATCATTTTGCAGCATTTACATTGTAAATAAATAAATCAAATTTACAGTATTCTAGCCTAGCACTACTTACAATGGATCTAAAAAGTCTACACACCCCAATGTCCAATGTCAGGTTTTTGTGGTATAAGATAATTAACCCAAGATAAAGAATTTTGGAACTTTGAATGTGTTTTTTGTTTTTTAATATCTTAATTAAACCTGCCATTTGAAGAGGCGTGTGTAGGCTTTGTTTTAGCCATGGTATTTGTTGATTCGATCTGAACTTGTTTTTTTTTTTTGTTTTTTTTAACAATGAATGTTAAATGAAGTTTGTGTGCTTTGAATAAGGCATCCTTAATGTCCAGAAAATGTAACATTCCACAGAAGACTTGAAACAAATTACAGTGGATCCCACTTTTGACACATGCATGAAACCTCAAAAGTGCTGAATAATTCCGCATGCCCATTTTGCAAAATGTATTTTTAACATGAACACTTTCTCCTACACATTACACATCTCGTCGCAATATTGAGGTCATCCAGGCCCGAGAGCAAGGACGCTGTTTCGCTTTTTTCGGTTCAAACGTTAATTAGCGTCTCATTGTTTTGATTAAATCTAGACTTAAAATCAATTACTTACTGCTGCAGCAGACAGTCACATGCCAATCAGCTCATTGTGCAACCACTTGGTTGGCTTTGAGCGTGTCCTTTATGCTTGTTTACTCTAGTTGGAACATTGAGAGTAGCCAATATTTGCATGCAATGTTTGTAATGGGAATTCTCCCCTTGCGATATATGCACCAAAGAAAAGAGTACGTTTGTTGTCTTTATGTCAAGGGCTAATGTGTGCCGTATAAAAGGTCGCCTAATGTTGCATGCAATAGCCGCTAACTGGCCCACCACATTAGGAATACAGTCAAGCGCAGTCAAGTGAGATCCAATCCAAACGCTGTCCGAAAGGTATTCATTTAACAATAATAAGTTTTTTATTGTGGTTGATTTTTTAAAATTAATACATCCCTGACAGTACCACTGCCAACAAAAAGGCATTACCACTCTCAAATGCTGTGAGTACGTGATCATGGTTTGGTAATTGCTAGTGGTGTTGCCTGATTATGCCATGCGCTCCCTCACGTTGTTCCTTCCTCTTTGGTCTGAAGTGTTACCCTTGTCATCACCTTCCTCTTTTCAACCCACCCAAAGCTTGGTTGCCGGGTCACTTTTTACATGGTATGATGAGGGTATATATATATATTTATTTATTTTCCTTCCTCCTTTTATATGATCTTTCTTTTGAATTCTTCACTTCACAACTTCCCCTGTCGCATTGTGTCTCATTGTTGTGTTGTGTTCCTCATGTTGAATTTTAAACTCATCTTTGTGGTGGTTTCTCTGACCTGAGCCGGCCACATTCTGACGTAATGATGTGTCTCAGGAAAGCAACAAGTCAGAAATTTTCTTATAGGGCGTTTCTGTGGGAGCTGACATTTTTGTGCTGTTATGTTATGCAATGGGCAAAATCATCTGGGTCATTAAAGTCCCTGTAAATACATTATACATGCATTATATGCCCGTCATTAGTTGGGGTCCATTTTTTCCGTTTGTGTGTAGGAACAGCCGTGTCCCGTGTTGCAGTTTTCCTAGGCGGAGGCTGGAAATGTCTGATTTCCCAGTTTTCTGGAATGCTGGTCCTGAGGCCCCAGATTGATTTAACTCTCTCAATACATATGACGTATCAATACGTCATAAGCTTAAAAAAATAAATAAATATATATATATATATATATATATATATATATATATATATAAAAGAGTATACAGGAGGGTCTGGCGCAGCTTCTGACTGAAGGATTAGGCTTGACTGCAATGTTGTTTAAAAGAAACAGCCAGCAGGTGGCAGCAAGTATAAAATCAGCCAGTATCACGCAAGGATCTTGTTGTAGAAGAGAAGAAGAGAAGCAGGAAGTGTAGATTGGGACTGGGGGTGTCGTCTGTCACTACTAGCGTGTTGTAGTGCAGTGGAGAGGAAGTAGAAAATAATAGTGCCTTGCAATACTTGAGATTTTAGTATCGATCGATACCAAGTAAATACTGGTGCCAATGTCGCCGATACCAAGTACTTTTAAGGTTCATAAAATATGGTATTTTAAATAATTTGTCTTATTACATAACTTAAAAAAATCAAATTAGACTTTCTTGTTCTTAAACATGCCATAAAAATATCCTCAACGCAGAAGTACCACTGCTGTTATTTAAGTTATAATCTTCATATTCTCAGTCTCTGTCACTCTTCTGCACTCAAAGAAACGCCAGCCACCGTCCACCGAAGTTCCTCTAGTGTAGTTACGTTATATAAACGATACTTACATGTTGTGCTACACTAGCTCAACTAGTAGTTAGAAAAGCTCAAACGAAGCATAATATGACTCATTGTCATATTATTGTAATTGTTGTCATTCACTGTAAAAAATATTATTTGTTACAGTATTTGTACCACAGCTGTCATTGGCTGGCCGGCAAATGCACGTGTGCTATAACGGGATTGTGCGAGGGACCCATGAGAAACCAAAATAAATAAATGAATGTAAAATATCGATATTGGCGCCCTGGTATCGATCCGATACTGATACTCACGTTAGTATCAATTCGATGGATACTTGGATCGATCTGGAATGACGTTTCGTTCGTCGAGCAAATGCAACAAGCAACTGTCGAGCGATGATTCGCGGGGTTAACTGCTCGTTTTGCCGATCACGTCGACCCCTGGACGACTGGATGCTGCGGCAGAGCTGCAGTTAGACCAGTCAATTGTTAATTTTTTTATGTGAAATAAACTGTTATTTTGTTATCAAAAGCACTTTTCGGAACCTTGTGTTATTGCACGAAAACATTATTTAGACGTTTGAGCTGTCACAAAATAAAATATAGTAGTGTTTTATAAAGTCCAAGTTGTGCTTGAAATGTTTGTTTTACAAAAGTTAATTTTTTACGTTTTTTTCTTCTTCTCAGGAATTGGAATTTCAACAAAACTTGGCTATATTTTAACGCTGATAACTAAAGAACGTAAAAAGATAGAAATAAACGTATTTTTTGCCGATGAATGTTGAGTCTAATCTTTCCTTTAGTATGTGTCCATGTTTATATAGCAATAGAACACAATAGTCTGTGGGCCTTGCAAGATCAGTCAAAATCCAGTAAAACGGCTGGTATAAATGGCTGGTATTCAATGAGATCTTATGAAATTACAATGACCTCGTCAGGAAATGAAGCTACCTCTTTCTTCTGTCATTATTTATATCCTCATTGATCTGAAAGCACTGGAAAGCTCCATTCTCATCTAGTAATAATTGATGCGTCTGTATATGGCAGAAAAGCAGCTGGACTCTTCTATACATAACAAGTGCCCCACTTTGTGAAGCGCGCTTATAGTCTTTGACGCCAACTGACTGGCACTCGCTTTTTATATTTAAGCTTGCTAACGCACAGCAAAGCATCTCTTTACGAAAAAGTAGATGGAGCGGAGCAGACGGCCGGCTTCGCCCTCTTGAGGGCCGTTAAAATAAACAGAGAAATGCGAGGATGCCTCTCAGCTAAGATCGTTAATAACCCTGCGTCTACGTAACCGAGACGTGCGTGCAGACTGGCAGAATTAGTCCATACAGTGACAGGGATTTAGATGGACATAAAAACCCTGTCCAGACCAGATCTGGTCTTCACGCTGCAGTGTTTATTTGCAGTGTCTTGGATTATTATGCGCTATATCTGCAACGGGTCTGTATTGAGCGAGAGCTGAAAGAATAGCACGACAGCAATATAATACAAGAGCTATTAGGAATTTGAAGAACCCAAATGTCTAAAAACACTTATTTGGACTTTGCTCTGAGCACTTTATGGATTTAAATGCAGCCGTCGTCCCAGCAGGAAAAGCATGCACAGTTTATTTTTAATGGCGGTTAATCTCTGTCATAATATTCTTGGAGTTCAAAATGCAAACTTGGCTCTTGCGTTGTGCAGTTTTCTAGGAAAATGTGGCCACGTTCCACGCCCGCTAAGTCGGGATGATTCTATTGTTCAAGTCTCAGCGGAGCTTGAAAGTAGCATGTCAGCGCCTGGAGGACAAAAACCACACAGGTCAAACCAAGTTCTGACCTTTTTTTAGAAGGTGACTGACCTCCATTGACATCCATCTCGACGGTTCTTACCACTTTTCTGCTAATGTCCCAAAACTCCTTTTGGCTTTGACTCAAGACTACAAAAGTTATCAACATTAGGTCAACAAACACAAAGCCACACAAAAATACACTAAAACTAAATTATATGCATCTATCATGAAAGTTGTTTGATAACAAGATCAGTTTTCTCCAACTCTCAGCAACTTAAACAACAAATTTGAGACAACACTTTAAGGGTGGATTTGAAGTTTGTCTTGCATAGGTTTAACCTATGCTTTGATTATCAATAAATGAAATGCAACGGTCAGCCTCTGTATTTGAATTTGTTTTCACAGGCACTCTCCAATTTATGTGCAAGTTAAGTGAAAGATGGCAAGCAATAATTTCAAAACCAGACATATTGTAAAGCTCAGGGGACAACCACCCCCCTCCCCAGCCCCTCCCCAGCCCCCAAGAGTAATTTTGAGCTTTTTGGATGTGCACAGCTGTCCAGCAGCTACATCCACAAACCGTCCCCCCACCCAACTCCCCCTTCATCCTCCATCCAGCACAGCACGCTACCGCCCCCGCATTCCCAGAAGCCCCAGCAGAGGCTGTGACGGAGCAGACCCCGCACTGGGCCACTTCCTGTGCAGTGCAGGAAGCCATTTGACACGGGGATTAAGACGGCACAGAGCGAACAGCAAGTAGTGACGAAGAGGAGCGGCTAGCCACCCATTGCTTCATCTGTTTGTCTGCTTACTTTTCACTCTCTCACGGTCACAAATCATCATGTTTGTAGACACTTTATATTACCCACATAGGGTCCTTGGTTTTATAGCTTTTCAGGCCAAAGTCTATTTCCAAGGTCACATTAAGGTTATATATGTAAAATACCAAAAGCCTCAACATTTATCGATTTTTATCTGATCGTCTTCGAGCTTAGTGGACATAGATGGATGGTAGTAGTCACCAAATAACTGCTTCTTATGATAGTTTGCTAATCATCAACAAATTAAGGTACACAAAACATAAATTTTAACTAACATAATTTAGTCACACATTTTTGGCATATTGAATTGAATGGGGGGAAAAACAGTTTTCTATAGGGTCGTCCACTCCCTTTTCAAAGCCTGGAGCATTCATGCACTCCTAACAGGACATGCAAAAACACTGCCATTAAGGTGAAAGTGGAAAAATAAAATTTGACTATGCAAAAACAGGAAATTGAGAACAGATCATTTTTGATTGGTATTGTTTGTCTATCATTTTGGAGGTCAAGATTGGGCTAAACTAGGCTTGATACAGTAAGACTAGTAGACTGACTCAAGTCTGTTTTCTTTCATTAGTTTTTTTCCCTGTATAACCCTAATCGGTTTATATCAGCTTTGTTATACATTTTCCAATCTCCTTAGATGTGCTAAAATGTTTAGTTTATGAGTATGAAGAAACTTTGGATGCAATGGTAGTCACAACATGATGACAAAATTGCCGTTATAAGCAGATCTCTACACAATTCAAACAACTCTCACCACCTGTGTGCGAATACGCATAGAATTAAAACGTTATACTTCACGTAATGATGCAATAGTTTGCGGCATACCTGAAGCTTACGTTATCTGAAACCATATTGACTTTGCCCAACATTACCCTCAAGGCTAGATAGTTGTTAGCATGAGTCGGCTGCCATTCCGGTATTCAAATAACCTTACGTTTAATGATGTGGATGTATCTTAAATATATTATCATGAAACAATTGACTAGTATCCAGCGTAAGATCTATTTTATAAACCTTGTTTTACTTTAGTGCACTGAACTAAAATGTGAACATTGAAAAGGGAGATATCTACTGTACGCACAGTACGTAACATACGTTTTCAAATGTTGCTAAGCAAGCATTAAAGCTTACATTCAACAAAGTGTTCAGAACAAACACGGAAGTATGGACTTGGTGATGGGAAACTGAAATGAGCCTTTGTCCCTTCCAACTCTATTGTTGCAGCCAAACACTGCACAATAATTCGCCATTTTTTTTACACTGATTATTAAATGTATATGTTGAAATATTAAATAAGCTGCGGAACAAACAATGCGGTGACGTCCAACATGATGGCCACGGGTATGTCCAAAGGTGTGTGATTTCACAAGAAAATCGTTTACTCTCGTTTCAAAGCCTTTGAAATACATTCCAGTGCCCCCCCCCACACACACACCAATATATTGCCAGTGAAAACTTGACAACACTACAAAAAAGGAACATGAATGGTAGGTTTTGTCTACAGTGCTTTATAGATCTTTACTTTTTCCGCAATTAGGTTATTAATGTTATATATGACAGCACAATGTAAAAAACGGAGAGGAATAGATGAGTAGGGGAATAAAATGCAACTAGTGGAAATGTCTATCCCTGTGATGCTGAGTCGTCAGTGTAACAGAACCACTCATCTGTCCACCAACAGATGTTTGATGTTTAGCGCTTTAGCTCCTCATGGCTGCGACCTCTTGTACCTTCCAAAAGTGATACAAGCCCGGCTGGCTGGCGGGCTCAGCGTCACCCTGTCACGTTTATTTTCAGTTGCTCTCTCCTGACACGCCGACCGAGGTGATAAAAGCAAGGCAAGCTGTCCATAGTGGTGCAGTGGGGTAACACTTGAGGACATTACATATACATGGAACTTCTTCCTTCTTAAAAAAGGATCCAAGTCAGGGTGGTGGGGTGAGAGTTGGGGCTGTCTCTATAAGCTGTCCTGCGTATGGGAGTGGTAACAAGTATTTATTTACATTCTCCTCTCCAACGTAGAGTGGCCGTGTCAGGCGCTGCTGACGAGATGAAGAGCCTTATCCTGGAGAAGAACAAGATGGCCCTGGAGGAAGAACCTGAAATTCTGGTCAAAGGTGAGTCAGACTCGTAAAATAAACACTGTTGTTGGCACTCGCCTCTTCCTGCTCGGATGCTGCTTACAATCAACTACTGTACTCCATGTGTCGGCATTGAGCGATGGCCTTGACCAGGTTTATGCTAATGAGCATGCACATATAATTTGAATTTTTTTTGTTTAAAGGGTATAATTAAGGATTCACTGTTATAAAATGCCCTGTTTGTCTGTTAATTGACAGTAACCAGCACCAAAGCGCATGGCACATATGGAGCAGCTTTAAGAGCCTTATACAAGGTCAACAGAACCCCACATGGCCACAATGTACTTATATATGTTGTTTTCGTCTTCATGATGCATTTTTTTGACTGGTGCGCCTTCTATTCCAGAGTGACTTATAGTGTTAAAAATATGGTACTATGGTAGGGTTGGTTGGCTTGCTATTGAGTTATTTAGCTTAATTATTTGTCTAATGAATTTATATTGGCAAACTAGCCAGTATGACGCTAGCTAGTTAATTAGTTATTTGGGTAGTGAGTTAGAAAATTAGTTGGTTTGTTGGATAGTTATTTATTATTTGGGTCTGCTAGGTATTTAGTTAACTACTTATGTCAGTAGTTGTTTAGTTGAGTAGTTACGTAGCATCTTAGTTGGATAGGTATTTAGATATTGGTGTAGTTTGTTCATTAACTGGTGAACTACTTAAATAGTTAAATGGCTGAATATTTATGTAGTTTGATAGTTAACTAATAAACAAGTTATTTGTGTAGTTTGGTCATATGTAATTAGCTAGCTATTTGGTGCCATAGCAGGTTTACACAGATATTCCATCACTGCTTTCCTTAATGTTTGTATTTGGCGTATGTCTGCACGCTACTGAGTGCTATTCTAGTTCAAATTGTGACAGATTAAACTAATCAAACAAATCAAATTAGAACAAATTAAGTGGATCAGTTTTGTCTTGAAGCCTGGCCGAGCAGTTCAGGTCCAAACAGATCCTGTCCTTGTTTAAGACGCACCATCGCAACTTCTTGCTGCGCTGTCACCGGGCAGCCAGCCCATGCAGCTGCGGGCCACATGTGTTCCGTGCCTGCTCGCGTGGGCCCAGTGTGAGGGCCGCTGACGTCGACGTCACACGTGCCGTCTTGCCTTGTCCATGTTGTACTTTAGAGAAATGAGCTCATCGGATATTTTTGGTTATTTTTTCTTCCATTCCAAGCCAATGCTTGGATAACTTGTATCCTGTTAGGTGCAATGGTGACTGTCATGTTACCTCGTTGTGACAGTTACTATGCGACGGTAGTAAAATCAACTGCAGCTCTAAACCCTACAACCCTAAATATGTACCACACTCCTACGGCCAGCACATGTCGGTGTCTAGTACCAAGGTTTTTCCTGACTCAAATTGAGGCAGAGGTGGTTCCATCCTGACAAGGTATGGGCGACCACTGATACCAGTCTTATTTTAAGGTATTGGTACTCGCGGCGTTGGCTAATACCAGTATCGGCCGCCCTCCTGCGGCCGTTTTATGATCAGGAATAAGTTAGAAATTATATGAATAGAAAATTGCCATTAATATCCTGCAATTTTATGGAAAAATTATATATATGTATATGTATATGTATGTATATATATATACACACACACACACACACACACACACTAGTGTACCATATATGTACTAGTGGTATTGGTATTTGGTATCAGTGACTACTCAAGAGTTGAATAACAGGTGTCGTGTCGGAGTACTTACCCCCGTAAAAAATGGAATTTTGAACGCACCTAGAGTCCACTGCAGAATGCTAGCAAGTGTTTGCGTTTCTTTTGGTTCTCTGTGATAAATCCTTTTTTCTTCTTACAAAACCTTGTTTCTAAAACTGAAAAACACGTGTGTTCATTTTGGAAAAACATCCATTGTACCCACAGCAGGGGGTATAATTTTTTACAGGAGTAAGTACTTTGGCACAACACCTGTTTTTATCCAGGAAGACACAACCAGACGCTCGCCGGTCACCCAGCGTCATGTCAAAAATCCACAATATATACAGACCACAAAAAAATTAACATTGAACCTTATCTTCAATTTCATATAGACCACCATGGATGAAATATTGCCATCATGATTTCGCTACCCGCACGCGAAGCTCGCCGCGATTCGTCCTCACTCACCGGGTGTCCGAAGCCTTCCGGTGGCCACCAAAGCCACACTCATGGCCTTATTTGAAGCCATAGCCATGACCATGGGCCGCGGAAGCAACGAGAAGCCGAGCTGCGGCTGGCTGGAACGCTCATTGAAGTGGATGGCCCCGCAGCGACCTGGTAGCCTGTGTGCGCGATCGTGAATTATTATTTTTTTTAACTACAGTCATTACAAATTCATCCACAAGTACATATGAAATTCTAAATATAGTTCAGCATTGCTGTAAAACACTATTATGTTAGTTGTATACACTGTATTTTTATGACTTTGGCGACGGCTGGAGCGCGCCTGTACCTCGCTTGAAACCAGGAAATGGGCATGTGCAGCGGAATTGCTCCGTGATCCGTTTCTTCTTCGCTTGTTGCTTCAGGTCTTTCTGGTGCACTGCTTTTGATATAGCGCCTCCATAATGGCGCAACGCTGCAACTGCAGTTAAAATACGAAAAAAAAAGAAATTGCTTTATTGGCATACCGTTTACAGTTCAAATGAACTCGCGTGATGGCACCTCCACTCTTGCTCCATTAATCGCCCATCTGTAATCTCTTTAAAGGGGAAGTCAACCCCCAAAACTTCTTTTGGCAATAATATGTTCTATGTAGCCCCACTAGTCTAAATATGGCATTCTGGTTAATATTGCATTAGTGGCATATGAGTTAAACAGGAAACTCCAGCCGTTTTTATCCATCTCTGGGGCGGCCAATTTGCCAATTGCTGTCGACTGAAGCTTCAGCAAACAGGTGAGCTCTGATTGGTTGTTGCCTGAGCCCTGAGCAACATTGATGTCATCTTCAGTCGACAGTAAGTGGCAAAATGGCCGCCCCCTGAAATGGATAAAAACAGCTGGATTTTTCTTCATAACCCATAATATTGCACAAATGTAATATTAATCAAAATGTCATCTTTAGATGAGTGAGGTCACATATAACATATGTCAAGAAATGTTTAAGATTGACTTCCACTTTAAGTGTGGTGCAAAACAGCATTTTGATGTTTTCCCTAATTTCTTAATTTCTTTCATAAATAATGTCTGAATATTCATGACTTAAATGGATAGAGTGGGATCTAGTTCTATTTTTATTGTATCCTACTGGGTAGATGATTTTATAGATTATTCTTATGTTCAGATTGTTCACATTTCGGATGTAACCACCTTTGAATCACATGCAGTTGCTTCAACATTAGCTTAGTTGTTCAAGCAGCCATGGTAAAAAGTGGACATTCTATAGATTCCATTCCATTGCTTCCATTTTGGATTTAATAGCATTTAAGGACAGTTCCTTGAGCTTTAAGTCATTCTGCAACAGATTCCAAACTGAAGGTGCAGCATACCCAAAGGCCTGTCAGAACATTTGCAACAAAAAGCATAAAGAAGTCCTGAGAAATCCATGAGAAATATTGTCCGGTACCTCTCTGTTCAATAGAAACACATGGAATATCCTTTCCAACAGGAGTAGAAAGTACAGGAACATTTTGTTGGTCTGGTTTTTGATCTAAAAAAAAGAAACAAACAAACATACAAACCCATAAATCATGTGCTTAGTTTTATGTTTCAAAACAAGTTTTTCTGCTCACAACAGCTTGTGCAAGAGATGCAGCACAGCAGTAAACAAAAGTGTCATCTGGTAGGGATGTAACGGTTAACAGAAATCATGGTTTGGTGTACGTACCTCGGTTTTGGGGTCACGGGTTCAGTAGAACAGGAAAAAGCAACCCCCCAAAAAATCCATAAAGCAGAAGTCTTTTCAATTGTTTTTAGTGAAGTCTCGTTTGCTTTTCAATTGTTTTTAGTAGACAATTACAGTAATTTCTGGACTATAAACTGCTACTTTTTTCGCTTGCATTCGACCCTGCGGCTAATACAAATGTGCGGCTTATCCATCATATCACAAGGGGGGAGCACTATAAAGGAAGCGCAAGAGCGTCAGGCAGAGCAAAACAAAACAAGTGAGCCCAAATACAGTAGGAGAGACAGAACGAGAGCGAGACAATTTGCACACTTATTATGGAAAAGTAGCGGTAGCCCGGTGCGGTAACATTAAAACACCTGCGGCTTACAGTCGGGTGCGTCTTATATGTGTAACAAACTGTAGTATTCCCCCAATTTAGCTAGCGCGCCTTATGGTCAGGTGCGCCGTATAGTCCAGAAATTACTGTACTGAACAATTTAGAAATTTAGAACTACGTGAGACAACTTAGTATAAATTGCAGATTACCACTTAAAGGTATCCAAGCTTTATTCTTTTTTCAAGTTTTTCACACAAAAAAAGATTGTTACATTGCAGGCACGAGCTGCACCTATGAACCCTAACCCTAAATATCTGAAGCCTGGGTCCTCAACGACTGCATATGGATGCATAGGAGTTAAAGTGTATATACTAATAGCTTCGGTAATATCTTGGACCTGTCAGCTTTCAAACGTAGACACTTCTTAAAAAGTTAAGCAGTGGGAATAAGTTGTTGGACTGTTACTCAATAGAATGAAAGAATGTTTGATGTGTCCGTGGACGTACTGCACTGTCGAACAACGCCGACTGTCATCTTCCAATCCACCATTTCCACAGCAACGGTGCAAATTTTCCAACACATCGGTTTAAAATTAAAATGGTGGGTCTTCAATCTCCTCTCTTTCTCATCTGAAATCCCAGGACGCAATTTTTTCCTTCGTGTTTTCAATTAATGCTGGTTGGCAAACTGATTTAGTCACATTACCGCCACCTAGTTTGGAGTGCAGATAATGCAAAAACCATTGCACCCCTATCATTTGTTGTCATGGAGTGTTGCATTCGACACATTTTGACCAAGATTAGTCTTAATATTAGATTGTTATTATACTAATAAATGGTATATAAAAGAGGACCTAATACAGAACCCTGCGGCACACCTTTCTGAACAGCTATATCTGAGCATACATCATCATACTCTTAAGTTGTATATAAAGCAACGTAACCGACTGCTTCTGACAGCCCACAGCTCAGAAGTCCAAGTTTTAATACTTACTAAAATTAAACGTTGATGCATTCTTATATTGTTTTTACTAAGGATCCGGGTAATTAATATTGGTGGTTGAATTAAGTGTAGGCAGGTCTGTTGGTACTTTGGAACACATTCCAATTGTACAGTAAAAATAAGACTGGAAGATGCTTGGTGAAATACAGTGCAGTTGTAAACTAACATATTTCACGAGGACAGTGCTGCTCAATAATCGCAAATAACGAGTAAAAATTGATGCACAGAGAAAGCTTGTGTGCTCATGTTCTGTTCGAGGGGGCAGGGATTTTGGGGGCTGGGTTGAAAGGTCACAAATGAAACAAATTAAGGGTAAGCCGTGGCCCCCAAGAGGAGGCATTAGCAGGTCTTAGATGGGATCCAGATGGGGGGAGCGTGGAGCGAGTTTATGGGGTCCTGAAAGCCCTCATCCCCCCCCTCCCCTGTTTTGTGAGTGACAGCAAGCTGAAGTGCAACATGCCATGTCTGACAGAGGTGCCGACGTGTTTTAGGCGTGCGCTTCTCCCCGTGTCTCGCACCCGCTCAGCTTGTCTGCATTCCTTATGTGCGGCGAACTCGGCCTCTTTTAGTTTAACGTTGTGGCATTAAGTAGCTCGAAGGAGGACTATTTTGGTCGTCTTATGATGACCCTCCATAAAGATCATATAGGGAAACTCTTTTTTTATTTTTATTTTTTATTTTATTTATTTTTGTTCCCGGAGAGCTCATTATTGTTCATTTGACATGTCATCATCATTGCTATTTATTTTTTATTTTTTGTATGTGGGTGTTTGTGCGTGTGTGTGTGCGTGCGTGCGTGTATTCATTAGTGCACCTAAAACCTATTAAAAAAATCCCATACCATTCACCTAAACCGAACACTTCAGAATCCAGCCAGTGTCGTGGGGCCGTCAGGAGACCCGAAGAAGGACCAAAGAAAAGAAAGGAAAGTGAAGCCCCGCACCGACCAGACATCACCCACCAGGCCACCAACCAGAGTCCTTCACCAACCCCAGAGACATCTGAATTCCAACAAATCAGGGAGACCTCAAGGGCCCAAAGGAGAGACTGAGGAAAGGTAGGAAGGACGGACGAAGCAGAGTGAGATCCACAGACACCAGCCTCCACCGATTCAATGACCTGAGGAAGAAGCAGATTGTGTCTGAGTTTCGGTAGATGCTGGTGTGGTGGATCTAGCATGCATGAAAATCTCCACCAAAGAGGGGAGCCGTCGACCCACAGAGCAAGCACAACACCTCAGGGCCCCCCAGGCCGCGGCAGCGCCAAAGGACGACCCCCGGACCCCGAAGGGGCCACCGGCCGGAGAGCAAACCCAGGAGCAGGAGCGCCCCCCACCCCAACGCTGCCCGCGCCCCCAACCCAACGCAGCAGGACGGGGCACTGCAGGCCCGCCAGGCACCCCCACCGGTCCACAGTGTCACGCTACTCTACCTGGGAAAACCACGTAGGGTGAAGTTGAACAGAGTTGGGACCGCATGGAAATTCATAAATCGGAGTGCGTGGGAGTAAACAGGCTGGCAGGTGGTACGCAGCTCACTAACCGCAGAGGAAGCCGTGATGCTACAAAGGCGTCATTGCCAGATTCACAGCCTAATTGACGCTTTGAAGGCATGCTCAAGCGTGCGCACATGGCTTTTGGTCAGAGTAGGCCCGCTGCCAATATTGCAGACTTTGGTTCGACTTTTAATTCACATGTACAATAAGTGCAATAGTAAACCTGAAAGTGGCACAAATGTTTAAATGTATTTATATGTCCACAACTAATAGCCAGGAGCCTTCATTAACTCCATTGCAGTTGGCACAAGGTCTCTGTAAGTACATATTTGGAATAATAATAATATTGGGTAGGGGTGCACCGATCGGTCGGCAGGCCGATTTATTGGCCCAGATTTCCTTAATTTTGGGTGATTGGGGGTAGGTCCTGACTGCTGTTTGTGCATATGCACCAAACAGCAGTTCAGAGTTTTTCGAGTCATTGGAGGGTGTGCTGGAGAGCGCTCCCCCTGGGGACTCCCTCGTTCTGCTGGGGGACTTCAACGCTCACGTGGGCAATAACAGTGAGACCTGAAAGGGCCTGATTGGGAGGAACTGATCAGAACCCGAGATTATGTCTCTCAGCTTGCCCAGGAACGCCTTGGTTATGCCGCCGGAGGAGCTGAGTAAAGTGGCTGGGGAGAAGGAAGTCTGGTCTTCTGGCCTACTGTAGATCAGTAGTTGGCAAGCTTGCTCATTAGTCATCTTGTTTAGTTATTTGTGTAGGTAGGCTATAGCAAGCTAGTGGGGTATTCAGATAGCTGGTTATCAAGCGAGTTAGTTATTTTTCCACTTATTTGTGTAGTTCCGAATAACCATTTTACTACAATCTGATTCCCAAAGCTACGAAGCATTGCTGCTTCCGTCTTGTAGCGTGACCGTGTAATCGTGGTCGTAGTGTGGGCCACTGATGGATGCCGATACCCTGACCATTATCTGAAATCTATATGCTTACCAATTCAGCAGCAAGGCACGCTTGTAGGACCTGAGGAAGAAAGGAAAGATGTGAAATTTTGCTGCATGCTCTGATGGTAAAATGTTGGTGGACAAATGAGAGAACATCTGGATTTCCAATGGTTTTAAATGGAACATATTTTGTTACTAGTGAAAATTTTTATTACTTGCGTAGCTTTGCCATCTCTGGTAGAGACAAATAATACTGTATGACAATTGACAATTCTAGAAAATTAATATCCTCTGGCAGATCTGGCCCACACTCATTTAACATCGCTATACTTCTTGGAAATAAAATATTTGAATGGTTTACAATTCTTCTGCTTGACCTTTTGTCACTTTTCTCCATCACCAGCTACACTTGCCCTCTGCTTTCTTCTTTCTCTCACTTCACAGCTTTAATTATGCAGGCTGCATGGCAGGCTTTAATGCCTCTGCCATTAGCTGGCTATATTTGTATCCCCCTAGCATTTAATCCAACAAGTGTGTCCCTTACAGAAATGCTGTAGACAATTACAGACATCTGGGGTTAACCAATAAGTGAAACATAGTGTGCAGCGGCGTTTTTTTGTAGCTCCATGACAAGCCTACCTGCTGTCCGGAACGTTTTGGGTGGGGAGGCAGAGCTTTTCTTTGAAGTTTTCTGATAACATGGCTGCCAGAATGTGTTGTAAAGTCAAATAGGGACAACATTTTGTTCTTGGCCCAAAGTAAATTGACTGGCCATCAGCATGCAGCACAATGCAGGCCAAGGTTGCACAACTGTGGGCATGTGAAGCCCTTTGAGACCCTTTTGTGATTAAGGGCTATATAAATAAACTTGACTTGACTTGATTTGGGATAAGCACCATTGAGATTCATGTGTTACATTGTGCATTATTCACATTATTTCCAGATTTATGGTATGTTATTTCCCACACTATTCACATTGTTTGTTTATTTCGCATGCCGATACAAGATAATAATCCTAGATCACATGTCATTAGAGATCATCAAGTTTCACTTGGTCTAAAACACATTATTTATTTGCTACAAATAATGTATCTTTGTTCATCGATATATGCTAGTGATGTGTATGTGAGAGGTGGAGAAAGCAAAGACAATAATATTTGATCTCTTCTCTTTAAATAAAAAATACCTGGACACAGGTCATAATAAAATTCTTATTGCTCACTTTCTTTACTCAGGATGTTATCTCGCTATATGTTAATTTAAGTGATAGTATGCTAGCATTGTAACCGTTCTCATTAGAAATAGTATGCAAGCACAGGGCAAACCATAAAATCCCTATCTACTCTATGTAGCTCAGCGCTTTCTCCACTCAGGTTGCTTGGTTCAAAGCTGTTAGCGTGTTTGCATTTGAGCTACCCTCGTTACCAATAGTACCTGATTATAGAGGGCACAAAGTTGGATCCTTGTCAATCTGTGTTTGTGTTTTTGTGTTAGCACACCAACTGTTACGATTTTAGCAACAGTCTTTCAAAATTTGACCATTATTTGTAATTTTCCTTTTTGTTGAGGCCACAATTCAAAATAATTCTACCAGGAAAGCCTAACGCGTAACAATTCCTTCATAGTCACAGGTTTCGTCCGATAATTAAAATTTACGTGGAAAATGTATGTACAGTATATTTTTGTTGTTGTTGTTCAAAGTAATTAGTTTTTTTAAAACATATTTTCAACTATTATATATTATATATATAAACTGTTTTCAATATCAACAATTGTGGGGTGGGGGGTACATTGACCATCTATGAACATGTATTACTGGTTTCATTTGTACTTTTTTGTCTTGGGGAAGGTTGGCTGCTGCGTGAAGTGCGAGGCAACTGGATCAAGCAGCGACGCTTCTGGTTCGTGCTAAGCCAGGACTCGCTGGATTACTACAGTGGCCCAGAAAAGGGAGCCCGCAGACTGGGAACACTCGTGCTCACCAGTCTCTGCTCAGTCATTTGGCCAGACAAGCAGACCTTCAAGGAGACGGGTGAGCGTCGCACGCTTGTACACACACACACACACACGCATACACACACACACAGCAAGGCTGACACATGGTTGACTCACGCTTGACGTCTCGGTCGTCCTGTAATGTCTGCAGTGTTCATAAGCGTTTGGTGATTTGGACGTTTTCAGAGATTCCGAGTCAGATGGTTTGCATGTTTTCTGATGTATGTGATGTCTTGCGGTTCCCTTTGTGATCCCACATGCACTGTAATTGTGAGCATATTTGGGAAGCCCCAGCGCGGCTCAGTCCAAAATGCGGTTGAAAGTTTGTTTAGAAACTTTTCAGCGATCAGTCAGGCATCTCGGTTCCTTCTCTCAATGAAACTAAACATTTAGAGTATACCAGGAAGCCAGTCTGGATGAGATGATTGTCAATATTTTGGGATTTTACTACTCGGCCTCCTGGTCCAGAAGCAAATATTTTGGACTACCTCATTGTACATTATGAGGAATTTTCTTGGCGGAAGTGTGGCTTTTCTCTTTGCTTTGTAATGACTTCCATTTAGCTGCTATAAAACATTTTTTTGTTCCTTATTCTTGAATTGAAAATGTGTACTTCCTCCATGCGTTTTCTACTTCTTCATATTTTATTTCTAGTTAACTCTTTGACTGCCAGACGTTTTCAGAAAAGGGATGCCGTGGGTGCCAGCCGATTTAAGCATTTTGACTGATCTTTCAAGGTCCACAGAAAATTTTGTGTTTGGACTATGGAAACACACATACTACCAAATGAAAGATTGGACTCTCATCTTTCATCAGAAAAAAACCTACTTTATTCAGTTTTTCAGTAATCAACAATAGAAAATGGTTAGTTTCACCCAAATGCTGTGTTTTGAAACAAAATACGGAGAAATCAAGCTTTTTGTGAAACAATATTATTTCATGCACTCTAGTGAACACTTTTTTCCCCCATGAATGATGCCACAAACACCTAAATAGTGCTTTACTTCTATAAAACACTACCACCAACAATGAAAAAGTGTTTTTTGATAGCAAAATACGTTTATTTACATTCAACAGTGTAACAATTTGACAAAACAATTTGGCAAACTATTTACAAATGTGTGAAACTGTGGTACTATTTACAATTGTGTGGATGTTTCAAATACAGTTTTTCTTTTTGTAACACTTCCCTGCGTGCAAGGGGACGCAGCAGGATTTGCACAACAGATTAGTTTCACTGCGATTGCAGATGCTACACTTTTTTGCTGGCTTTTTTTTCCGGGGAATAGCAAGTATATACTGCAGTGTGTGTTTGGCCATGTTCCCATCAAGTCTACTCTCAGGATCATGATACGGTGACATTACGGTGGTGTTACGTCTGGCCTCCTCATGTCCTTCAGTTCCTTTACCGGGTGGTAAGATGTTCTGATCCATCTTATCCGCTCCATTCATGGTGGCATCGTAGTCCATAACCAGTGTCTTCTCCGTGATCAGACTGTACCCACTCCTCCGATGAATATGCATTGGACTCGGGGTACTCTTCGTCGTCCGATTGAACGTCCGCCTGTGCAGAAGTGCTTGGTTGTGCTCCGCGTTTTCCGGCGTTAGCATCGCTAGCCGTGAGGCTTTATGACGTGATCATAGCCGCCGCGTCAACACTTCCAACTTCGGCGTCAACCTCGGAGTCACCATCATCATCATCGTCGTCATCAATGTACTCTTTAGCACTGGTTGATGCTTCTCTTCTTTGAAAAAAACGATCAAGCGTGAGCTGCTTGCCACCGGTCGCCATTTTCGCTTTCTCAGCTATTGTCCCCTCAACACTCTAGCTCCGCCTCACGTCTTCTACTGACGCCTACCCGAGCTTGTCCAAAGAGAGTCATCGCTGCCATCTAGGGGCCCAAAATAGTCTTTATAATAACTAGATCTGCTTCATACTTTCAGCACAACTGGCCAAGGCTTTCCTCCACCCGTTTCCCAGAAAAAAAGAAAAAAAAAACCTGGTGAACGTCTTTTAACGTCTTTGGCGCTCCTCCGTAGGATTTTACTAAACGTTATTTAACGTTTTTGGCAGTCAAAGAGTTAAGCCCTCCCTCATTAATTAAGCTTTTATTCACTCTTAGTGAATCTTTCTCGTGAATGTTTAAGGCTAGAATTAAGGCAATAAAGCTTTCTAGTGGGCGATACATTGGTCATTACTGATTGTACGCTGATTGCTATGTGGATTTTATTACAATAATAGCCTTTTATGTGAGAAAATACAAACCTAACCATAGAACCATGATCCCAAATAGGTTCAGAGGAATTAAATTTTGGTTCGCAATTGAATTTCCAACAATAAAATGAGCAAAAGGATCAACTGGGCTGGAGAAATCATCTCTAGTTCCTTTTTGGGTTGTTTCCAGCAGGTTTGCTGTACACTTGGTACTCACCTCCCCTGACAATAACCCTGTAACTGTTCCGCTAGGCTAACTTCCTGCAATGGGACCGCACAAGTGCCCCTTTGGCATCCTTTAAGCAAATGTGAAAAATGTTAGTAGCACCAAGCTGTTAGACCTCACCGTTTTTGGGGGTTAGGAGGATATCAAGACAGGAGGACACAGTGCCAAGTCACGTAGCAGGAAGGCATGATAAGAGCCGTGCAGCTCAGGCAGGCCGGAGTTGCTCATACAAGAAGCTCTGGTTTTCCACAAAGGGGGACTTTGGAACTTGTGACCCAGTTCCGCTGTTGTGATTTGGCCTGGTCCAATTCCAAGAATGTGGTGATTGATCATCAGTGATATAATGTGATGTTTCCGTGCTCTTCTTCAAGGCTACTGGAGCATCACGGTGTATGGGCGCAAGCACTGCTACAGGCTGTACACCAAACACTTCAACGAGGCCGTGCACTGGGCCTGTGCCATCCAGAAAATCATCGACACCAAAGCGCCTGTCGAGACACCCACGCAACTCCTGATCCAGGACATAGAAGTAAGGCCAAATACACTTGCGACACCAAACACAAACAGTCAGCGGGCAACAGGTTATTACCCCCAGCTTGGTCGCTATGGAAACCACACAAAAGGCCAGAAGTCCAAAGTTTCCTTTCTTTCCTGAATGATGTCATCTGGAGCTTAAACCCAGAGGCAGAAAGTGGAGATAAAAAGTTATTGTTTGATGCTTGACTCACTATGCGTGAACAAACAAGACTGAAGTGGGCTGATGAGGGTTATTTTTAGAAGCGGGGTTGCTAGAGAGAACCGCTCACTGGAATCTCAAGGAGCAGGCGGTCGCCTCGTCTCAGGCCAGTCCGCGAAGGCAGTGGTTTCGGCGAGGTCAGATAAACGGTCTACTTTGCTTTGGACTCATGTCTGCGTAATCTAACAGCGAGAGTGTCTAATCTTAAAGTGCTTAATCTTTCCGGCGGCTTGACCAGGGGGGCCCGAGCCATGCTGGAGGGGGCGACTTTGAGGACTTTTAACAGTCCAATCTTCCTCGCCGGCTACATAACGGCTAGCAGTGTTCAACATTACAACAGCGATTCTCTATTGGCAAAGGAAGCTGCACCCACATTTCCATGGTAACCACCCCAAAATGTTTATGAAACTTTGACACCATTCTCCACCCACATTAGACATTTTAGGCAAAAGGGCCTGATTCCATTTGAGGGGTTTTCTGGGCGAAATTTCTTGTTGGAGTTTGTCAAAATAGGTCCCGTGGAATTCATCTTATTCAAAATATAATGGCCGGCTTCCTTTTCAGTTACATTCAAGGTTCCTTGAGACTTTTTCGGGCATCCTGCTATCATAGTCATGTACACAAAATGTCATGCCAATCGGTCAAACTTGAGTCTGAGGCAATTTTTTTCTAATGTTCCAGAAGGCAATACTGAGGATAGTCCTGGGGTTCATGTTTGGGGATTTTCACCAGGATACACATGCTTGCAAAATAATAATAACAAAACGAAACGACACTGCAAAAATTTAATTGAGGAAACTGGACTCTTCTTGATTGTCGACTGGTTGTTATGCAAAAAGTGTTTTGCCAGCCGCAACTGGCAATGACAATGATAACAATCACCCTTATGTGACCAGCTACAGTTATTTAAAAAAAAAAAAGGTTAATTTGACTTTAATATTTATTTATTTATTTTTTTTTTTCTTTTCTTTTCTTTTCTCCTGTAGAAAAAAAAAAATTGACTTTAATATTTAAACAAATGAGTTCACGATGTAATTACCATGGGAAAACGTGTGTCCCATAGCGTGAGACTGGTCGAGAACCCCTTCATTGCATCCCCATGACCCACTTTTGAATTGCTCCTCACAATTCCATCAGTCGTTTCACCTTTGAACGCTCTCTGAAAATCGGCAACAGAGGCCGTTTTTGTTATCTTTTATTTATCTTTTAAAGCATCTCCCAATGTCAACACGAGGCAGCGCTTATTTAACCATCTTTAGGGCGATTTTGGTTTTTTGCCCCCCAACCGTGAAGGGAGTTTAGTTTAATCGCTTGTTTGTTTGCTAGCTAAAACAGATTAGGATAAAACTATGTGCAGATCCGAGTGTTCATTAACATTGTCATACTGTGTGTATTTTTACATTTTTCCTCTGTAAATAATGCATGAATTCTCGTGACTGACATTGGGCATATTGCAGGAAGTGGCTTAGTTTGTTCAGTGCTTCTGTCTGTTACAATAATATTAACAATTTAAAACAATTCCTAGGTGTATTAATAACGTACCTGTGATATGGTTACACCCCCATCATCTGCACCGTTTTGTTACCACAACGATCGAGTGTGAAGCTTGGGGCAACGTGATAAGGCCAAGACAAGACAATACAAGACAATAAAGTCATATTTTTTTAATTCTATTTTTATCTCTATTTTATGTCCTTATTTATACTGTACTGTGCATTTTCAGCTGCTGGTCATGGCTGTTGTTGGTTTTGATTCTTCTTGAGCCGTGCAACGACATTGCGTTCTGTACACTTAGTAAATTTGAATGGCAATAAAGAAAGAAAGCAGCACTTTATCACCATTTACACTTGGCAATGTTTGAAGTAGATTCATGCATGTAGTGTCTAGTCTACCCTAACTATCCATGCCAAAAATTTAAGTATGTGCTGCTAATCAGAAAATAATGCCGTTCGCTAACCCACAATAGTTGAATTGAGGCAACTGGACTTTTCTTGATTGTTGTAGATATTCTTAATCCAAAAGATTTATGTACCTAGTCTTTCTGAGTGGCAAATGGCCCATTTCTATCACACTCTATCTTGGTTCTGAGGTGATCTGTGGGAGAGGTGTTCATGACTTAACGCTATCAATACTTTTGCACTGCAGCGCTGCTTAGTTTGTGGGGAGTCTTATCTTAATTAGCCCCACTGTTACATCACAGTCCAGCAAACAAGACATGTTAATGAAAAGTTTGCAGCAACTTTTTTGGTTGCGTGATTTCACACTTGATGACCCCCAGAGACTAAAATGTTTGTATACAAGCAATTACAAAGTCCGTTTCCTAAACATGTCCCCCTCTATTGAAGAAAAAGGGAGCGCTGCATAAACTGTCAATCATTGTCTACTGTAAACACGCCTACAGTGTCTTTTGTTTGCTCTGAGCCAACATGCCTGGTGTGGTTTGGATAATGAGGCTTAATTCTGGACATGTTTATGTGACAAGCAAACATGTCATGGCTTCTCTGACACCAGCAAGGCTATTGTCGAAGTAGAATAGAATTGGAGTCTTTAGTGAAGTTGTGCAATTGTCATGTTCAAAGCGTCCGTGTCTCGTTCCTGCCCTTCAAACAGACTAGGCCGTCACCAGCGTGCACGGAACACCGCCGAGGAATGTGTCAACTCGGGCCCCGCTGAGTAAGCTTGTGTGGAAGCCCGCCATAGAGAGGCTGGGGAAAAGTCGAGAGAGCGGCGGTGGCGGTGTTACTAATAAGCAACAGGTGGCGCAGGGCCGTATAGCGTGCGAGCCATCTGTTGCCTCTGGAAGGCGTCCGGGCCGCGGGCCACCGAGGACTGAAACATGTTGATCTGGCTGACTCGGGCGGATAAAATATAACATGTCTATCGTGCTGCGGCCGTTTGCCGGGTCATCACTTGACCTCGCCCCAGATGCACTCAGTCACCCGCTGGGCTTGATTGGCCGCACGCATGGTGGAGGAGCGATATGAACTTTCTCAGCAACTTTTCTTTCACCTGTTGTCCTTCAGGAAAACAAGTTCAACCCTGAAGTGGTGGAGCACATTTACCAGCACAACCCCATCCTGAATTACACCCATGGCCCCCTCTACGCTCCACTGCTGCCCTTCCCCTACGGCAGCCTTGAGCACACATGTAAGCCATTTGACACACACGCACACACACAAATCATGATGCCAATGTTGTGTTGTTTGACAGCAATGTGTTAGATTGTGTGCATCTTGTTTGCTTGATGATATATACAATGTTAGTTTTAGCAGCATGAGAGTCCAATAAATGAAATGAAGCGTTGCAGGAAGACTCCTCCGGGAAAGTGGTTCTCCTCAGGACCTGTTCTGGTTGGTTAATGCCAAATCTTCCACAGCAACGGCCTCACTTCGCTTTTGCCATGTAGTCATGGGTGCAAAGGATAGAAGAGAAGAGGCAGTAAAACAGGCCAAAATCCAGTTGGCAGGATGAGCGACTATTTGCTTAACTCATTTACTCCCAGCCATTTTCACTGAAGACATCCCCTTCACTCCTGGCTGTTTTACTGGATTTTTACAGATTTTTGCAAGGCCCACAGAATATTCTGTTCTATTGCTGTAAAAACATGGAACCTACCCAAAAAAAGATTTGTTTATAAGTTTATTTTAATTTTGCAGCAATTAGCATTAGAATATAGCTAAGTTTTATCATTACTCACAAATCTATTTAGAATTGTTAGTAAATTAGTTTTTTTTTTCAATATGGCCCTGGTTGATTTATTCTATTCTGCTGCCACCTGCTGGCCGTTTTTGTAATAACTACCCTTGTTTCAACTATTGTATGCAGTTGAAAGGCTGCATCAAAGCCTATATGCTCTAGCAAAAAAACAACAACAAATAAATACGTCTTTGGGACACTTAAACATTTAAAATATAACATATTTATATGTTTTTGTGAGCAAATTAGTTAATAGGTGGATGTTTCACTTAATTTGAGAGTCGAAATAAGTCTCAAGTTAAGGTTAAAGCATTTATACAGAGATAGCCGCTGTAATTTCCACAACGGCATTCTAGCGTACTGCAGCCCAAATACAGAATGCTATAGAACTTGCTGACTTTTTATTTTGTCACAAAAAAATATTGAAAAAATAAGTTGACATTTTTCAGTGCATGTCTTATTTGATGATCTCATACGATGTTGTTTGTATGTGACTGAATCCAACTTTTTTACTAGCCAAAGAAAAGGCAGCTAAAAAGTAATCCTTGCTGAGCAAGGTCCTGTGACAACGCATTGATCTCACGTGACATTAAAGGCCTAATTTTCCTGAAAATGTTGTATACTGTTCCTGTTTGTAACCATTCCGAATGTTTCACAGACCACCACGGCAAGGGCTACGGCTCGTTGTGCGAAGAGGCCGTCAAGCTCTTCAACGGCCTGCAGCAGCTGGAGTCGGTGCACGATGCCGTGCCCATCATCCAGGGCGTTCTGCAGACCTGCCTGGACCTGCGGCCGCTGCGCGACGAGGTCTACTGCCAGCTGGTGAAGCAGACTAGCCACACGCCCGCGCCCTACACCGCCGCCCACCTGCGCTACTGGCAGCTGCTCACCTGCATGAGCTGCACCTTCCTGCCCGGAGCCGCCGTCCTCAAGTATCTGCGATTCCACCTCAAGAGGTATTGTAATACATTTTGTGGACAAAATTATTCAGTCACATTTTGCAAGTCATTCACTGATATGGACGTTTATCGTCATCAACTGGAATCCAATCATTCACTGCCTTTGACGAATATAATCGTCAAGCACATTTTTCAACAGGTCAGCGTTGAGGTTGAGTTTGCCTGTGAATGTCAAGTTTGACAAACAGATCCCTGTAGATGGCGGCGTTGGCAACGTTGCATGGTTTTGGATTTGAGATTAGCACTGCTTTTGTGTAGAAAATAAAGATTAGGGTGTGAATTTTGGCTCGTCCCATCGATTGTGAGGGAGAGAAATGCCAACATGGAAGTCGGACAAGTAGGAACCTGACACTCGAAACAGAGTATGGATGGTACGAACACAGTATGTGTCATGGTAGTTAGTCGAAAGCAATCATGAGGAAAAGGGGAGCAGTTCAAGGAACGAATGGCGAACGGCTTGTAGATAAGCCACTGACATTCAACTCGAGCAATGTGCTACACAAAGAAGCTAACTGCTACACGTTTAATCTTTGTCGAGTTTGTAAAAAGATCCTGGATTCCTATTAGGAATTTTTGGACCATATTTTCTTTGAAATTTAAGGTCAGTTCAATTCAACTGCCGCTGCTATGAGAATTTTGATGCGAGACGGTGGTGAATAGAAAAAATAAGCAGGCGCCAGCATCTCATAGCGACACTTTAGCTATTGTAGGCTGTGGATTTGCAGTTCTGAATTAGCCCTTCTGCGGCGCATGCTAATCTACGCTATTAGCCCTCTAATCTCCCTCCTCCGCGTTTTCTGTCCCCCATCAAACGGCGGCGGGGTCCTTATCTACAGGAGCGATCACGGAGTCAAATAACTTGACGGCTCTTTTTTGCTCTCACGCACTTTTTCTCGCCGCTCCCTTTGGAAAGCCGCAGCTGGGCAGCGCCAAGGCTGGAGCTGGGCATGCGGCCCAGAAAAGCTTCCACATCCCCCCACACACACACACACACACACTCCTCCCAACATGCAGTGCCCCCCAGAGAATCTGTGGAGGGAGGAGAAGTGGCAGTGAAAAGGGGGCATATGAGGGGATCCCACATCCTTGCTGGAACATTCCTAATTATGTTTCAGCAGCGGGACAAATTCCCACCCCTGACAGTGTTGTTATTAAAAAGGCCCCGGTTTGAACGCCTCTTTTGAGTAAATTATGTGCCCCGGGCTCATGTCACGTAATTGTTTCCTTCCCACTCCATCTCTGATTTTTGTTTAGACAAGACTGAGGTCATATTAACCGTGGATTCACTTATTTTAATACTGGTGAAAACGTCTCTCTCTTTTTTTTTTTTTTTTTACCAGACGATGACTGGAAATGCAAATGAATCCACGGAAATGCAACTCGTCATACCAGTGATTCCCAAATTTTGGTTATCACAAGGGGTCCGTGTCATAGAATATATGAAGAGAATAGAATTAGTACTACAAACCCAATTCCCAAAAAGTTGGGACACTATACAAATTGTAAATAAAATGCAATTGAATGCAATTATGTGGAAGTGCCAAATTTCAACATTTTGTTTAGAATAGAACATAGATGACAGGTCAAAAGTTTAAACTCAGAAAATGTATAAGTGCATCATCACTTTCAGAGATCTTGCATTTCTCAACACGATAATGCCAGACCACATGCAGCATCATGGCTGCGTAGGAAAAAGGATCCGGTCGGGTATTGAAATTGCCAGCCTGCCAGTCCACTTTTTTCACTTCTAGAGCACATTTGGCGCATCATAAAGGGGGAAGGTGCAACAAAGAAAGCCCAAGACAGTTGAAGAGTTATTAGAGAGACGCGTGTTAGACAAGAATGGGACAGCATTCCTATTTCTAAACTTGAGAAACTTGTTTCCTCGATCCTCAAACGTTTACAGACTGTTGTAAGAAGAAGAGTCAACTTTTTTGAGATTTGTTGGCACCATGACATTTAAAATCAACATAGTTTTCCCTTAAAATGATACATTTTCTCCGTTTAAACTTTTGACCTGTGCTCTATGTTCTATTCTGAATAAAATATTAAAATTTGCCACTTCCACATAATTGCATTCAGTTTTTATTCACAATTTGTATAGTGTCCCAACTTTTTGGGAATTGGGTTTGTAAATGGACATTTTAGTGAGATCTTGAAAAAAATGTTTTTTGAGACAAATGTCCAACGTTTTGTGTATTGCATCAGTTATTTTTTGAGAGGATTCATATTATATTCCATCCCTGCTTGGTGTTTACACAAGACTTAGCTCATAACTTCATCACATTTTTCATTTAATTTCACACCTTACACAGTCAAAGGGATGCATTATAAGGCCCAGCTGCACGCACGCATGCACGCACGCACACGCGCTGGCACGCTCACCAGGGCCTGGCTGCTCGGACTCTTTGTCGGGAGGAAGCGGCAGGTCAGCCCCGTTCACAGGAGCGGAAACACCTTTTCCTGTTTGGTGTGCTAAACTCAAAGGCAAACGTGGCTTTGAAGCGCTTTTTAACGTCCCCAAGAGCCAACGTCAGAATGTTCTCACATTTTGTCATTTCGGCAGCCCAAAGAAAATAAAACTTCAAAAGGGGTAACGTGGTAGAGTTGCCGTGTCGCACTCTTAAAAGGGTTTGGGTCACTTTTAACACGACATGTTTGAACAATTTGTCTTTTGTTACCGCTGCCAAGTTGATTATATTTTATTTTATTTCTTTATTTTTTTGAGAGAGAGTTGATTATATTTTTATTGGGAATGTTTTTTATAGGGTGAGGATTAAGGAACCACATTTGGCTACGAAAGTAAAATAGACATGATGTGTTTTCCCAGATGATAAAAGTGCATTATAATATTATGCCATTGCTTTAATAAGAAGTTGTAAAAAATATTAATAAAAATAATATTCTGTGATTTAAAAAAAAAAAAAAAAAAAAAAGAGTAAATGTCAATGTCAATTTTGATTGGAGGGTTTTTTATTTGTGTGTGTGTGAGTACTTACAAACCCAGTTCCAATGAAGTTGTAATATTGTGTGAAACTAGGTTGCCAGTCAATTAATTTTTTTTTAACTTGACTTCAATGATTAACTCACGATTAATCGCTCGTTTTACATCAGTTTATATCTGAATTTATAATAAAGTGTACAATATTTTTTTCCAAATTTTTCATACTCTTGTTAACATAAAAGTGGGAAGAAATGTTAACCTATTAAAAATATGGTTGCATATTTAGTCATTGAATCAGTAATTTCATAACAATTCATATATATATATATATATATATATATATATATATATATATATATATATATATATTTTTTTTTTTTTATAAAAAATAAGTAGTGTACTGTAAAAAAAAAAAAAAGTGACATTGATTTGTGTTTGTTATTTTTCTGTCACTACATAGCATAATTGCATTTGTAAGACAATGGTGACAGCTTAGTGCATTTTTATTTTCATATTAAGAGCTGACAATTTTTTTTACTTGAAGTAACTTGTGAAATTCTGCACATTTTATTAAAAACGGCAAAATACAACTTGACCCCAGTCCCACAAATATATGCATTAATTAATTTATTACTGCTAAATTGTGTTAAAGTGACTCCTTTGCGCAATGTTCAATGCTTTTATTTTGTTAAATTCTCAGATTCAGGTCCATTGATATTAAACTGACGCCACTTTACTGCAAGCCAGAGATGTTGGCGCTCTGCTGCAAGCGAGCCAAGAGCACGACTATCAGACTATGTGTTAGAATTAAGAGCTATTTTCTGGAGTTGCCGAATAAAATACGCCTCACATCTAAAGATCAAGTGGCTTGGGGTCACTCCAACTGACAAGACGGCGTCAATTCGGCTCTTGGCTCTCTCTGGGTTTGAGAGTGCCACGGACACCTCTTGCTGGAGCAGCCTAGCTCGTTGCTAACGGCTAACCGAGTGCGTTCTTCCAAAGCAGAGAACCTGCCTCTTAAACATTGCATGTTTTAGCTTCAGTGTAGTACAGTGCATTTCTATTGGGTAATTTTGACGTGGACGTTTCTGCTGCGTCATGACTGGAATAAGGGGAATTCCCTTCAGTAGAGGCTTTCCAAGTAAGGGGCGGGGCCGTTAATCGAGCGTTAAAAAAATAATAATAGTGCGGTTAAAGGCACTTTAAGTTAACGAGAAATGAACGCAATAATTTTGACACCCTTATGTGAAACATAAATAAAAATGGAATACAATGATTTGCAAATCATGTTCAAACTATATTTAATTGAATACACTAGTTATTTCATGTTCAATATGATAAACTTAACTCAAAGTTTTATGGCTGTAACGTGTTCCCAAAAAATGGGACAGGTGGCAAAAAGACTTAGAAAGTTGGTGAATGCTCATCAAACATCTTTTTGGAACATCCCACAGGTGAACAGGCTAATTGGGAACAGGTGTGTGCCACGATTGGGTATAAAATGAGCTTTGTGGAATTTGCTCAGTCATCTGCAAGCAAAAATGGGGTGAGGTTCACCTCTTTGTGAAAAATTGCATGAGAATAAAGTTAAAACAGTTCAAGGACAATGTTTTTCAACGTACAATTGCAAGAAATTTAAGGATTTCATCATCTACCGTCCATAATAACATCAGAAGGTTCAGAGAATCTGGAGAAGTCACTGCATGTAAGCGGCAAGGCTGTAAAGCAACATTGAATACCCGTGACCTTCGCTCCCTCAGGCAGCATCACAAACCAACATCAATGTGTAAAGGATATCACCACATGGGCTCAGGAACACTTGAGAAAACCAATCTCAGTAAATACACTATGGCGCTACATCCACAAGTGCAATTTAAAACTCTACTATGCAAAACAAAAGACATTTATCAACAACACCCAGAAACACTGCCGGCATCTCTGGACCCAAGTTAATCTAAGATGGATTTATGCAAAATGGAAAAGTGTTCTGTGGTCTGACGAGTCCACATTTGTTTTTGGAAAATGTGGACGTCCGGACTGTTATGGACGCAAAGTTCAAAGTCCAGCATCAGTGTTGGTATGTGTGGCGTGGGTAACTTACATATATGTGGTACATACAGGTTTTAGACAAACATGCTGCCATCCGAGGTACGTCTTTTTCCATAGACGCCCTTGCTTGTTTCAGCATGACAATACCAAAGCACATTCTCCACGTTACAACAGCGTGGCTTCGTAGTAAAGGAGTGTGGGTACTGGACTGGCCTGCCAGCAGTCCAGACCTGTCTCCCATTGAAAATGTGTGTAAAATATGACATCGGAGAACCCGGACTGTTGAACAGATGAGGCTGTACAATACATCAAGCAAGAATAGGAAAGAAATCCACCTATAAAACTTCAACAATTAGTGTCCACAGTTCCCAAACGTTTGTTGAATGTTGTTAAAAGAAAAGGTGATGTAACTTAGTGGTACTCTTGACCCTGTACCGTTTTTTTTTTTTTTTTTAAATGTGTTGCAGCCATAAAATTCTAAGGGAATAATTATTTGCTTAAAACAATAAGCTTTACCCGTGTCACCAATGAATTCAATTATTATTATTATTATTATTATTATTCAATTAAATATAGTTTTTTTCTGTTTTTATGTTTAACACAACATCCCAACTTCATTAGAATTGGTTTTGTAAATCAAAATGGACACCACCTATTTTCTTAGCCAATCAGCATTTTAAGTATCTTTGACTCTATATCACAAAAACTTGGCATTTGAACAGGGGTGTGTAGACTTTTTATATCCACTGTAGATTGTTTTACTCACTGTTTTTAACCTCGATTCTGTTAAAAGTTTGTCTGGCAAATGTAAAATTGTCACAAACCTGTTGCAGGATCCAGAACCAGAGTCCTGAATCGGAGATGGACAACTACGCATCCTTCATCAGCGAGGCTCTGGAGAAGACCAAGTGTCGTGAGTGCGTGCCATCCTGGGAGGAGATCCAGATGCTGATGAGCAGGCAGGAAATGCTGTGCACGGTGCACTACCCCGGATCTGGTTGCTGCCAGCTCTACATCAGCTCTCATACCACCGCCAATGAGGTTTGCACTTAAATGTGCTACTGCAATAATACTCTAGCATTAGATCGGTTTAAAAAATTTTTTTTTGTATTTTGTTTGCAAAAGAGAGAAAAAGAAAAGAAAAAAAAGATTGGTTTTAATTTCATTAGGATTCATTTATTATTTACTCGTCAATTATGCCACCTTTACAAAAACTAAACGCATGCATATTGTTTTTTTTTTTTAAAACATTTTCCATAGCATGAGTTAACAAAAACTGCAACATAATAATTCAATCTTCCTTGGCCCATTCCGTAAAGAAAATCTTTTCACATCATTTACACATTTACAATCGAGGTAACATGTTTACATGCGTGGCGGAAAGAGTTACTCCCGTTTACATGCTCATTTGTGCTCGATTGGAATATCTCCAAAACAATCACTTTTCAAAAACCAATATTTAATGTGCTATGCCCTTTAGATTGGTCAATGAAATGATTTGTTTAAATAAGAGACCAACAAGGGGGCTGGCCAATAGTGAGGAAATTTGTGAAAAAATATTAAATTGACCAGATTTGGAATGATGGAGTAAAGAATCAGCCACTAAATATATGTTGAAATTTGCTAATGTTGTGAGTTTTTTTTCCACTTTTCCATTAAGGTTCATGTAAATATGGTCGCTGCAAAATCCCCCCCCCCCCCAAAAAAAAATAAAATAAAATGATTGATATGTTTTTTTTTTTTTTGTCGTTTCCCTTCCCCAACCACCATGTGTGTTCTCCAAAGGTGGTGCAGAGGATGCAGCAGAGGCTGGGCCTGAAAGACAGCAAGAACACGTTTGCTCTGTACGAGCAAAAGGCGCTGTGGGAGCAGCCTGTGTCGGGCGGCGCGCTCATCGCAGACATCCTCACCAGGTCAGACACAATAAAAGCTTTTCAGTGTGCGCCGGCCGGGCGCTTATTTGTTAGTCAACCGAGCGGCAGATTGTGCGCTTTATCACTTCCCATGCGGAACATCATGCATGGCTTTGATAAGAGGCGACCTTGTCTTGGTGTTGTTGGTCAAACATGACAACCTGTGGGGGACGCGTTATAGTTGTAGTTTTTTGTCTCCAGTTAGCTACAATACAAGAAAGGTAGTTAAATTCTAGTTCTGTGACGATGATTCCTGTTGTGAATTTGTGTGCAGCATCTCCAGCAAAGAGTGCGAGTCCAAAGGCCAGCGCAAACTGTGCTTCAAACTCTACTGCCTGCTCGATGCGGACAGCATTTCAGTCGACAGCATCGAGTATCTCTTCCTCTTTGAGCAGGTAACACTTTAGATACTCACCGGAGACACATCTGCAGGCTCTAATGCAAAAGACTCTCTTTTGATTGGCTCTATTAGGGAGGTTTGTTATTGTGGTTGAGTTAGTTAGTTGGAATTCCAATATCAATTCATCAATTTCTGGTTATTGATGGAACATTCGTTCCCTCTTTTTATTTTTTTATTTTTTTATTGTTCTTAGTAAATCCCATCACTGTTAAGCTATTTTGTGAACAGACCCGTGGGCTCCTCATGTTCTCCTTGGGGCTAACTAGTACCCACGGGCACCATTAAAATTTTTATTTTGTAGCACAACGCACATTAATAAGCAGAGCAAAAAGGCATCTGTGTTTCTCTCTTTCATCTTGCTTCCTCCTTCCTCCTCCATGTGTAACTCTTCACTCCTCCCCTCTCTGCTCACTGTGGAGAGTGAGAGAGAGAAAAGGAAAAAGGGGGACAATTAACTTGAAATCGTCTGCTCGTTCACTCAACTCTGCAAACAGCTAATCTTATTTTGCCTTGGTTAGAAGTTCCCTCGGGAAAAAAAGAAGAACTTATTCCCAATGACAGCCAGTATTTGCGGTTATTTGAAACTTTTTAAAACCACGTCAAACCTGTAAGCGGCTCATGCCTGTTCACGATCGTGTGAAAAGATGATCCAATCCATGTAAGAAAGCCACTCGTTCAATTCAAGCCATGCGGTGAGTCGGTGTCCCTCACGTGTTTCACAGTTCTATCGGTGAATACTTTGCCTTGACAGGCTCTTGAGGTTTAGCAACGAGAACAGGGTGTGGTCAAAACAGACTGATGGCACCACACAATCCATTTTTGACTTTCTTTTTTTAACCCGCAGTGCCACGAGATGGTGATCCGTGGCCAGCTGCCCGCCTGCGAGGAGGACCTCCAGACGTTGGCGGCCCTCCGGCTTCAGGCCGTCATGGGGGACTTCAGCACGCACGCGCCCTGCCCGCCCCTGGACCAACTCTTCCCCAGCCACGTGCTGGAAGCCCGCGTCCTTATGGCCCAGGCGCTGCCGCCCTGCCAGGTGGCGGCGCCGACGGGCTGCCCCGCCGCGCAGCGCTTCCCCACGGGCCTGCTGGCGGGGGCGCTGTGGAGCCACGCAACGGCGGCGCACAAGCAGAAAGTGGAGAAGGACCTGCGCCTACGCAGCCGCGTGAAGGAGGAGGCGGCGGCCGTCATGGGAGCCATCTTGGAGCGCTGGAGGGGCCTGGCGGGTTCCAGCTGCAGAGACAGTATGGCCGCCTACCTGGCCATAGCGCGCCAGTGGTCCGGCTTCGGATGCACGCTCTACGAAGTCGACTTCTACATTGTGAGTAGTTGTTATCGTGTCAATGGCTGGGATCGAACCTGCGGCCCACAGGCTACATTCCTAACCACTTGATTGGTCTTTGTGGTTTGTTTCGTTAACAGACTCGTGTGCTGCCGGTTAAATAGTTAAAGCACATAAGCACAATAGCGATACTGTTTTAAAACATTGATAATGAATTTTTGATTGAATATTTAATAGGTTCATTTGCATAGCCGTAGTGCTGTCTGCTGACATGGCTGAAGACAGTTGATCTTTTTTGTATCAGTATTTATTTTGTGACTATTTAATACTCCGTAGTTGATTTACATGGGCACGACATTGATAGTAATCATGATATTTTAATTTTAATTTTTTTATTTAAGTTAAAGGTTAGAACTTGGAAGTTTGTAAGTGCTCTACACTCTAAACAGTTGGGTCAAAAGTAACCCAATTATGGATCAAAAATGGACCGATCCACTTCATGGGTCAATTTGACTCAACTTTCTGGCTTGCACGGGACGAGGTGCGATTTATACAAAATGACCCAAGTAAAGGATCTGATCAATATTTATGAGTTGCTTTAAATTAAAAGACCCATTTATTGACTCAAAGTTGGTTCAAATGGACCAAAGTAGAGGACCAGTTGATTGGGTTATTTTTGACTCAACTGTTTTTAGAGTGTAGAAAGTTTGCAATATGTTTATTATAATGTTGCAATTACCTTATGTCTAAAATACTAATATAATGTAAAATTATAATAAAACATTTGTGGAGCACTGAAAAAAATACTGCTCAAACCATTTTGCTGCATGTTTTCGGCATTACCACTGCAGTCATTTTGAGTTCTTGAGAAACAAAAACATTCATTGATTTGCGTTCACAGTATTTAAATGATTAAAGGTGCATTCATTGCACAGTTTGTCACTTTTTACTCGTGACTCCCACTTCTGGCCTAAAGCGTAACTGCAGCCTCTGTATCATGGTGCGCGTTCGAGTATGGGTGCTCGGATGAACTCTTCGCAGATGTTGCCTTCAAGGTCACACTGACATTTTGAGTGTCCCCTCCAGAGTTCAACGGGGAGTTTTTCCCAGAAGTTGTGGTTGGGGGTGGCGGCCAGCAGCGTGTCTCTGTATCGCCAAGGAGAGGCCGAGGCCTTCGAGTCGTTTCCCTACGGACAGATCCGCTCGTACGGCGTCTCCGACAGCAACACGTTCAAGATCAGCGCCGGCGGCCGAGACATGCTCTTCGAAACCAACAAGGTAACCGGCGGATGGATGACCTCTTGCAAGGGCTTCAAACAACAAACGTTGCTCTGCATCACCATTGTCGCGGGAAAAATCTGATGGGTATTAACCACCTTATTGCTGCAAGTAATATGTCGGGGAATGGTGCCACAGGTCAAAACATTAGGTACACGGTGAGTCAAAGCGATAATGCGCAAAAAATGCAAATAAATAAAATAAAATAATAAAATCAAATCTAAATTATTAGAGAAATTTCAAAACTAGAGGGGAAAAAATATTACTGTAAAACTAGTAGGAAATAATATCAAATATTAGATTAAAAATACAAACATTTTAGACAAAAATACACAAAAATGCTGCAAGAAAAATACATTTTATAGACACTACTAGACCTAAATGAGAAAATCAGAAAATACAAGATATTCAAAGAAGGGTTTTAAAATTAATGCGTTAATTTAAAGTTCCTTTAACGCCACGGAAATTTTTTTTATGCGCAATTAATGTCCGCCCCTTAATTGGAAAGCATGAACTGGGGGAATTCCAGTCACATCCACGCAGCAGACACATCCATGTAAAAATTTTGCGGTGATAAATTTAATAATAATGCATATATTTGTGGAGACTGGAGTCAAGGTGTGTTTTACAATTTTAAAAATATGCAGAATTTTAGAAAGTTACTTCATGTTAAAGATTAGATGGCTCTTAATATGAAAAGAAAAAATGCACTGAGCTGTCACCAATGTCTTACATATGTATTTGTTCCATCTAGTGGCAGAAAAATGACCAACACAAATCAATATCACACTTGTTTTTTGCAGTAAAGTACAGCTTTTTAATTTTAACTCAATTTTATGTACTATTATGAAATTACTCATTACTCATATTTCTATTAGTTTAAAATTGTTTCCACTTTTACGTTAACAAGAGTATGAAAACTTGGAAAATATATTTTATTGTACATTATATTGTGCATTTAGAGCAGTTGTTAAATTTGAGATTAACTATTGAAGTCATCCGATTAATTACGATTAAAATTTTTACTCACCTGGCACCCCGAATTCAGACATTCACAAATACTAGAAAAAATGCTGAACTATTCAATGACAATTCAAAGCTTGCAAATAAAATAAAATAAAATACACAAATTCTAGATGAAAAATATTGAAAATATTAGAAAAAAAATTACTTATGATGTCGGAAGAAAAATGAATATTTGAAAATAAGAGATGGATTTTAAACATTCACAAATGAAAAATACAGAAGAATGTTTGAAGAAAAATACAAAAATATTACCTAAAATTAGGAAGTGCAAAATATTCTATAAAAACACAAATGAATAAATGAAACTTGAATTATTGTATTTTTTTAATTAGCCAAAAGCAGCCAAAAATTGGAAAGTCATGCAAAAACATCTAAACATAAAAAATTTACAAAAATAGACAAATATTGCAATTGTTAGGCGTTGTCTTGGTCTCGTAATGACAAAATACAAAATCTTGTCGAATCAAGACATGTACTGGTCCATTCACAGATCAACCACGTCAATAAGAGCAAATTGTGCCCAAAGTAATGATGAACGTGTGTTTGTGTCCGTTCCAGCTGAGCGAGATCACGCAGCTGATGAACGCTTACTTCAACGCCACCCGCCTGCAGCCAGGCAAAGGCGACGCCGTCAAAATCCACGACGGCACGCCGGTGGGCTTCCGACACCCGTCGGCGCCCGCCCTGCTGGAGCTGCCCTCGCACCCGGTCTGACACGGACGCCGCCCACCGGGACCCAGCCCCGAAGGCGGGGCCGTCCGTCCTCCGAGCTGGACCACGAACAACTTCCACATCTGCTTTCTGGTTTCTTGTTTGGGTTGACTTTGTCTGCCTCGAAGGCGGCCGTCATCCCTGCTTCCGTCGAACCTTCATCAAGGAGTTTTTCCCTTGCGATGCAGCCAAGTGTGTGAACTTGGAACTGGAAACAGATGTTGCGTTTTTGCAGCTCAAGTCACCTTGGCTCGTGTGCGCTACCCTATCGGGCGTCTCGTTCTTTTTCTTCTTCTATGGTTTCTCGCCCGTTTGTCCCTCATACGTACTTCGGCCTTGACTGATGGCGTTACAGCGCAGCGCAGCTTTGCTTACAATGATGAAACTGGGGTCCCTTGACTGAAGAGCACAAGCATTTTCCAGTTGTCCGTTGTTACTGGCCATCCATTCATTCGCTTGTTTTGCTTTTGCTTCCACAAACACACAAAACACATACTTCATTTTCATTTTTTTTTGTCCTCCTTCAAAGTCTTAATTAAATGCACACAAGTGCACCTTTTCCCGTCAGCAACACATTTGGCGACGTTCCCTCCCTCAGGTGTGACATTGGATGTGTGGTGGCATGTTGTGCTGGTAAGTAGGAATCCCCGCCACTTTTTTTGTTTTGTTTTATTTTTAATGACATTTAAATTCAACTACGGTCAATTGGCTTTGACTTTCCGTACTCCAAATTGCTTGACGGATCTCCGCATTCACCCGCCGCAGCGTCAGGAGCAAGTGGGGGGGGGGGGGTTTCGCTGTTTGTTTTGCTCAAGGACACGTTCATAGGCATAGCAGATGTTCCCTGTTTACTCGTTATTGAGATGTTCAATAGTTCACAAATTCTGCTAGCATGTGTCAGTTGATGAGCACGTGTTGCATTCAAATGACAGCAAATGTGACAAGGGTTGGAAAGGCCCGTCTTGACATTGGTTAGCCTCACACACACACACACACACACAAACACTTCACACAAAACCACACACGCACTCATGCATAGAAAGCAATAATGGACACACATTAGACACACGTTCTAGGAAGGCAGAGAAACTTCCATGTTCCCACATGCTGACATTTTGTGTTGAATTGATGAGAGGCCTTGATTGTCCGTTTTCGGGTGTTTGTTCGTCGACATGTCCCGGAAGAAATGTCACGCTTGTGATAGAAATGTGCTGCGAGTGTTTTTGTTTAAAGTTGATCCCAGAGCCAAAATAAGTTAGCCACGTTGTAGGATGGACCAAAGGTGTGTGTTTTTGTTTTTTTTGCAATGAAGCTCCCCTCTCCCTTGCCCCACTTTTCTATGAAAGTGTTGAAGTGTACTTGAGGAGCGATTTTGTGGCGCTAATTGTGCAGTTCAAGTTTGCCATGTGACAAGACATACAAAAGACAAACGCCAGCAGCAGCAGCAGCAGTTTGTTCCATATCAGACGAATCTGCAAACCGTTGACAGCTTGGCAGCTGCAGGCAGCTTCGGGAGGATGTAGCACAACAACAACAGCAAAAACAAAGCCTGTTCTGTTTTATATTCACTTTGTTTGTACGCTGCATGGTACCTTCTTTATCTAATGTGTGTGTGTGTATAGTTGATTGCACTATTTTTTAAACTAACTTGGAAGTGCAATAAGACAAATACTGTATGTAATTATTAATAAAAAGAAAACACACCCTTGCATCAGTTTTTACGTGTTTGTATGGACACATCATTTGAATAGGTCAAATTGTTCCCCTTGTACTTTTTGTGCTTTTCACATTCCATGAACTACGCAGTGGAAAAAATTTAATATAAATTAATAGATATTTTTAATAAAGTAAATGATATTGGTTGGTTTTTAGAATAGAAATAAGATGAAATAAAACTATAAACACAAAAGTTATATATATAAAATGGTTTAACTTTGTGTTCAAACTATGTAGGTCCATGTATCCATAGCATAAAGCCAACCATACGATTGTCTCACTAGTGAGGATTGCAAACAAATCTGATAGTTGACATAACTTTGATAGCTAGTTCATATACACAATTCCTTCAAATTAAACTTTTTACGTGTGCCAATTTTTATGAATCAGGGATGTGATTTGACCAAAGTGAAATTATCTGAAAATTTAGCCGGGGGTCTGGGGGCCGCTGGCACCCAGCTAGGTCCAGGGCAGTGCCCTGGTGGGGGCACAAGGGCTCATGGGTTTTCCGTGTTTTTAAGTACTTTCAATGCACTCACATGACAAAGAAATAGACAAAACAACAGCATAAATTTTCAATGTATATTGAACTATCCCATATAAAATGGCAGTTTTAGTCAACTCAAAATCAGTCACATTCAAAAACATTGGACTGCCTTTGCTTTTAAAAACTATCACTGAGAATATCATCATATCTAACTAATGTGATTACTAAGTTAACACATAAATAATGTTGAAGAGTTCAAATTTCATGAACAAATAATTGTATCATGACCAAATGAAAAGTAACTCATATTAGAGCATACCACAAATGTCTTTGTTATAGCAGAAGATGTTATCTGTCGGAGTCATGTGCATACACAATGAACTACTACTAAAAAAAAAAAAATTCGGATTTTTTTTTTTTTTGGGGGGAGATAAAAAAAGCGGAATTCCGCGAATTAGCGGAAAAATCACATCCCTGATGAATTTATTGTGCTTTAATATAAATTAGACTTTTTTACGTATAACATATTTTGACCCAACTCAGGAGTCAGTGAAACAAAACTCCACAAACAAAAACCACAGCTAATAGAATGAAATAATTTAGTTACCTGTCTCCCTTATTATTTTACAGACTAACTACGTTTTTTTTTTTTTTTTTATTAAAATAACATCTAATTTATATAAAAAATATATATACAAACATGTAGATATGTACAAACATGCGTATGTATAGATTTTGAGCCTGATTCCAATAGCTGGCAGAATAAAATTCCATTAATTGAAAAAAAAAATGTAGTGAATAACATGACTTGAGTCCCTTTATATTTTGCCTACAATAAGGAAATGAATTACAGGCAGAATATTGGTCTGTTTTTCAAGAGCACTGTATTTGTTTTCACCCTCCAAGGGAGAAAAATAGGTTAAAAGACTGACAAACAAAACAAAAATACAACTGTAGGCACAGTAAAGCATTTTTTTTGTTTTTACAATGCTTTAACCACATTTATACTTGTATGTATGCAATTTCATAGAAAATGCATTTATTGTACATTTTCAATAGTTTCAAAAGTGCACTATACATGGAAATAAGGGTTACCAAAAAAAAGAAAAAAGCGGCAAGAAGTTGCATGTGAGTGCTGTTAAACAACAACGAGACATAATAGGACACTCATTTGGAGTCATTTCATACGTTGTATTTGTGGGAAAGGGCTGCGTTCACTGCTCCTGCGTTCCCCAGGAGATATAGTCGGGCCTGGTGGCGGCGCTGTACTCGTCCACCAGCTGCTGCACCACCTCGCGCGAGTTGTCCAGCTCATCAAAGTTGTCCTGGAAGATGTCCTCCTTGCGGAACTGCTCCAGAAAGGCCTCGCGCTTGCGCAGCTTGTCGTACTGCCGGCACGTCCGCTCGAACAGCTGCAAGAGGACACGACCGCGCTCAACAAATACAGAAAGAAAAAGAGAAAAGTATTTTGTGCCAGCATTGAGGTGAGACTTACGGAGGAGATGCTGGTGTGATTGGCCATCATCAGGCCGCTGACGCGGTGGGCGGACGGCAGGTACGGCGACTTCCTGGACAGCGCCACCTGGATGCTGGCGGGACCCCAAGGGATGAAACTGGCCAGTTTTCGCTCGCGGATCCTCTGGAGGCTTTTGTGCACCTGAGCACAAGACGTCCTGTTTTGCAACACGGCGGGACTCAACGGCTTTTAGGAAACGCTGTCCCCGGGTACCTGCGTGGGGTCCACCTCCCCCTGGATGATGTTGAGGATGGCGATGTAGCAGTGGCTGGGCTGGCGCTCTCTGCCCGTGGACACCATCACGTTCTTGGGCTGCAGGAGCCTCCTCATCACGTCCAGCACGGTGGTCTTCCTCACGCTGGCCACCTGCGCGGCGCCCGCCCATTTAGTACCCGCCCGCACGGAAAGCATCCCGCGACCTGGCGGCGGGGTCCACTCACCGACTGGTCGGTGGTGAGCGGCGTGTAGCCCGTCATCAAGAAGTGGAGGCGCGGCGTGGGGATGAGCGAGGCGATCAGGCCGATGAGGTCGTTGTTCATGTATCCCGGGTAGCGGAGGGTGGTGGTGCTGGCCGACATAATGGTGGACACCTGTCATGGCCGACATGTTGGTACGAGCCATTCCATCACAAATACAAGCATGTGCTTGAACGATTTTTACAATCCACTATTACATTTTGACATCTCAAGTGCTGCTACTAACACACAAAATGGCTTCCCTGGCCTAGAGCGCAAATCACATGATCAAATGAAACCATTCAACTGGTCTATCGTTTGCTCGCTCACCAGCTGGTTGATCTGCGAAAAGGAAGGGTTCTGGATGTGCAGCCGGTCTGTGGCGATGCGATTCAGCGCCGTGTTGTCCAGCACCACCTGGTGAGGGACGTAAACGAGACGTGAGGACAACGGCGCGCAAGCATGGGCAAACGATGATGCTCCATCAACCATTAAGAACTGAATATCGGCTTGTCACGTCAAGTATGAGACAAATGCAGTTTAGGCGTCTGATACGAGTATTGAGTTATGTGTTTTAATTCAAATATATTTTGGATTTAATATCAATGTTCAGAAATTTAAAGTTAACATTAAAGGAATCATTCAGTCAGGATCTACCATTTTTCACTCATAAACTCTCATATTTTATTAGGAAAATGATATTAGCATGCATTTTCAATTTCCTCCATTTGTTTTGGAGAAATCAGTAACTAACTAACTAAAACCCGCTCCTTCAGAATTCCAGTATTTTTATTTTATTTTAACTGCCTTAGGTCCGGTGAAAAAGCTTGAAAGCTATGATTTAAATTATTTATTTAAAAAAAAAACACACAACAGAATTCCAAATAACATTGTAATGTATTCACATTCACATCTTTCTAAATGTAAGATCACCCATTATATCGTTTTTAAAGTGCCTACCGAAAAAAAATCCCATGGAAAAAACGCTCCCCCAAACCGAACCTTACCCCTTCGGACCCATAGATGATTGCAGTAGACATCAAATAGTTGTGTGTCTAAACCAATAAAACGCATCATTTTGATGATGTCAACACTTCTGGTTCATGATTGGATCTTAACTAACCAATCACAAATCGCAAGCTGATTTGCATGATGTTCATGTTAAAAATGTTGCCTATAAGCTTGGTAAGTTTACAACATGTTACAGCCATATTATCCTGGTCGTCTACTGTAACAAATGAAAACATGAGATAACCATATTGCTTACCATATTCTTCTTATGTGGGGAAAGAGTCAAAATGAGCAAAAAAATAAAATTTAATTGCAGAACAGAAGGAAAAAAATGTGGGTCTTAGGGGGTTAAAAAACAGTTTTTCTCTGTACCTGTGTATATATCATCATTCAGTCGCATTTGTGTTTTTAATGCTCTTATAACTAGCTTTTTTATTTCAACAACTCCTCGGTACTGCCTAGGCAATGATAAATATCTAAACAATGTGAAACATTTTTACATTTCATAGTAACCCCCTTGAATTGGGATCATATTTTGGGGGAAAATGTTCGTTATTCACTGGAGTTTACGGTACGTCGTTTTAATCAATTTTAAAAATAAATCTTTTTTTGTTTTTACTGTGTTCATTTTTTGTCTTTTTTTTTTAAACGTTACTTTTATGTATTTTTGTATTACAATTGTGTTGCTGTCTGCAAGCCAATTTGTATATTGACTATGATATTTTAACGTTACATACAGTAATTTCCAGACTACAAGCCGCTACTTTTGTCACTTGCATTCGACCCTGCGGCAAATACAAAGGCGCGGCTTATCCATCAGATCACAAGAGGGCGCACTATAATTGAAACGCAAGGGCATCAGGCAGAGCAAACCAAACCAAGTGAGCCCAAATACAGTAGGAGAGACAGAACGAGAGCGAGACAATTTGCACCCTCATTATGGAAAAGAAAGTAGCGGGAACATTAAAACACCTGCGGCTTACAGTCAGGTGGGGCTTATATGTGTAGTATCCCCCCAATTTAGCCAGCGCGGCTTATAGTCAGGTGCGCCTTGTAGTCCAGAAGTGATTGGACACATTTGTGTTGCTTAGCATGTTAACATACAAAAAGAACTGTGAAGCAAAAAAAAAAACTTTATATTGTGTGAGAGATTTCTCTCATTTGTCCCGGCATACAGTATATAAGTCTACATCGGTAGTTGGTTTTGTAACTTGAAAGAAAAAGTGTCAAGGACTTCTTTCATGAAGGGTTAATATGTGCGTTTTATCTTTGTATACTGCCCACACACGATAAGCTAGCGTGCAGGCTCGGACCCTCCAATTCCACGAGACCCAAGACGTATTTAGCCTAATGACATTAACTGTTCCTTTTTCTTCCTGGAAATAAAACAAACACGTTCCCAGTATTAAGACAACATTTGTCTTACCACACAGTCGGCATTCTGCGTGAGCCTCTTGAGTGTCAGCAGCGAGTTGTACGGCTGCACCACCACGTCGCTCATTTCGTCCTGGTTGGGGAAGACCGAGTAAGTCTGCACCAGCTTCTTCGGGTACCTGATGAGGAAAAACAGGATCCTGGTAAGGACAGACACCTTTCCATTTATATCCTGCATCGATATTTGTGTCTTTGGACCTGTCGTTTAGTTTCTCAAGCAGGTAGGAGCCCAGACCGGAACCCGTCCCCCCAGCGATGGAATGACACAGGACAAACCCCTGCAAGGGAATCAAAGTTACTTAAGCAGCAGCAGGCTTATTATCACACATGGACAGCTGGCAAAAAATGTACACAACCTCCCTGCATGTAATACCTGCCTTCAACTTGGGCCTTAGCTATTAGCGCCGCACTTATTACACACCGCGCCCTGCCAACATACACACACTGGTTCGGCCACACCTCACATGCACACACTAAACGGTGGTGGTGTGGGGTCGAGAATGTGAGCGCCTTTCAGGAATTGCAGACATTAGTGAGCAAATGGTTGTTATTTCACAAGGAGGGCAGCTAAAGAAAGCGCGCACACAAAAAAGAGCTAAGAATAATCGCAGTTTCAAATGGACGCAACCGTGCCGTTTAACAGCTCGCCATTACAGCAACGGCGTTTACTGTAAAACTACATGCCATTTTCAATCTTGATTGAAACGCAACTTACCCAGACAAGTCTTAACAAATTTTGCATCTATCTTTACTATAATGTATCATTTAATGTTTTCCATTTGTGAGAAAAATAACAAAAAATAACTACAACACAAGTAATCCTCATTTTAGCCACATTTGTTGTGAAGAATACAATTGAATATTTGAAAATCATGTTGGTAAAAAAAAAAAAAAAACTCCCTTGCGTCCAATACTCTCTGCAGTTGGGTAAATAAAACACCCATTGCCACTATTGGCGTTATTATGACATGCGAAAACTTGCCTCCAGACTGTCACTCCCATCTGCTTCGCGGTCAATAATGTCGAAAATGTCCTCTTGGATTTTTTTCCCCTGCAGATAAAACAAAAACAAAAAAAACACAATTTGGATGTGTAAACTATTTCCTTGGGGCGATCAAAGACATTTACATCCTGACAAAAGTGCTCACCTGCGAGTACCCACTAGCCCAATTGTTCCCGGCCCCTCCGCCATGCTCGGACAGGTAGATATTCTCGGGGTTGTACAGGTTGGCGTAAGGAGAGTTGAGGATGGAGTGGATCACTCGTGGCTCCAGATCCAGGAGGACCGCGCGGGGGATGTAGTGCTCGTCATCGGCCTGCCATGAACACAAAGTGGAAAACTAGGTAATAGAATTTGTAAGTGTGCTATCATTTCTGAAATCCTGGAGAGAAAAAAAAACACTGATGCTTTATTCTTCTCTCCTCTAATGCCATCTACTGGATTACTGTGTCATTGCACTCATGCAACATTTAGTTCTGCACATCTGCACAATATTCTGAGAGCCGCATACAAGCACCTTTTCAAATAAAATAACACCACCATTTTCGTTAGCTGCACAGCACGCACCTGATAGAAGAAAACATCTTTTCTGTCGGTCCCTTCGGTGGCAAACTCCTCGACGATGCCCTCTGGACTGATTCCATGCTCTGCACACAGCTGCTTCCAAAACTCAAAGCCGACTGCAAGCAAACACAGACGAGCAAATCTTTAATGCACACTCAACACGACATGTGCAATAGTAGTTTTGACACAGGATTCAACGTTTGTCACCAATGCAACGACATCTACTACCTCTACTATACCTCTTTGGAAGCAGAAGCTAAAATCCTTATTACAGCTTATTGAAGCTATCAAATGAAGTGTTAATACATTTGATGACAATATTTTGGTGACGTCAAAGGATGACAATAAGAGAACAACCGATCTGTGCAGGCTAACCCAAGTGGACGTAACGGCTGTGTAGTCACACGACGTAAATTGACGTTTTGTTGTTGTTTCACACGTACTTTGGTTCCCGCATTGTCCAAGCTGTAGCGTTATGATTTCCCGAGGCATCTTGGAACCTTGGACGGCGTTTTATTTAGCCAGGGTGCTAGCCGTTCGCGTATTTAGATAGCGTGCTAGCTAATGCTAGCCTGCTTCCCGCTTGGTGCAGATGTGACGCGTGAAGCGGGCTTCTTCGTTTATTTATTTGGAGGCAGTAAAAGGTACCGCAGCTCCCATAGGCGAACGTTGGTATAACAGTAATGTTAACTAGTGTTCAAATGGGGTTTCCCGTTCCTATTTACACACGTTTTGCCATGACTGCAGTTATTTTGACTGAAATTTAAAGCGACGACGAAGCATTATTATGTTTCATTTTTGTTCATGATAAAACGTAGCAAAGTACTGGATTAAAGTACTATTACATTTCGTTGCGTTCATGGGTCACTAGTGAAAAGTACATCCCAAGTCGTTCAACTCTAATATCAGCGTGTGTGAGTGAAAATGACTTAGAATTTAAACATTTTATTTACATTCCGTTCAAATGTTAATTCAGTAATTTGCATCATTTGTCGCATTTGTGTTCGTCAACGGAGTGCTTTTTCAGTAAACAAAATAAAATAAGCATCATAAATCCTGAATTTTTGAACGCAGCATGCCACTTTTGTCCCTGCGCATTCTGATTGGACGATAAAGGGCTCAGAAAAACAGGTTACGCCATATTTGCAGTTCAACATCGAGACCTCCTACGTGCAAAAATGTCCAAATAGTAAGTGTCAGTTCATTGTTCACACTTTCCACAATGGCTTCGATAACCTCTAGTCCTCTTACATCTCCGAACGGCTTCTCTTAGACACTCTGCCCGTGACACCGCTCTTCAAACCCGCTCGCTTGTAGCTGGCGCTGCTTAGTGCTTATCGTCTCTTAACACGCTTCTTTTCACACCAAGTGTTTCTTTTCTGACTCGTTCGCGCTTAAAGATGGCTCAAACGAGCGTAATGGAAGACGTGGCGGCGGCGGGCGGCGCCGGTGGCAAGTCGAGCTCCAGTGCCGCTGGCCTCCGAAGTCGACCGGGATCGAGCGAGAGGGACGCTCAGGTGCGGGCGGTCAAAGCGGCGCTGCAGTCCCGGCTGGGGCCCTACGAGCGGCTGCTCACCTACCTGCAGTCCGTGCTGGTGTGGCAGAGACCCGTCCAGTGTCTGCTGCTCTACGTGCTGGTCAACGTTGTGTTCTGGTGAGACACTTTTGACACATCACGAGGTACACGTCCTGCACGTTTTGATCTGGAGAGTCAGTGCAAGAGTATGACAAACGCACTTGTAAGGATATAAATGCTCAGGGTTGAGAGTTATGCTGTGCATGTAACATTATGATCATAGTTGAGGTTGTAGTTAGCATTCTTGTAAGAACTTACTATTTTAGCATGTGATGCAGTCTAAATATATGGTGAACTACTCATTAATAGCCACCATAGGGTGCAAAAATTATATATTATCCTACTCTGAGGTGTACCTAATATATGGCAGGTCTTATTTAGCTACCGAAAGGGGAAATTTATCTTTTATTTTTTGTGGGGGGTGGCAAGAAATTGATGGATGATACTTGTGTGACGCAAACAACAAATTCATGTCATACCTGTGCATCATAATTAAGTGAGTCCTAATTTTGTGGTTTGGCGAGTGTAATGCAGTACAGTCAGTCCACCGTAAAAATCCGTGCATAAATCGATTGCTTTGGAATTTTTTAACTCCAATGCAGGGAATATCTTACTTGCGTTTTCCCTGCCATTTGATGCCTAGCACAGCTTATTTTTTTTCTGATTTTGATGATGAAGGGCTTCGGTATTAGATTACAGCTCCATCTATGGAGGCAGAAGTTCAGGTGTTATGTCCCAATGTCACTTGTCAGTTAAATTATGAATAATTTAACATCCCAGCGCCAATAATCTTCACGAGGTGCACATCTCAGATGTGTTTAGGAAGTGAATATGCATCTCTTTAGCAACCAATTTCCATATTTTATTTAAATTTTCTACATTAGCAAGTTCTTACAGTCAGAGCAATTAACTCATTCACTGTCATTGATGCTAGAGATGTCAAAAATTCATTTGAACTATTTCAATTAGTTTAACATTTTTTCCACTTTTGTTAAGTATGAAAACCTAGAATTTTTTTTATTTTACATTTATAACAGATATAAAATGTGTGATTAATCGTGAGTTAACTATTGAAATCATGCCATTAATTACAATTAACAATTGTAATCGCCTGATGTGATAAAAAAAAAAAAGATTACAAAAAATTAGGGCGTCAGGCGATTACATTTTTTTATCGTAATTAATCACATGAATTCACTAGTTAACTCATGATTAATCACTAACTTTACATCTGTTCTAAATGTACAATAAAAACAATCTAGGTTTTCATACTCTTAACAAAAGTGGGGAAAAATGTTAAACTAATAGAAATAGTTAGAATGAATTTTTTATGTCTATAGCCGTCATTGGCAGGGAATGAGTTAAATTCAGGGTAAAGGTTGTATCTCAACTTAAGATATACCTGCTCACCCTGAAATGATGATTGTGAAAACAGTTTTGACTGCTTGTAAAAACTGTGGCAATCATGTCGAGTTTGTGTGGGTTTCTTGTGAGTGTGTCTAAATCAAATTTTCCAGATCTTTGCACTTTCCACATCACATGGCTAACCTCAATTACAGGCCTTATTATGCCAAGAAATTCTTTGTCAGGTCAATCTCCCAGCTGTAGCTTTTGCAGCGTAATTGTTTTGTGGCAAAAACAACCACAACAATAATAATATTGTAATAATGTCTCGGAGCAGAATCCATTGTCTAATGTTGTCTCCCTGTATAAAAAGATAAGCATTGTGTTGGTTACAAGCATTACATAACAAGTCTTATATCATTTTGCGGTATTTTCATTGGGTGGACGTTAGAACAAGTGCCGTGTGTTGTTGTTGTTGTTGTTGACGAGCTTGCATCCTCCCGCAGGTTTTTTGCACTGTCGTCCCTGCGTCTGTTGTTCCTGGCGGCGTCCGGCCTGGTCACGGTGGTCTGCGTCGACATGTGGAGGAACAAGATCTGGCCCAAGCTCAGAGGTGCTTACATGTTTCTTTGCCAGCATAATATGAGGTCTGTGTTCTTGTCAGTATGTGCGACAAAACTGATGAGATAAACCACCTGCTGGCAGCCCCCCACCCCACCCCCACCCCCCAAACACTGGACTCAACAAGGGATTTGTGTGTCACCTCCAGCAGTTAATCTCCCATTCCTGCTTCTAAACTTGCCTCTCGTAGTGTCCTGATCTTGACAAGCGACTCAGACGAGCCTGCAGTCTGGTGCCCGTGAGATTAATCAAGCCTATTTTTAGACGGCAGATAAATGTAACATCAACAACTGGATCAGTAGTCAACGCTCCAAAGTCAATAATCTGTTTGAAAGCGGCAACGCAGCCGAGCAGCTTGTTAGTGTCGATGCTCAGCTATGATCACGAAATATGGTAAACGTTCTTAAAAGGTAGCGTTCCGTTCCTACGCTGGCAAAGTAACCCCAATTTGTATGCAAGTGGGGACGCCATATTGTCTAATGCAGTAAGTCATAATTGTAGGAAATATTTGCATGAAAAATACTTCTAGGCCATAAATGCGAGGCTAAAGAAAAGTAGCACCCTGTAATCGGTGTTTTCTCTTCTTTGCAGTCAGAAATCAGGATGAATCTGAAAGCGAGAGGTTGGTCATGGCAGCGGACATTTTGTTTTTTTCTGACAGTATTACATTTGAAAGATAAAAAAATATATATATGTATTGATGGACTGTTGTTTGTTTCATTTGTAGCTGGGGCCTGGTGCAGCCCGGCATCCTCAGCGTACCCGAGTTGTGTCACCACGTCGCCGAGGCCTGGGTCAGCGCAATCGTTCTTGCGTCCAACTTGTCGCAATTCAAACGACTCAACCCCGGCAGGGTGAGGACAATATGAAATAGGTGCAATTGTTATTTGTGTTACTGGTTTGAAACTGCACTGCATCATCAGCTTCGAATGTGTTGACCCTCATGTCGATAATTGGTAAATAATCACAATTTGTCAAATTAAATTGAGACATGAGATCCAATATAATCAGCCAGGCATCACAATGTGTGTGCTTTGCTTGCATGTTGCAGTTTTGCATCCTGACCTGCTGCCTCTTCTTCTCTTTGGCCGTGATTGGACGATACGTCCCTGGGTTGGTGCTCTCCTACTCAGCTGGTGAGTCCCGCCTGGCGCCTGTCTGACTCATTAAAGATTCACGTGTTGATAGGCAGAGGCAGGCCTGCCATCAACATCGACGGAAGGTCCATCACTCCGTCAATGACAAATGCCCATTTTGTTGGCGATTAACAATTAACTCATGCACTGCCATTGATGGCTATAAATGTCAAAAATTAATTTGAAGTATTTCTATTAGTTGAACTTTTTTCCACTTTTGTTAACAAGAGTATGAAAACCTACATTTTTTTTATTGTACATTTAGAACAGATATAAAATATGTCATTAATCGTGAGTTAACTAGTAAAGTCATGCCATTAATTACGATTAAAAAATGTAATCGCCTTTTTTTTTTATTCATTCACTGCCATTGACGGTCATAAACATCAAAAATTCATTTGAACTGCTTCTATTAGTTCAACATTTTTTTCCACTTTTGTTAAGAAGAGTATGAGAACTGTTTTAAAAAAATTTAGGGCACAATTCAGAACCGACATAAAATTTGTGATTAATCGTGAGTTAAGTAGTGAAGTCATAAATAATATAATAAGTATCGCCTGTCACCCCAAATTTTTTAATCTATTTTTTTTTAATTTATGGCAGTGAATGAGTTAATGAGTAAATTAGTGGGTTTTCCATTCATCAATGTAATGATCAATCAATAACTGGGTCAGTCGATATTGACGGAAGGTCCGTCAGTCCCTCATTGACGGATGCCTACTTCAAATGACGGGAAACATAGACGGACACCCATTTTGCTGAGGAATGAATTTGGCTTGAAATATTGATGGATTGACGATGACGGAAGGGTGTCACGACTGCTAACGATTGCCGAATGACAGATGCTCAAATGTGCCAACCTCTATTGAAAGGGGATCCTCAGGGCTCACGAGGCGAAAAAAGATAAGACGGCTGTGTGATGGCAAACGGGCAGATAGCCAAATTGGTCCGATGTTTTTAAACTCTGACTGTGCAGTGGTGCATGGGTCAAAATGCCTTGTGTCTATTATGGCTAATAAAGAAAAACATTTGAGTACAAATGGTCTCTTTCTGTCTTGTCCAGTGTTGGTGACGCTCCTGGCGCCCCTGGCGGCCTACCACAGGGTTTTTCAGCGCGTGTTTGTGAAGTTGGAGCCGGTCCTGCAGCGACTGGACTTCAGCGTTTGCGGATACATGATGTCCAAGCCGTTTGACAACCAATGTGAGGAGGATCGTTTGTCGTTGTCATACGTAGCCCATCCGCAGTAGGGGTCCCATTTTTCACAAAATTGAAAGCCATCACTTTGTTTTCTTGCATGTTCCGTGTAGTCCTGCGCTTGCCTCTGCATGGCGTCATCTCAAGTGAAGGCAGTGACAGCGAGGAGGAGTTGGCAGCCTTCTGTCCTACGGTCAGTCTGCATCATCAAAACTTCTCTTGCCATGTCACGGTTTTATAAAAATGTACATTTGTAATTGATGTCAGCACAAAACATATTTGGAAAAAAAAAAGCAACAAGTGTTGCCCTTTCCAGTTTCATGACTTCACTATAGTCCGTTTTTTGTTGTTTGTGTTGTTAACCTATAAAAATGACACTTAAGTGGCAAGTTTGTTTGACAGGCTTTAGTGTTAAGCTTGACTTAAGTAGCGACCTGTTGTCTCTTCCAGTTTGACGACGTCATCGTAGCAAAGGAGCTCGCTCTGACTGACTCCGAGCACTCCGACGCTGAGATTTCCTACACCGACAATGGGACATTTAACTTATCCCGGGGCCAGACGCCGCTAACCGAGGGTTCCGAGGGTGAGTTATTATTGTTCATCTTCCTTTCTGGACAGTGCTGCGGGCCTGTGGTTGTACTGTATGTTTTCCCCGTGCGTGTGTGGGTGTTTGTTAAAAATTAAAAAATACATAGGAAGAGGACCTTGACAAAAATCTTCACATATTAAATTGCAATCTCAATATTTAGGGGGGAAAAAAACTCACAATTAGATTATTTTTCTAAATCATTCTGTAGAAAATGGATGGATCTTTCTGTCAATGCTTTTGTTTTCATGTCTTTTTTCCCCCTATTCAGATCTAGACAGACACAGTGACGCTGAGGAATCTTTCGCTCAGGATCTCCCGGACTTCCCTTCCATCAACCCAGACGCCACCCTCATGGACGACGACGACGACACCAGCATCGGCCTGCCCAGTCTGGCTCTGTCCGGGCTGCAGAGTCACCGCGCCTCCGTGCTGGACGTGGACGCTCACCTGGACTCTGACCAGGAGGACGTCGACGGCGAAACGTCCCTCAGCGGCCTTCCGCCCGCCTCCGACTTGATGGGCAACCTGGCGGGCGACATCGCCAGCAACATGATCCGGGCGGCGCTGGTCGGTGCCATGCAGCCCCGGCGAGCTTCCGCCCAGCGCAGGCCAGCCCCTCCCAAAGCGGGCGCCCACCGCAGCTATCGCAAGCAGTCCAGCTCAGAGCTGGACACGGACTTTGATGTGGAAGACTTTGAGATGCTGGATCAGTCTGAACTGAGCCAGATGGACCCCGTTGGAGAAGGGCAACGTAGAGAGAGTCAGGGCTCCAACTTCCTGTCCAGCCTGCTCGGTAAACCACAGTAACAAAAAAACAAACAAAAAAAAAGTTAAACTTTAAATGAGTGCGTTGGAGTCTTAGATAGTAGCAAAATATAAGTTCATGTTCAATCCCTGCCCCATCTGCTCAGCATCACTTTTGTCACTGTGAATATGCTATGGAATACCCCAATTGGATCGATTTGATATACCAGCTTTTTTCTCCCCCCTCCTTTTTATTTTTTTTAAGTGAGCGGGGGAGATACACGTCCAGTTCTCTTTGCAGGGTGCGAGTTGCTGCATCCAAAATGCTGTCATTCAACTGTCACCCTCTTTCCCACAGAGGTCTGGACAAAAAGAGGGCTATCTAACCAACACGGGACCAAATTTGACATTCCCATTTGAGCCATCCGTGTTGCTTTCCCACAAGGTTGTTTATTCACAAGTTACCAGAGTTCCTGTGCTGTTTATTTTTAGTTCTTGGCTGTTCTCCAAAGTTGCACATCTTTATTTAGAAGACAATCTATTTTGACATTAAAAGGTGCAATAGATATTTTAGTGTGTGTTAATCCTGCAAACAGATGAAAATGGCAAATGTTTTACCCTAACTCTTCTTTTACTTTGGTGTGATTTTCTGTATTTTTTAGGTACCTTTTTGCTGCATGAACAAATTCGGAATTGATTTGTTTTTCTCGCCCTTTAAACATCTCAATGTAAGTTAAAGTCATGCTGAACTTTTTTTTTTTAATTAGAAATATATGAAAGACAGTTTATAGATTTACGTTTGGTTTACTTTCAAGTAAATCAGTATTCGACAGTATTTTTAGTTTGTAAAAGTGGCCCGTGAGTCTTGCGAGTATGCTGTGACTTTATGATGAAAATATGACAGTACAGCTAAGTGAGCCACAATTAAGTTTCTATCGGAACTCAAGACTTCTAACGTGTGGTTTTGAGGAGAAAAATCACATTTCTGTGAACAATCTGCACAATAAAACAGCTGGATTCACTTTACAAAGAACAATTGACACTCTGCTCAGTTGTTTATTTTTCTTCTCTGCAAATGTTTTTATATGTTTTGATGTGCAAATTATATTGAATAAACTGTTTTCAACTAAATTGCTTGTGTGAGCGAGAAACCTCACAAACTGCATTCACTACAAGCAGAACTTGCGTGAAAAACAGGATACGTCTAACCCGGAAGTGGTCTACACCAAAAAACAAATGTGAACGCTTCACTTTTTCTTTATTTGGTATAATTTCCAAGGAATTATATAAGTCCTAAAATACTTAAAATAAAAAAAGTCAAAACTATTTTACACTTTATTGGTAACGACGCGGCGCCCCCCCTTCATAACTTTATTGAACAATTATAAACAGATCAAACAAATTGTAAACATTACAAAAAACACGTTATTACTAGTAGGGGGAAAACCCCAAAGAAGCCAGTCGGAAGTCGGGGTGGGTGCTTGGCACGTCGCTGCGGGTGACGTTTCTGGTCACTAAACGATCTACACGTGACGAATAATTTTTGCGCGAAAGTCAACTGGGAAATAAAGCGGAAGTGACTGAGGACGAGTTGAAAATGAACAAAAAGGACAACAGTGAGTTATCTTGTCCATTATCATCATTTATGGCGTGTTTTAATTTGTAGCCAAGTTAAGTTACCGCTAATGTTACGGTTTTTGTTAGGAAGACGTAGCCTTAGCCTCACATATTAGCTCGCTAGCTAGACTTACAGTAGCCTACTGTATGTCACCAACCAAGTCATAAACGCACTTTTTCATGTGCACAGGCGCTGCAGTCATCCTCGCCTACCTGAATGCCAAGAACCGTCCTTACAGCGCCCAGGATGTCTTCTGTAACCTACAAAAACAACACGGATTGGGCAAAACGGTTAGATTTGGACTTTGGGGAAAGGCTGTGTTCAATAATAATAATAATAATAATACTGTGAATGTTTTTGTCACCAGGCAGTGGTCAAATCCATGGAGCTGCTCGCCCTGGAAGGCAAGATAAAAGAGAAGACTTATGGCAAACAGAAGATTTATTTTGCTGATCAGGTTGGTAGCATGTTGACAGGGGTGACATAACCAAGTCTGGTAGTTGTTGGCCCCGTCTCCTGACGTGTCCACAGGGGTTTCTCTAGTTGTCTTATTGGACCAAATAATATTAGCCGTCTCTCGAGGTCTCTACTAGCCAGCAACCGGCAATGGCTAATAAGGAACTCTATGAAGGGGATTCCTGACTGATTTGTCAGCTGTCTCTCAGGTCCCCAGATTATACCTGTTGTGCAGTCTACATGTTGATCACCATTCTCTTATTCACACAGGCTCAGTTTAAAGATGTGAACGATGCAGACCTAAAGGCTATGGACGTCCGCATTGCTAAGGTCAACGACAAGACGCAGACCCTCAGCCAGAGCTGCAGACAGCTGAATGCAGGTACAGTAGCACTTCAATGACCAATACCTCATTTTGTTGCGCCAATGAGAAAACATGTCAACTCCAAATTATTATTTTTTTTGGGGGGGGGGGGGGGGGTCTAATTAAATGTGATTTAAGATTTTAAATTATTTGGATCATCTACTTTGTATGTTTATATACACCGGTGGCTAAATAAAACATTTATTTTGCAATGTTTTTCTGTTTTATAGCATTAAAAAACAAAAATAAATTTTGGGGTTCAGTGTATACCTAACCGCCCTGGGATAGGCCCCAGCTCGTCTGTGACTGGCGACCTTAGTAAGGCTAAGCAGTTCTGAAAATGGGTGAGATTTTGACAGATTACTATTTTTGAAAACGAGTTATGGGGAGGGGGGCATTGCCACTTTGCATCCAAAACACAAGACTTTTTACTTACCAAGTTTCAAAAGGGAATTTGTAGCTAAGAGCATGTTTTTCAGATGTGCTCTAATGTTACATACGTGGTTGCAGAGCTGAAGGATCTCAACAGCAGCCTGACCACACAGGAAATGATGTCAGAGATCGCCAGACTGAGAGACGAGTGTTCAGGATGTCACGAGCGTCTGGACAAGATCAAGTCGGCCAGCAATCACGCCACGCCAGAGGAGAAAGACAAGGTTTGGGAGTTGTTTTTGAATTGCTGCCCAATAAAGACATTTGCCACTTAAAAGTCATACAAAACATTGGCATTTGAGCAAGACATCGGCGTACCTCAATTGTCATTAGTTTCATCGGAAATATTTTATTTGCAGGTTTTGAAAGAGCACAACATTTATGTGAAAGAGTGGCGAAAGAGGAAGAGACTGGTAATAATTTAAGAGTCTTCCTTGCAGGGTCCATGTGTTAATTCTACTTGTGCTCGATTGTACTCAGGCTTCAGACATGATGGACACAATCCTGGAGGGATACCCCAAGAGCAAGAAAGAGTTCCTGGTGGGTGAAATGAAGCTTATGGAGTTGATTGTGACACTTTTTGTTTTGTTTTAAGCGAAACATATCCGCGGTGTTATCCTTTCAGGAGGAGGTTGGCGTGGAGACTGACGAAGACTACAAGGTGGTCGTGCCAACTGTTTGAAGATTAGTTTGCTGTATTTAAAAGCTTAGCTATAATTGTTCTGCATGCGTTAATTAAAAAATAAAAAGTTTGCTGTCGGTTGTCCATGTTTCTGTCCAATGTTTAGCGCAATATAGACAGCTCACCACCTTTTTAGACACTTTTATTTCACCAGCAAAGGCGGTCAGATAAGGAATGATCCTGGCCACAACTGAGAGTAGCAGCACATTGAAAAATACGCAAACATTTCAACGCCTAAAATCAGGAGGAAACAATAGGAAAACAATGTTGTGGTTTGCCTGAAATAAATAAGAAAAGGGGTAGTTCAAAACCAACTAACAAACCGAAATTCTGGACTATTTAGAACAACTGTATTTCGATTTGAATTGTTGCAAAATGAATAGAAATAATTCAGGGGCAGACCCCTGAGGCACACCATTGGTTAAAACAGCTGGAGCGAGGTAAAACCTTTACACAGCAACATCTATTTCTGATGCACTTATCACAACACTCAACTCCGTAGTCCCCAACATTTATTCTGCCACAGACTGGTTTCCGGTCCTCCAAACATCTTGCAGGCCGGCAAACATCTGTGGGGGGCGTCACATACGTTCTTCGCACACACAACATGACACAAACATCAATAGCGGACATTTATATATTTATACAGCATAGCGTGGATGATTGGTTGGGGACTACTGACATGACAGGTCATCGAGAGGTGCGAAGTCTGTTTTGGGACATCAGCCATGATCAATTAGAAGACTGTGTTGCTTGTCAATACAATACTTGGCTACTTTGAGGACTGCTTGCTTGTCTTTGTGCGTTTTCAGATATAGAAATTAAGTAAAAAATAAAATTAAAAAAAAGTCGCTTCTGATGAAAGCGTTTTAAAGTACTGTCATCGAGACAATTAGCTTCCCATCATTTATTTACAACTCACTTGCTAGTCCCCATCTGGGGCTTTATGCTTCTAGCAGGGCCACCCAAGGCAAACAAAGACCTATAATGCACAGCAACTTTGGACTTTGTTTTCCCTCACCTGGCCATGCTTCACCGGCCCCCTTTGGAGCCAGGCCTGGAGGTGGGGCTTGTTGGCAAGTGCCTTTTGGGCTCACCACCTGTGAGTGGGTGGTCCGATCCACAGAAATTTGCTGTCGGGATGTGGACTGTCACCTCTCTGGCAAGTAAGGAGCTCGAGCTTGTGTGTGAGGTTGAGTAGTTGCAGCTAAAATAGTTGGGCTTGCCTCCACAAACCAGCTTGGGATCTGGTGTGTGGTTTCTGGCCTTGTTGAAAGGGGTTGGACTCTCTTCCATTCTGAGGTGGTAAGAGGTGCCAAGGTGTGGCACTTATTGCCTAGTCTTGGTGTCTGTACACTGGGTTTACTGTCCCCAGTGTATGATGAGGGAGCTTCCCTCTTACTTTGGGTAGGGGAGGGGAGGGAACCACTGCTGCTACCCCAGCAAGCCCACCTCAGAAAAGACAATAGACAAGATAAAGGGATCACCCTTTTACTTGCTCAGTTACCTGTTTGCAAGGTACCGATGAGGGATAAAGTCAGACTTTAGCTGGCTTGTGAGGTAGTATCAGAAGCGCAACGAGCAGACCGTCGCTAGTTTGTAAGGCGCGAGTGCGTGTCCACGTCACTTTGTGTCAAAAGCCACCTCAGACATAACCAGACATAATTATCTAATAAGTTGCCCTGAAGACACGGCAACATCCTGCTTTGGTACGGAACGGAACAGTCAAATACTTCACTGATGCCCAAATTGACAAAAATTGTAGCTTGACACTTCAAAGTGACATTTATCACATATCATGGAAAATCTCCGGTCCTGGAAAATGTCGTTAACCCATCACTATTGACTTAATATTGTCTATGTACTGTACACTCACTAGCCATAATAGGCACATTTTAGTGAGATCGCCACAAACTCTGGCAAAGAATCTCCCTTGAGCAGAAAGTGAGCCCTGAGACATAAACATACACACATACTTCAACATGTTGCTCTTGATAACATCCTGAGGCCTGTTTTTCAAAAGAATCCGTTGTCAGCTTTTGAAAATGTCACTGTTTTGTCTACTGACACGTTATCACAATTGTCAACCGGCTCAAATGGTCAAAATGAGACAAACATCAAGTGTGCCTCTGTGGCTAAAATAGACACCATCATGTACCATCACAGCCCGCGTCAGTAGAGCTGCCCGTTGATCTGTTGCAACACGCTCATGACAAATTCCTTCAGCATCTACAGGAGGACAAAAAAAACACAAAAAAACGTCGTCAAATGCAAGATATCGCGAGGACCCGGTGGGGCACACGTGCGGTGGTCGTACCAGCGGCTTGCAGTGCTCCTCGATCCAGTTGATCACGCTGGCCGACAGCTCCTGGAAGCTGTTGACAGACACGGCGCTGCTGAAGGAATAGAAGAGCGAGTCCATGATGCTCTGGAAGATGTGAAACTTGATCTGATCCGAGACTTGGTCCACGCCCTGCTGTGGATGGTTCTGGTACGTCTTCACAATCTGCTCATAGTTCCTATGAGATGTATAACAATGTTTCTTTCATCATCAGGGAAAAAAAAACCCATCTCAGTTCATAGCTGTCCAGACAATAAAGAGCATAGCATAGCATAGTTCATTTCAACCCTGATGCTAACCAAAACAGCAGCACCTACCAAGAGTGTCGTAAATACCTCAATACCAATTCATAGCTGTTTGTACGAGGGTCCGACTGATTTATCAAGCGACAATTTTTCTGTCCTTGCGCCTTTTATCCACCAGATGGCGCTCTGACTCCATTCAAGCCAATAAGCATGATTCTTGAGTCAAGGATTGTAATGCAGTCTAATGTTCTGCCTTCAATTCATATATTTATTATTAGAAGCAATAAAGGACCAAAATATTTTATTCATCATTATAGCAACACTAATGAACTTTCAGTTTACGTTGATTATGGTGACGCCGTATGGACAAAAGTGGTAATGTTATGTCTGAAGGAAGACCGCATTTCCAATAAGGACAAGCGCATTGTGTCATTTTTTTAGCTCACTCCAGCGACTGAAATCCGGGTGTTCGATCTTTGACTGTCCTTTCATCCAAGGTAGCTATTGACGTATGCCATAAAGCAAACAGGACATTTGTAGTTTTTTGTGTGGCAGTGTTCCTACCATCCTCCTCAAAGTTGCTTCGTGCCAGTAAAAATGATACCGACCCCCAGAAGTTACAAAAATATTTTATTAAGGTTTAAAAGTTCACTAGTGCTACTTTATTTCATTTTTTCAAGTTTATTTGATTTATTTATTTTTTGCCAAAAACTGTGACCTGCCTCAAAAAATTAATTGCCAGTCGAGCCCTAGTAGTACTTTAAAGCACTAACTGAACTTTGCAGCTAAAAAGATGGCAGCACCACCACCAAGCCCTCAACGAGTGGAATCTTACCATAAATAAAATATATATATATATATATATATATATATATATATGTTTCTCCATTATGAAAGAATCTATATGGACATTTAAGGGCTGATAAGTCTATTTAAAACTCAGTTGTTAACCAAAACAGCAGCACCCCTCAATAGCCTTTCAATGCTTTTCTCTCTTTTTGTGTTGAGCTCACGTTTTCATGATCTTCAGCGCCGTCACTTCTTTCCGTAGGCGGGAAACTTCCTCCTCTTGCTTCTTCTTCTCTTTGTGAAGAAACTTGATGTATTCAATGGCTGCACATAGAAACAGTTGTGTAGTTGCAGGTTAACTGGATGTACCTGTAAAGGCCTTTTCACACTGCATTTAGATTTCTTGATTTTGGCCAGGGTGCAGGCATGTAAACTTGCCCATATTTGGAAGTGTTGACGTAGCTGCTTACCAGGAAGTAGCAGAGATGCTTTTCACGCTAGGTTAGACAAAAGGCAGACTGCACCTCAACAATATATATTTGTCATGGCGGCAAAAGAAAGCTTTGCTTATTTTAAAGAGGAAGAGGATGAGGAGATGAGCAGCAGCATAAAAAAAAAGGGAATATTTTTTGGGTGGACTATATTGGCACTCACAACAACTGGGCTAATGTTCTTTTTTATGTACCTCCCAAACCCTATATTCTTTTTGCGTCATTCTAAATTGTTTGCACTATTACAACATAATTATTTTTTTAAAATTTGCGGAGAATGCATATGCTCTCCGACTCCCCTCCCTCGTTTGTTTATCATGCTACAACTAAAAGGAGCTTCGTCCCAACATGCAGACAGCTGGCATTCCCTCAGCAAGGAATGAATCCTTAGAGACATTGAGATGGAGGGACGAGAGCTTGCGTTATAAGGAAGTCAAGTGAAGATGACTAAGTAAGAGCTTCCTTCTATTTTTCATAATGGTGAGTGTGAAATTACTCCCTAACGGACCAACTAACAGCTGTTATCGAAATTGCAATTTGTTTCCATTCAACCTTGCAGCCAACACAAGTGATGTCATGCATGCTGTGATCCTGAGAAGATTACAATTTTAGCATCCGAGTGCCCTCATACTGGTCAGAGGAGACTTTCTCTCGCTCTCCTAAGGGAATATTTTAACTCATTCACTGCCATTGACGGCTATAAAAAAAAATTCATTTGAACTATTTCCATTAGTTTCAAATTTTCCTACTTTTGTTAACAAGAGTATGAAATCCTAGATTTTTTTTAATTGTACACTTAGAACAGATATAAAATTTGTGATTAATCATGAGTTAACTATTGAAGTCATGCGATTAATTACAATTAAAAAACGTAATTGTCTGACGCCCCTAATTTTTAAATAATCTTTTCTTTTTTTTTAATTAGCGACATCAGGTGATTCATTTTTTAAAAAATTGTAATTAATCACATGACTTCACTAGTTAACTCAAGATGAATCTGGAATTGTATATCTGTTCTAAATGTACAATACATTTTTTTCCTAGGTTTTCATACTCTTGTTAACAAAAGTGGGAAAAAATGTGAAACTAAAAGAAATAGTTCTAATTAATTTTTTACGTCTATAGTCGTCAATGGCAGTGAATGAGTTAATTGAAAACAAATTGTATTTATTATTATTACTATTTATATAATGTGTTTGATATTTGTCCAATATATCCTCCATTTGACTTCCTATTCCGACTAGCTAGCTTTGTTGACGTGTAGCCTTTTAAACAATGTTGGCGATAAAAGATTTGTGTTGTCTCCTCACTCTTCTGCAGGATGGTGGCCTTGCTGATCTTCTGGGCTCCCACCGCAAATTCAGACTGCAGGCAGGTGGGCACAACTGATTGCAGGTCATCGTAGCCTTTCTGGAGAGAGAGGAAGATTATGAGTTTATAAAAGGGTTCCCATGGTCTCACAACAGTGGCAAGTCTAGTCCTAGTCGAAGGAGAGTGCAGTGTCACCTTGATGGCGTCACGCCGCTTCTGCTCGGCCTGCGTGTGCGCTTGCCTCCGCCGATCTTTGTAGGAGTTCTTGTATGATGTCTCGTGCCTGCAGTCGCTGTCCTCGTCATCTGTTGTCACATTTAACGCACAAAGAATTGTCATACTTATCCTATTAGTTAAAAGAGTAAATGCCCCATTACATAACCCAGAATACGCCAGGGTTCCCCCTATTGCTATATAAGCAATCTTCACTTTCCCCATCAACGAAGAACGAATATGATTCGGCTTATGTTGCTAATTGGGATTTTGTCTTGTTTCTGAACACTACGCTTGCATAATGAAATCTATACCAGGTCAGGAACATTATCATTGCCTTGAGGCCCGCCGCAAACCGAGTGATATGGCCGAGCCTGGCTAACTGAAGCTCAATGTGCGGCAACCAGCTTGCCCAGCTTTCATGAGTGAGTTGCCAGCAATTTATGCAATTTTTAAGTTGTCATAACACAAAGAGTTTCCCCAACAAAAATATACGGTCCCGGGTAAATGTGAGATTGTGTTTCTTTATTAATGCTATGTTATTTTTGGTTCACTAAAAAAATATATTTATTAGGGGGTGGGAATCTTTGAATGTCTCACGATTCGATTCGATTCCGATTTTTGGGTGTGTGATTCGAGTCAGAATCGATTCAAAACGATTTGATTGACAACTTATTTTTGCTTCAATTTATAGACGTTCAAGGAATCGTAATGATCTACTCCAGTCTGACTCACTAATGCTAATTAGTGCTCTACTTGCGGCACTTTTATCACTCAAAAGAACGGCTCTGCGCTGCAAAAAAAAAACTCTCATTGGAATAACTTGATTGTGACTTTTTCCTTCTACTCTCTAATGTGGCTACAACTTAACAGTGTATTAGGCCGCATGGAACCACACTGCCCCTAAGTGGCCAAAGCGGGTACAACATGAACAGCGCTCTAAAAAAAGGCACACACAAACAAAGGGAAGACAGTATAAAGTAATTTAACTAAAATCGATTTTGTGACATTTAAAATTGATTCTGAATCGTACTAAATGAGAATCGTGAATCGATTTTTTGGCACACCCATAATATTTATATATGTGGCCTCTGAAAATGTTGTTGCCTTATAACGCAGGTGGTTACAACTTTTCATGACAATTTTTGGGTGATTGTCAGTTCAGTTGTTCTTGGCTATGTCACTCGGTGTGCAACGAAACTTAAGAGAAAGCCCGTGACAGGAGAAAGACCTGTGTTTGGTACTGAAGAGGCACTTGTTGAGCTGATGCTGTTGGCCCTCGACACCTCGCTTCCCATCCTGGACGTGTCAACAAAGAGACCTACAACAAATCACATTGTTCAGTATTCGTCATCATCATTATCGGCTTCTCCATGAGGCTGAGACGTGGAGAGCAACAAACTCACCTGGGTCAAAGACGCCATCGCCGAACGCCACGTCCGAATGCTGAACCGTCACCAGGCAACCGAAGACAGAAAGAAAGGAAGGACAAAAGTAAGACTCAGTATAGTTTTAAGTGCTGGCCTACATGATGACAATGAACCTCAAAGCACCCACTGTGCACTTGCTAGATGGCTTCTTTTCACCAACGCACAAGACCTCAATCACTGCTGTGTTTGCCACTTAAATCAGGACACTGCCATACAATTACTCCACATGTGCTCAACACTACTTGGGAAGCCAAGTCTAGAAAATGTCCTCTTTAGCAAATCAATAAAAGGCAGCATTTTCTTTCTTGAAATATTAACTGCCCCTTGTAAGGGACTTGCCTAGCTAGATACATCATATTCACAGCAGTATGTTGGAAGTAGGGGTGTAAAAAAAAAATCGATTCGGCAATATATAGCAATATTACAGCGCACAATTCTCGTATCGAGTGGTTAGGTATGGTTGTTTGACAACTTGTGCCCTGGTTGGCTGGCAACCTGTTCAGGGTGTACCTGTACTTGGCCTCTAGCCCATAAGTCAGCTGTGACACAAACATGAATTTCAAAATCTAAATACATTTATAAGCGACTAACAAATAATAACATGTATTAATTACTAATATTTATAATAACATGTATTTATTACTATTACAACTATAATTGTTACATTTTCCTTCATGGTGAGATGTTAAATCTCTGATGGACATCAGGAAGTAGTTATTTTATTTCCATCATTTTTAATGAACTACAATGTTAACAAAATGGTTGACAGAGTAGTTTATTTATAAAGCATATTTTAACACGAAATTTCACACTAGTCTAGATTCAGCAGTTCAAAAACTCGCTGCCTGTAAACTGATTAAAACCTCAAAACTTACTTCACAAACACTTTCCAAAGTAAAAAGGACTAAAAGAAGAAGGGGGGAAAGGCAGTTCTCCCCTTAGATGAGATAAAATAAAAACACTAACCAGCTGCCTGCCAAGTGCGTCGTTTATTACAGGGTAGCGACAAAAAAAAAAAAAAGCCCTACAACTACATTTGCTTGACAATCAAGACAACAAAGCCCGACTACTGACAGCCAGCGCGGCCGATAGTGAACCGACGCACGACGGTTTACTTGGGACTGATGTCACAAAAGACTTGTAACAGACTAAAAAGATGATGTTTGTTACGAACACACGGCTGGACTTTACCTTGCCGTGGTCCTCGGGCGACGTCGTCGGATCCGCCATTTTGGAGGTCCGTGATAGGCTTGGTGCGTTCGCGGTCCTTCTGGTAAACTTTGTATACACTGAAAGCCAAAACGACTTCCTGCGCTATCAAACCAAAGTACGTGGTCAGCTGGCAAAGTAAGAACGTGTTGTCATTAACCATTCGCTGAAACAGATTGTCGGCTTTTGTTGTCAACGTCAAAGCATTGTGACTGACGCTTGTGTGTGTGTGTTCCCTTTTTTCCCAAGCCTCCACAAATGTCGCAGGCCGGGATGCAGTAGTCCGTTTTGGCCACAGGGTGTCGCTGTTGCTCCTCTTGGATCACTTGACTGGCCCCAAGCAAGCTGGCCTCCTTTAAAGGGTAAAGATCAAACTCCAGGGTGGCTTCAAGAGGAAAGTAGCCAGTACATGTGGTACAAAACGTGAACTTCACCTCCAACATCAAAACACCTGCATCCACCCTAACAGTCACAACCACAATCCTCTCCTTCGTGTGTGCTCCACCCTGTGTTCTTGGTGTCGCTGCTATATACAGGAAGTTACCCTTCTGCTTTTCTGTTTGTGTGGTTTCTGTCTTTCTGCCTTTCAGAGTGTGTTGCTTTCCGTTCAGATACCGCACTCAGAGCTCTTCTCAAGGTGTTCTTCTTCCATCCTTGACCAAGTTGTAATGCAGCCCCTCTCTCCACAAGGCTTCATCTAAGCCTACGCGCTCTTTCGGAGTGACTGCGGCCCGCTCTGGTATGCTCTGATTTCTTGGTAGAAAGTGTTTGTGCACGGCTTTCCTCCTGGATTACTTGTGGAGATTAGTGATGGGGAATGCCGGGGGCTCGGAGCAGGAGCCGACGCCCGACGGCCGTGAGTCCAGGAGTTCGGTGGGCACGGCGTCCAACATGAGCGAACCCGGCGCACCGACGCTGCCCAAGAAGCAGCCGGCTAACCCCAAACTGCCCTTGCCTGCTGAGGAGGAGCTGCAGGAGCGCTTCAATGTGGTGCTGGTGAGTGGAAAACAGTCTTTTGAACTCACTTTAATAATCCCACAGAGGTCACATATGCAGAATTAGGCAAGAGTCACCTGTCACTTTTTATAAAGAGTTCTTTGTTATTTACCTACTTAAATCATGTCTATTTTTGTATTTATATTTGGCCATTGACAGCTGCCTGATTGATTTTTTTTAAAAGTAAAAAACTTATTTGATAGGGTTCAAAACATTAAAAAACACACAAACATTTATTGGCCCATCGTCAGACTGAAAATAAAGTACAGTAATTCCTTGAGATACGAGGGACCCGACTTTTTATTTATTATTTTTTTTAGATCCTAGTCATCATTATGACTTTTTGCTTTGACTTAAGAGCACAGATTTAAGATACAACCACTTTGGCAGCAGATAGAATTAGCTAATATTCTTCAATAAAGTGGCTATTCCATGTTTATAGACACATCCAGTTAAAGTCAATTGTCAAAACTGAACAAAATAAAGAGAAATTGCACTTTGTGTATTTAAAACAACTGCATAGCCTCCACTAGATGAGTGCTAACACACAATGATCAACATAGGCACAGGCTAAGTGGTGGCGTTAGGTAACACATGTAGACAGACAAAATCCACTGCAAAGAACACATTACTAAGCAAAGCCAGACTTGATTTGTGCTCAGAATTTCAGAAAATACACCACAACTTCATTCAAAAATGGTCACCCCAACTAGGGAAAAGCTGGCAAAAAAGCATGCCAACAAATTGATAACAAAAAAAAGACAAAAGTGTGTCAAAGTCTGCTTGATTATAGAAAATAGGAACAGAAATGTGCAAATGCTAAAGGCCAATAATTTGAGCTTGACATTAAGCGATTGTCCATTGGTTATTTGTATGTTGCTCATTTTGTGACTTAAATAAAGCAATCTCACTCTATTACAGAACAAAATCACATGTAGGGCCAAAATAAATGGTTCATAGGCCATAAAGCCTACAAAGCTTGGATAACCTACAACAGTTGAGTGTTTAAACATACAGCATTACCAAATTAAATGGAAAAGACGAGATCCGCGCCAATTTTTTCTACTATTGTGAGGTGCAGGGTCTGAAGGGGAAGTGGGGCAACACAGCTCCACCACAGACCATAAGACCGGAAAGCAGCACGCTTTCAACATGCTCCACTCGCGATGTTTGTGCTTCATATTTTCATCCTCAAATACACCATATCTGCTTGCCTTTTGAGTTTATAAGCCCCTTAGCAGATCATGTTTGACCTGTAGGAAGTTGATGTTCAAAAGAGGCCATGTTGATCATATGATTTCTCCCAGCCAGTCACAGAAGAAGTTACTTATAAATATAACTTGGTGCCACTTGATATGTATTTTTTTTTCTTTTATAAGATCTGTGACACAATTACCAATGGAATAAACAATGTATTTCTCAGCCATTGGAGCATGACCTCATTTCCTGTCTGAGCTAAACAAGTTAGGAGGAAGTACAATGAACAGAAGATTCACGATTAGGAAACAAGCAACAAGCACATGTTCATGGTGTCTCAAAGTGAGCATCAGTTTGAATTTGTCTCCGTTTTTAAATGTTAAGTGGGGCATCTTGCTCATTTAAATGTCAAACCACAATAATAATAAAAACAACAGCAAGAGAGCAGACGGCAACTTGGCAGCAGCCACATTTCCGCTGTTACTTCTTTTTGGGGAGCTGTGAGGCCTTCACAGTTCCTGAGGTGAACAAGGGTGACTGAGACCAAACACCATCACATCTGAAATTTAAGAAGTTCAGCGCCATTCAGGCTTTGATTTCCTCCAGACAGCACAAAAGTTGCCTTAAGGACCAAGCGTTCTTTTTGATGAACAGGACATAGATCTGACTGTCATCAACATAGCCGTGAAAGGAAATGCCACACTTTCTTAAGATGGTACCCGGGGACAGCAAAAACAATGAAAACAGACAGGGCCCCATAATTGAACCCTGTGGTACACCATATGGGCAGAGCAGGATTCAGACTAGAGCAACCAAGGCTACCATAAAAAGTCCTGCCTGCCAAGAAGGATCTAAACCACTCAAAGAACTTAAAAAAATAAAATAAATGCAGGTTAGTAATGAGAATGTTACTGTCTTTCAGAGCTACATGAACCTTCCACCTGATAAACTGCAGCTGTTGAGTCAGTACGACAATGACAAGAAATGGGAGCTTGTCTGTGACCAGGTACTGTGATTTTGTTTTATTTGACCTTTTGCAATTTTAAAAGTAATTTATTTTTTAATTTAATATTTAAAATTGTATTTAATGGAAATGTATTTTTAATTATTTTTTATGTAAATATTAGCATTTACATTTTTTAAAAAATGTAATTCATCTAATTTTTAATTGAGTTATAATTTTATTTAGTTATATCTATCAATACATTTTTTTAAACCAAAATTCAATCTTAAATTATTTAAAATTAAATTTCCAAGAAGTTGTTTTGACAAAACATGCAGGTCATGAAACATCTTGGGGTAGCTAGCGCCTTCACACAGCACATATGTGGTTAAGCACAGTGTAAACCTTAAAGGCGTCGGCATGGCAACAGTGTCGGATGACGGCACGCATGGGGTGTGTTAGCGTGTGCACACTTACCTCAATGTTAGTGTGTGTCGTTCAGATCACTCTCTCTGCTCTCTCAGGAGCGCTTCCAGGTGAAAAGCCCTCCGTCCACGTACCCGGCCAAGATCAGGAGCTTCTATCAGGACCAAGTGGTGGTTGCTCGCCGGGTCTGTAAACTGGATCTTGCCTCATCAAACCAAATGATTAATCGGCCAATATAAATATATACTCATTTAGCTGATTTTTTTTTTGGGGGGGGCAGATATTTGCCAATTGTTGTTGTTTTTTTTTTTTTAAAGCACATTAACACTTTACTACATAAGATAATGACAATGACATTCAAACATCCCTGTACAAAAAAAAAAAAAGTCAGATTCTTCTCTGTTGTAATTGTAAAACTAATACTTTAGGACAAAGTATTGTAAGACTGTCAAATGTTGTGCCTATAATTCATACCTTTATCGTGTAACCGTTAATTGACCAAAACATACTTTATTTCATCCATTGTATATATATATATATATATATATTTTTTTATTATTATTATTATTATTCTTGTTATTTTTATTAATCGGCTGATTAATTGGTTATTGGACTATTACATTGGCAAATATTGGAATCAACATCTGTCTTAATAAAAATCCATATCGGTTGGGTGCTAATATGCAATAGAAAGTTATGCTGTCTATGATTGTAATGACTTATATTCTCTGCTGGTACTTGTTTATTAGAAGAAAAGAATACAAGATGCCACCAAAGTCCTCAAGGATTTGGAAATATCCCTGCGTACCAATCACATTGGGTAAGCTACATGAATTCACCGAAAATAAGTGCTTTCATGAAGAAAAAAAAAACTTAAAAAAATAAAAATAAATAAAAGCAATAATTGTATGAATTCCCTATGAATAATTATTTTAATAAACATGATTTATGCAGCACTTTTTGGGTACATTTAACATACATATGAGCATACTTTATTTAATGGAATGAATTGTATTTAATGTAAACATTTTATATATATATATATATATATATATATATATATATATGTAATTTTATTTATTCTTTACTTCTCCCAGATAATAAATACACTTGATTTAGTACTTAACTGAACATTACACTTAGATAAATTTACTTTATTTAATGTAATTACTGTTAGTTAATTCAACATTTTAAATTCTTATATTGCCATTACAATAGATGTTCCTCAGTAATAATATTAATTATCATTTTTATACATTGTTATAACAAAAGTTAAAAATACATTTTACATTAATATAGGAATTGACTTAATGTAATTGATTCTATTGAATTCAAAGTGTGAATCCCGAAAAATTGTATTGTAAAACTTCCCCCCCCCCTTAACATCAAGATCTTATTGATAGTTATTAGTTATTTGCATTATACCATCTGTAATAATGATAAAACTTAAAATTTACGACTTAAAATTAATCAATATATGCAACGGTTAATTGATTAATAGGCAACTAATTGGTTATAAACTTAATATTTTTTGGGATAATTGACGATTAATAGAGACCCTGTTTAATTCAAAATGGTCAAATCCTCAGAATTTCAGACTTAGCAGTCCGATTTCTGTAGTCCTCCATGAAAGCAAGCTGATTATCTTTGTCGTTTGCAAACATCTGCTTTTACTTTGGAAAAAAGTGATCAACATTTTTTCTCTCTGATTTGCTGACATGTAGCAGACCAAACCAGTCATTGAATCCCAATTAATTTATAGGCTTCTTGTGCATTTTCAACTTGAAATAATATCCTGTTTTAGAATAAAGGGAGGACAAGTAACATGTAAAAAAAAAAAAGTGATTGATCAAGAAATCTATAGAATAACCAAGAGATTAATCGATGACCAAAATATATTATTTAAAGTGCTCATTGTTGACTGGCTGGGAGAAACCGCATGGTTATACTGTTCTTTATTGAGAGTTCTAACAACCAAACAAAACCTTCCTTGGTGGAGGTAATCATTCACCGGGACTGCTTTGTGTCTTGTAGTTGGGCTCAAGAGTTCCTCAACGAGCAGAATAAAGGTCTGGACGTGTTGGTGGAGTATTTGTCTCAGGCCCAGTGTGATGTCACGTGAGTAGCACAGCAGCAGCTTGAAAAGCTTCCTGATATTCCCCCACCATCCACTGAGTCACCTGATATATTGGAATGCAGGTCTGACATGGAGAACAGCGAGAACGGAGGCACTGTGAGCGACAGAGCGAAGCCCGTCATCGGGAGGTCCATCGAGGACTTGACCAAAACCAGCAGAAGTAGCGGCAGCAGCAGCAGCAGCGGCTCGCACTCGCATGGGATGAGCCGAGCGGCACGAGCGCTCACAGTGAGGTGAGAAGCTGTCTTTAAAAAAAAAAGGCGGGATGATCTTTTTTTTTTTGAGGTGGCGGTCCACTCACGTCGCCATCTTGAACAGAATCAGCTCCACTCTGGGGAACAAGATGCTCAAGAAGTCTCATTTGCCAAGTCAGAGAGATGACGTGCACGTGTGCATCATGTGCCTGAGGGCCATCATGAACTATCAGGTAACAAAGGTTACTAGAGGTCATGAATCCTGACCAAATACCTCAAATTCTGTTCATGTTTTCCATTCCTGTTTCAGTCGGGTTTCAACCTGGTAATGACGCACCCGCGCTGCGTCAACGAAATCACGCTCAGTCTCAACAGCAGGAACCAAAGGTGTGCACGTGTGTGTGTATGTGAATACCCGTGACATCATCATCACATGCGTCTTCTGTGACAGGACCAAAGCCCTGGTGCTGGAACTGCTGGCCGCCGTGTGTCTGGTCAGAGGAGGACATGACATCATCCTGTCAGCCTTTGACAACTTCAGAGAGGTTCCTTAATAACAATTATAATCATAATAGATATTATAATTTACTCTTATGTACAGTACAGAACAATCTTTCTCATTATGCTTGTGCACCCCCATGTGGACAAAAGGTGCAATGCGCACACATCTGATAATGTCATGAACCACCCCTTATGCGTGGTTTGGCCAAAGTATAAAATATGAATTGCTTTGGTGCCAAGAAACTATACTGAAGTGAGTTGATGAGCTTAATGTAGTGCTTTGCTGCCATCTTGTGGCATCTAAAGGTAATTCAAATGATTTAGGGGTGCTTGAGGATTTTTGCGAGTCACATCAGGGTTCACGGGACTCATAAATGTTATTCATACCATTATCAAATATAAAAAGTTAAGCTCCCCTCCCCCACAATTACCGGTATGTCATTAAAATATAAACATTACTTACAAACATGTAATATTGTAATATGCCACTGGCGTCTGAGGCCTTGTTCCTTCAAAATTGTCAGTCACTCACAGACCCCCAAAATGGCATATTTGTTTCACCATTAATGTTGCATCATCAAATAGAGTAAGCCATTTCCGACGCTTTTTTGACAAGATCAACACCCTTGTGGGGACTGACTAATAATATACATTTTTGAAAAAATATGAAATTTAGCAAATTGTGTCTTATACATATTGTCACATATTGTTGTCTCATGATTATATAACTTTTAATGCACATGCAATCATAAATATTGTCAAATTTGAATATATTATAAAAAGCATATTTTCATTTTAACATGCCATTAAAGGTGCATTGTGCCGTTTAAAAAGATAATATTAAAGCTTTTTCTACAGATGCTGCAGTTATGCTTTGAGCCAGAGGTGGCAGTCGCGAGTAAAAAAGTGACAAACTGCATAAAGATCCTTTAAAATACAAATATGTCACAAATTAATATTAATATTAATGAATAAAATCAATCAATAAATAATAGTAATAATAATAATGATAATAATAATAATAATAATATGTATTTTCACATTTTACATTACACTTGGACATTTTTTAAATGAGTTTCACTAAAATATTATGAATAAATCTTTATTGGCGTCTATTAAAATAAGTAGTATATAATACATGTTAATTCTCAATTGTAATAATGTGTATGTATTTTTCAAAATGCCATGTTATTAAAACAGTTTCTATTTTATATATAGTATTTATAGCTACAATACATAATTTAGGGATGTTCAATAATATATATTTTTCAGACCAATAGCAGTATGAGTAGACAATTATTTGAGTAGTCACTGATACCAATACCAAGTACCAATACCACTAGTACATTTGTGATTTCCAACCCCCCTAAGTGACTTTGAAAAAAAAAAAATTTTTTCCAATAAACCGTTTTCCCTTAAAATTGCATGAAATTCGCACCAATTTTCTATTCTTCAAATTTCGAATTCTTGATCGTAAAATGGTCACAAGAGGGCAGCCCATACTGGCATCTGTACTAATACGTTGAAATAAGGCCGGGTGCCTGGTTTCGATACTCTCCCATCCTTACTTACATTATTGCATTTTAATGTATATGTTAATATAAAAGTAATTCAAACTATAATTTGTAATTTAAAAAAAATGACTAAATACCATATTTAATAATTATGCATCTATTTATGTTTGTTTTTTTGTCTCACAGGTGAGCAAAGAGAGGTACCGCTTTGAGAAGCTGATGGAGTATTTCATCAACGACGACTGCAACATTGACTTCATGGTGGGTCCTACACATGTTCCCAATTGCATTGGAATCATTTGAAACAGACGGTTCAAAATGGAATCTCATCAATTTGCAGGTGGCCTGCATGCAGTTCATCAACATTGTGGTCCATTCCGTGGAGAACATGAACTTCCGCGTGCACCTGCAGTACGAGTTCACCAAGTTGGGCTTGGACAAGTATCTGGACGTGAGATGATTGTGCCGGTGTCGCTCATGAAGTCTCCCGTGGATGGAGTTGACCGTGATGTATCCCGTCTTGTCCGTGCATTTTAGAGTCTGCGGCAAACGGAGAGCGAGAAGCTTCTGGTGCAGATCCAGGCCTACCTGGACAACGTGCTGGACGTCGGCGCTCTGTTGGAAGACGCCGAGAGCCGAGGCGGCGTTCTGGAGCACGTGGACCAGCTGCAGGACCACAATGTTCAGGTGGGCTACGTAGACCGCACGAGTGCGACGGAGGTCGTGGATGTGTGCTCAGATGTTCCGCCCGCTGTGCTTTTCAGCTCAATGCTCAGCTCCACGAGATGGAGTCTCAGAACACTGAGAAGATTTCCGAACTCGAGACTCAACTCATGCAGGCCACCAAAGAGGCCGAGTTGCTCAAGGTACGTTGATTTATGCAAAAGGGCGTCGTTGTTATTAAGATTTTTGTGGAGTTACAACTAAAGCTTTTTGCATTACGTTCGAGGCATTTTTATAAGCATTGTATTGTTTAAAATGTTTTGTAATGTGTCTAGTCATGTTCACACTTGCTGCACGGCTGTGAGATCATGCCGATGAGTGGTTTGTCAAAGGGATACAGTACTCTGGCTAAAGTACTTTTATTAGGTTCTAATGCTGCATTCAAGGAAGGTCGGAAGTCGGACTTACCCCAGTTGGCTTTTCCCAGTTCCGACCTGAAAGCGTTCAAACGAAAGTAAACAACCAAAATAAGGGATAGTGATACATTGTCTTTTTGTTTTGGTTCTCAAAACACATTTGGACCTCAAGTAAACTTGCCTTCTCACAATTTTACTTCATTTATTGTTTTCATCTTATTTCATAAGCATTCCATACAATTCAGTAGTTCACCATCTAATTTCATGCAGGGAGATAGCGGCATACTGTCACGTATGTTGTGTTACGTGAAATTATCTTGAATATTTATGAATGAAGAAAGCTATCTAGTTTTATACTCGAGTAAATTGTGTTTTACCATTCACGATCTGTGATCTACTGAACTGTATGGAATGCTAATAAAATAAGATAAATACATAAATGAAGTAAAATTGCAAAAAAGGTAAGTTTGCTGGAGATCAAAATGTGTTTTGAGGACCAAAATAAAAAACAATTTATCACTATCCGCCATTTTGGTTAGTTACTTTCGCCTCAAATGCTTTCAGGTCAGAAGTGGCATAAATCTGACTTTCGACCATCCTCGAATGCTGCATAAGACAGTTTGTATTTCAGCATTCTTGTGATTTTAATGTTATACTGTCTTATAGGGGTGTTAGAAAAAATCGATTCGGCAATATATCGCGATATTACAGCGCGCAATCCTTGAATCGATTTGATATGCGGCCAAATCGATTTTTAAACATCATTTTTTTATGGGAATGTTGAACAAAACGTCTTACTTAGGGTTTGGTTTCACACGTTAAGCATGGAAGAATGTTATATTAATAGAACATTAAGCCTTAATATTTGATTTCAGTGCTGTTCAAAGGTGAAACAGACTGTAACCTGTTTGTTAAATACAGTGTCTCAGTTATAAGCCTGAATTTTCAGATAAATAAATACATTTTCATACAAATCTTACAGTGTACATGAACAAGTTTACTGATTAGTATTTTCTAAATTTGAGTAAAAAAAAAAAATCGCAATCAATTTTTAGATTCGTATCGGGATTAATCGGCATTGAATCGAATTGTGACCTATGAATCGTGATACAAATCGAATCGCCAGGTACTAGGCAATTCACACCCCTACTGTCTTATATAATGTTTGCACTTGCTGCATGTCTGTGAGAGCATGCTGATGAGTTGTGTTTTCCATCATCAGGAAAGCCTGCGGGACTCGTGCTCTCAGGTGAGCACCTTGCAACAGAGGGAACGTGAGAAGGAACTGGACAGGGAGCGGGAGAAAGAGAGAGAGCGTTTGAGCATGGCGGCTTCTCAGGCAGTTTCTGAGCTAGAGCAGAAGGTCCAGGAGTTGCAGGAGAAGGGTCTGATCTGCTTGACCAGGACCCCCTCGGGAAGTTTGGACATCAAGATTGCGCCCCCCACTGCGACCGATAGCGTCTCGGTACAAACACACCAGATGATTTGCGCGACTTGTGTCGCTTCAGCTGCAATCTGTCCCTCGACATCTCCTCCAACTACACTACCGGCCGCACCACCACCTCTTTCTTCTTCTGGAAGAGAGCCGCCACCACCTCCTGCACCTGCTGCCAGAGGAGGGCCGCTACCACCACCACCACCACCTCCACCTCCTCCACCTCCTCCGGCCCATGCTGCCGGAGAAGGGCTGCCCCCACCTCCTCCTCCACTTCCTCCACTTGCCGGTGGAGGAGGACCTCCCCCGCCACCACCACCTCCACCTCCACCACCACCACCACCGCCTCCCCCACCTGTTGCCGGAGGAGGGGCTCCTCCACCGCCACCTCCACCGCCTCCTCCACCTGGTAGCGGAGAAAGGCTGCCACCTCCGCCGCCGCCACCTGGTGCTTCTATTCCATCCCCTCTTGGAGCATTGAGCATTCTGTCAGGTAGTGAGAAGTGAAAAGATCTAGGTCCCAGATCTGATATCGTAAAAAGATAATAACTTGGTCTTCTTTGTGTCTCCTCAGGGTTCAAGAGTAAGAAGCCTATCCAGACTAAGTTTAGGATGCCATTGTTGAACTGGCAGCCTCTAAAACCCAATCAGGTCACGGGAACTGTCTTTAATGAGCTGGATGATGAGCACGTCTTGGAGGTAAGGAGGTGCACATCGGACAGAGAACATTTTCTGGAGGTCTGAAGACCAAGGAACAAGGTTTATCATCCTTCTACGTCCCTCCAGGAGCTGAACATGGAGATGTTTGAAGAACAGTTCAAGACCAAGGCGCAGGGTAACCCGACAGACTTGATGAAGGGGAAAAAGAAGTTGGGGCAGAAGGCTCCTACCAAGACGTCTTTGATTGACCCCAACAAGGCCAAGAATTTGGCCATCACATTGCGCAAAGCGGGGATGACTCCTTCGGAGATCTGCGCCGCCATCGAGACGTACGGACCGCCTAACTGAACTTCTTCACGACTTAATAGACTTTTTTTTAAAACCTACTCCTGTTGTCTGTTTCTTTTTTACAGGTACGATCAGCAGTCATTGTCCATCGACTTCCTGGAGCTGCTGGAGCACTTCATTCCCTCTGACTTTGAGATCAAGTTGCTGATCAACTACGAGAATGACGGCCGACCCCTCGAGGACCTGACGGACGAAGACCAGTTCATTTTGCGCTTCGGCAAGATCCCTCGCCTGAGCCAGCGGATTAACACTCTCACCTTCATGGGGAATTTCCCAGAGAGCATCAAACGGCTGCAGCCGGTGAGTCCAGCCTTATTTCCAAAGTGTTGGAGCAAAGATCTGACTGACTATTTGTTTGTGTCACAGCAAATCAACTCCATTATCGCGGCTTCCATGTCCATCAAGTCTTCCGCCAAACTAAAGAAGATCTTAGAGGTTGGTCCAAGAGATTTAACATGCTCACGAAGCCTTCAGACAGACCCTAACTTTGGTTTTTTGGTTCCCCCTTTTAGATCGTGTTAGCGTTTGGCAACTACATGAACAGCAGCAAGCGAGGGGCAGCTTATGGCTTTAGACTGCAAAGTCTAGATCTTGTAAGAAGCGTCCCAAGAGCTTTCATCAGAATGGAGACCAGTGGTGGGTTTTCAAGGAGCCATGCCAACTTCTGCTTGTCTTTCAGCTACTGGAAACCAAGTCCACAGACCGCACTCAGACGCTGCTCCACTTCATTGCCAACATTGTCCACGAGAAGTATCCCGACTTAGCCAACTTCCACACAGAACTCCACTTTGTGGACAAGGCAGCCCTCGGTACTTGTTAACACGTGCTCCTTCTGTGTTTACACGAATATTCGTACTCAAAAGCTCCCATCTCTTTGCCAGTGTCCTTGGACAGCATCCTCCAGGACATCCGCTCCCTGGAGCGAGGGATGGAAATGACCAAGAGGGAGTTTGTGGTGTTGGATGACAGCCCTGTCTTAAAGGAGTTCATCAAAAGCAACAGTGAGCAGTTGGAGTCTCTGATGAAAGACAGCAAGACCGCTCAGGTTAGCCTCAACTGTCCCAAGTGAGCTTGCGCATCACCTAACCTGACCTCCACTTCTCCACTGTGTAGGAGGCTTACTGCTCAGTTGTGGAGTATTTCGGCGAGAACACCAAAACCACGCAGCCGGCCATGTTCTTCCCGCTCTTTGTACGCTTTATCAAAGCCTACAAGGTGAGAACGTCAGCTGGGCTTGCAAAAGTCTGGAACATTTGGAGCTGACGACGCTGTTTTTTTGTCCACAGAAAGCCGAGCAAGACAATCTGCTGAAGAAGAAAATGGAGCTCGAGATGAGCCAAGCGAAAGATAGTTCGCCAACAAAGGCTGGAAGCCAAAGGGTAAAAAATATCTGAGATGTAACGGTACACAATATTTAGGCACGGATTTCTGGATGCAGTACAGAGGCATACGGACTCACAGCAAATATGAAAATACAGCTTGCTTTCTGGATAATGGATGATGTGGAGTTGCAATACACACATTTCCTGATTGTTCAAACTATTACCATTACACTTGTCTGCATCCTTGATTTCCGACGGGAAACAAATCACAGCTCACCTGCTTTTTGGGTTTGGTCACATGACGTTTACAAGGCAAGCCCATGGGCAATTTCCGTCGACAACACTTTCTTTCTGTTTAAATCCTTTAAGGGTCCCTCGATGCCCAAGATGGACTTCATTGCTGAGCTGAAGAGGAAGCAGGTGCAACCTCAGGTGCGCGAGGGCAAGGATGGTGCTTTGGAGGATATCATCACAGGTAAGACCAAGAGACAAGTTTACATGTGTGGAAAGCGTTGCTATGGACATAGCCTTATTGCTCGTTCTCCAACCTCAGATCTGAGGAATACGCCGTACCGCCGCACGGACGCTCGCCGGACAGCTCAACGTTCGGAAACCTAAAAGAAACAACATCCTCAAGGCTGAAAGTGGATTGATACACACACACAAGATGTCAACGTCAGATCTCCTGCCAGTAAAACAACATGATCGCTTGTTGGCTTATTAGCACGAAGTTGCTTTGTAAATACATACATTCAAGATGTGTTTTAATCAAAAACATTATGGAAAGAAATTACCGTACATTTTCAGATGTATCTGTGTTGTTCTTTTCGAAATAAAAAAAATTGATACTTTTTTAAATTTTAAAAGCCTATTCAGCGTTGTTGTGATTTTAAACAGGCAGGGGACGTACATTCAGGGAAGGAGGTGAATTTAAAAAAAAAAAACGTGGTCTGCGCCCTTTTGGGCCTGAACACATCAAACTCCATTCCATTATTTTAAAAAAATATAGTAATGATAATAATGTATGGAATACATTGATTTCTCCAATGGTTCAATTTTATTTTTGAATGAAATATTATGACATGGCTTAGAATCTGTCTGCCTGCGCCCCAATCAAATTCACCAAAATCACCAGCTGCGCCACTATTTAGACATGGTCTGAGCAGTCTTAACTTTAGACCACCTTTCTGCTACCAAATTCTCATTCCGCTTGGTGATGGGCGTATTATCAAGGATACACCCTAGCTACTTCGGACCATTGGATAGAGCCATCTGTCAAATTGGCAAACAGTAAATTGGCACCCAAAAAAAACACATTTTCCAAATTCACTTTCACTTTAATAATTGCAAAGTTCCATTGCATTATTTAGCTGTATTCTGGGCCCTGCTTAAGAGACAAATCCACAGATTCAGTGAACTGTATAAGAGGAGCTGCACTTTATTGGACACACAATCACAGCAAATTATGTACAAAACATTTTGTCACACACATTTCCTCACATAATGTCATCCACACTGATAAATTAAGTCCAGCATCATTAATCTATTTTTTTTTTAAATTATAAATAAATAAATATATATATATATATATATATATATATATATATATATATATATATATATATAGTCACTAGTTACTTTTTGTTCTTTGTCACACTAACTACAAACTGGGCCGCATTGCGCTCAAGCGATCCCGTCAGACGTCACATGACCTAACATGCCTGCCTTTGATTCACACAAAACACAAAAGAACATCTCAACTTCAACACCTTTTCTTTTTTAAATCCTTTTTTAATTAATATTTTTAGAGAAAACATTCATTATAGATTTCTTATTTTTTTTAATCATCTTGACTGCACCGTGCGATTGCTTGAGACAATACATGCGTTTGTGGTGTTTTAATACATTTGAACCTGTCATTATACAACTAATAAATTATGTTAATAAATCAATATTTTTAGCTTTTTGGACATAACAATTTCTTGGACCAGCTAGGAACGACTGACTCTATTTACACCATTTTTGTTTCTTCTACTTTGTGATGCTTTTTCAACATCCACACATTCATGTAAAAATACAGTACATGTACTATATACAGTACATACTATAGAGCACATAGGTTTATTGTATTCATATTTTAAAAAAAATGAGATATAAGTTGAAAAGCTTCAATTTTGATCCATCTCGGTGGTTCTGCTTTTCCAATCACCCCCCACACACACCCTTAAGAGTGTTGCAGTTTTACGCGCACTTGAATGCAACATTAAAGTCATGTGACCTCATATGTACTACTCAACGCCATAGATTTGCACCTTCAACAGCACCAAAACACGCAAGCACAGCATGGGGTAATTAAATACAATTTAAAAAAACAAATACAGAAAATAAAAAAATACATATTTTTTTTAAATAAATAGAAAAAATGTTTTGGGTCACTGATTCCTCAGTACATACATTACAGAACGTGTGTCCATACAGAATATCCTACAAAAAAGAAGCTATGTATATTACAGAGCCTATACAGATATATATCTTAAGCAAACAAACAAACAAAAAGTCCTGCACCTATGAATAAACAATCTCTGTGTGGAATGTGAAAAAGAAAAAAACAAATCTGTACAAAATGATTACACGGTTAATTTATAAAAACTGAAGCGGTGATGACATTTTACAGTAAATCCTCATTTATAGTCTAAGTCTATATACTGTATGTATATCTATATATCTATATATAAATATGTATATCATAATAATCAGACTTTCTTTTTCACAGGTACACTGTCATACACATACATCCCACTCACACCATAAAATGTATGTATATTTATTAATTTATTTATTTATTTATAGTCTCTGCTCTAGTTCGAGTTTAAAGTGGATGTCCACTCCAAAGCAGTGTCGTAGAAATAGTGAGGGAGGGAGGGAGGGAGGGAGGGAGGGGAGGGTTCATCAAATGCGTTGAGGCTCCAGGTTTAGCTTCTATAGTGCCACTGCTGCATTTCTTAATTCCCACATTTTAATCTGCAAAATTTGACAAAACGTACTTAGTGTGCTCTTCTGTTATGGTGATGATGTCACGGGGGAAGTCAAACATGATCTGAGGATCAGGGATGGTTTTACGATGCATTCACAGGGCCTTTTTTTTTCTCCAGTATATACGTTAATTTGCTTTCACAAATTATGTTGTGTTTACAGTGCAGGATTTTCTGCACTTGTGCTTGTCAATAAAGGCCCCCCAACCCCCCCCCCCCCCCAATCAAGGAAATTGAAATAGTGAAAAACAGTTTAGCGCTATATATCCAAAATCAGGTTCCAATTAAAAAAAAAGCTCAAATGAAAGTGTTAAGGCTTCACAGGCGGGGGTCTATAAAGGGTTCTTGTGCATGAGGAAATAAAAACAGCCTAGCAATGCTTTTCGAACTGTGCGGATGGAAACCAATCGAGACACAAGCAGGATATTTGAGCTTAACGTACACACAGTGTGTTTAGTTAAGACGTCATGTTGTGCTTTGTCATTAAGATGTAATTAAGCTGCAACTCAGAGTCTTGATGTGCATTTTGTTCTTTAACAAATGTTGGGCGTAAAAGTCCGCACATTAAGCTGCTTATAAGGCCGCTTCCCAGAGGAATGAGTTTACATTAGCGCAGACGTTGATTTTTAAAGGGACAACACCAGTTGTGCTTGTTTGGGCTTTTTTGACGCTTTAATAATATGAAGTGTAAATGCAGACAGGGCCTGTTGTCTTTGGGTAGCGTCATGTATTTGTGATACCAATGATTGTCTTACTGTAATATTAGCATCAGATTGTATAAATCAACATTTCTACATATAAATATCTTCATTATCGGTATTATATCTGTCCTTTGTATAGTTGTAGCTTAATTTAGAGATGTGCTGCTGGCTAACATAAAATGGCTAAAAAGAAGTTTTTCATTGGACTCTTCCACAACAAATTCATCCAAACATGCCTATGTGCATCAGATACAGAAAAGGGAACTTTCCCAAACTGATCCCACAAAGTGGGACGTTCAGCACCACCTAAAAGGCTTTGCTAAAATGAAAAATTAAGATTAAGCCACCTCATTTTTTTTTTTAAATGATCTGTACTAATACTTTTGTTTTTGTCTATCAAAGAATCATGTAAACAGCACCACTTTGGCTTGGGTTAAAACACCAAATAGCTTAACAATGACACACACACACACGCACACACACATCAATACATGTGAATATGGTAGAAAATCAAAAATCAAAACGCTATTTGATATACATTCATTAATTATACTGGAAAATACTTTATAGAATACCAAATCCTTCCTGTGTGTATTTATGTATGTATGTATGTAGGTATGTATATATATATATATATATATATATATATATATATATATATATATACAGTATATATATATTAGGGGTGTGAATTACCCAGTAGCTGGCGATCACGATTCATAGGTTGATACCGATTAATCCCGATGCGAATCTATAAATTGATTATTGCAATTTTTTTTTACTCAAATTTAGAAAATACTAATCAGTTAACTTGTACACTGTAAGATTTGTATGAAAATGTATTTATTTATCTGAAAATTCAGGCTTATAACTGAGCCACTGCATTTAACAAACAGGTTGTAGTAAAATATTATACTATAATAATAGTAAATCAAATATTAAGGCTTAATGTTCCATTAATATAACATTCTTCCATGCTTAATGTGTGAATCCTAACCCTAAGTAAGACGTTTTGTTGAATATTCCCATAAAAAATTGTTGTTTGAAAATTGATTCGGCTGCATATCGAATCGATTCGAGAATTGCGCGCTGTAATATTGCGATATATTGCCGAATCGATTTTTTCTAACGCCCCTAATATATATATATATATATATATATATTCTAATTTCTTAAAATGGCAATTTTGTTGTTGTTGTGGTTAACTGTAAGTCTCAAAAGCAGATGTACAGTAGCTTGATTTAGAGTTGCTCTGCTTCCTAACCCAAAACAAAATTTTCTCTCATCAATCAACCCCAAGAATATATGTTTTTGATAGCCACTCTCAAGTTCTTCAATAGCAAACTCAACCACCTTTTTTGTGAGTGTTGAGGTTGTTTTGGCTAGCTGTAAGCCTTGTGAATAGGCAATGTAACATTAGTTGTCAAACTGCGATTTGAGCTTGTAGCTTGGAAGTCTGCAACAATTATTTGCAATAAATTATGATGTGGTATCGTTTTAAAGAAGTGCATTTTTAATTTGTGGGACCGGGATTCCCAAAAAAACAAGCACACTGAAACCTATTGCTCCTCCCTGTGTGCACGGCAACGTAGATGCTAATTAGCGTTAGCATTAAGCTAGCAGACAGAAAGGCTTAGTGGTTGTTTTAAATACACAAAGTGTTGTCTTCATTTTATGTTTGGTTTGACAGTAAATTTCAACTAAGTTGAAACATTGAACATCTTGGAGACTCTTTTTTTTTGGTCACTAAATGCCAAACTATAAAAAAATAAAAAACGTTTTCCACCATATTCCAATGTAGAGGTATAGAGTGACTCATATGATGATGATTATTGCAGCTCTACATTTTGAAACAGGATCAGCTTACACCAGGTGGGATTACCAGGAAAGTCTAGTTTTGTGCGTTGAAGGGAGAATTAATTCCCTTAGTGGACCTCCAGAGCCACATAAGACTGCAGGTCCAAAAGGGACACTTTTGCCGTTACCGTCCATTCTTGCAGCCGCTGAGGCCCTCCAGACTAGCCTTGGACAAGGTGGGCGACGTGAGCGACGTGGGCGAGCAGGGCGACAGGACGGGCGTGGTGGGTGAGGAGGATGAGGACAGGGTGGCGGTGGGCGTCTGCGAGGAGGAAGAGGCGGGCGAGGGCGAGCGGCTGCTGGGCGAGGGCAGGGAGGACCCGGCGGCCGCCGCCCGTTGCTGCTGCTGCTGTTCGCGGAGGAGGCGGTGCTGGCGCAGGGCGGATGACAGCAGCAGGGCCTCGGCGCTCAGGCCGGCGGCCGATAGGCTGGCCAGCAGCGCCTTGGCCCGGCCGGGCGACACCCTCAGCGTGGGGCCCTCCGCACTCCTGCAGCGGATCCCCGACTCAACGCCCGCGGCTCCCTTCAGGTCAGAGGACACGTGATGAGGGGAGCGGGAGTGATGAGGACGGACAGGGGAGAGCGATGAAAAAGTCCGACAAAGTAGAAGTTGCCTGCGAACGCATGCTCACAAGGTGCTCACTGCTGGAGGGGGACGAGGGGCGGTTATCGTGCGTTGACGAGGCGGGTAGGGTCACGCCACCATGAGGAAGAGGAAGAGGAAGGGGGAACAAAACAAACAGAGGACACATTATTTCAGGCGGACACAAGCATGTGCGATGGGCCAGGCGCCATCGACACATGAAGACCAACACAGATTTTATTTTGACTTTTAATGACGAGGACGCATTAAAAAATTCAAAATAATCACGCTTGTCTACAGCACAACCACATGTAATGAAGATATGAGCCACTAGATAGCACTGTTCGAACACATCTTTTTTAGCCAAAATGCAGAGTGATGTTTGGGTACCAACCAAGCACATTTTGTTTTGTGCACTCTTACTTACCTGCCTACACTACTTTTTATTCCTGTTTTTTTTTTTTTTTTACCTGATCCTTGCTTGTTTGCAGAAACCTCCGCTTGTTCTCATATTTTCATTATTATTATTATTATTTTATGCCGGTAATATTAGAGGATTTTTGCTATTCATGAATACTCTGGATCGACTGTACTGTTTGTTAGGCAAATATTTTAGGCAGCAATAGAATAAATCTTTATGTATAAGTTTGTTTATGTGTGAAGTGGATTAGTGTGTACTGTTCAGTTCTGGTAAGTAAGACAGTGTAGTCCAAGATGTGTGTGCATTGGTAATAAGAAGTATGATTATCAAAAGTATTTTAGAAGTCTTCATTTATACCCCAATAGTACAATTACATTATTTTAAAATGCAGTATTTCTTTTATAGGCCCCATACGACTGTGAGTAGATTTCGCATTAATTTAGGTCCTTTTGTCATTTGTCTGGTGGGTAAATTCAGTGTAAGTTACATTTAATGTAGAATAGTGTAGCTTGGAGTAGAGATAGACCGATATGCTTTTTTCAGGGCCGGTACCGATACCGATTATCAGCAGTCAGGGAGGCCGATAACCGATATTTGAAGCCGATATACATTTGCAGGAAGAAAAAAAAGTTGGTGTCAGAATTCTTAATAATAAAAACTCCAGCACTTGACTGCTTAAATGCCTTCAAGCACATGTCTATTAAACAGCTTTTGTGATTTGCAACATGTTAAAGGTTGTTTTGTTTGCCATCAGCTTTTGCACCAACTATAATGCTAACTCCCAAATAGTCACTAATTCTAACTGTTAGCTCGCGGGCTAACCATTCTCCCACACGCTAGCCCCGGGATAATTCCCAAATAGCCGTTAATCTGCGAGCTAGCCGTTAGCTCGCGGTCTAATAGCTGCTAATTGCTGTTTATTGGCTGTTAGCTGTCGGCGCAGATTATCTGCCAGGCTGATTATTGGTCTATCCCTAGCTTGGGTTTTGGCTAGCTACATTTCTCTGGTAGCTAATTTCAGTGTAGTTAATCTACATTTAATGTTGAATAGTTTGTAGTTTAGCTATCTCAATTTCTCTGGTATGTAGGCTACATTCACTGTATGTAAGCAATGATTAACATAGCATAAAATATTGTATAGGATATTTTCCAAGTAGGAAGCCCACCACTGACGATCAAGACGTCAAATTACACTTGTGAACTAGTGTGGCAGGTACTCGAAAGACCATACTATGCAAGCAATTAAAAACCCAATTTTCCACAATATGTCTCTTTAAAGTAAACCTTGGGGGATTATAAAACCAACTAAAGTACGATTTGATGCTAACTATAAGCACACTACTAAAGAGTAAATGTTATGCACGTTGCGATAAGAATGTGCAAGGGGCTTTAAAGGAAAGGAAATGAAAGTTATTGAAGCATGTCAAGTAAAGCCACAAGGATTTTTTTTTTGCCGTTATGGGGGGGTAATTCATCAACATCACAAGAAACTTTGGTGGCCTCAGATTGGGATGGGATTGGTACAAATCCCAGTGGTGCCTCTTCACTCTCTGATTATCCGGGATGATTATGATGATGAAGATGATGAGAGGACGAGTGAGTGCTCGCTCTCTTTCCTCACTATTTCCTCTCCTTTATGTCCCGAGCTTCCGCCTGCCGCAATTTACGCCCGCCAGCCTCGCCGTGAGCCGAGCGGATTCCCGTACTTGTCTCATGAAAGCCAAATTAATCTCATTATTTCAGCATGACGGCGACTCACAGCTTGCTGTTTCTCTTTTCGTCTTCTTTTGAAAAGACTCGCTGACAAGGACGCTTTAAGCTAATTGTAGACCTAAACGGCTCTCGAGGGTGGTAACCATGTGACGTCAGCTAAGATTACCAGGTTATTAAAACCTAATAGTCTATGAATTTTAACCTACCCTTACCAAAGTTTTTTTTTTTTTAAGGGGAATAAAACCCTTTATGTGTCTCTCTACTAGACAATCCTGATTTTGACAAGGTTTTTTTTTTTAATTTAGACTTTCCTTTGCTGGATTATTTGGCTGCAGAAAGGCTGGAGGCGCCTATAACTATTGCTGAACTTGATACTGCAATGTCATCGTTTCAATCTGGGCCCTCGCCACATTGAATTAATTTGGCAAAATATCTGTGTATAAATTAAATTGAAGCAAAAGTGAGATATTTCCTATAAATGCTGCTGCTAAGACTTTTCTCCTACAAAGATTTCCCTTTAAAGTTGCCTTACGCAGTTTTGTTTATCTTGGAATTCACGTTACACTTAAATTTTGGGGACCTTTCTAAGCTAATTTTGCTCCCCCGTTGACGACTTTGAACGGTGGTCTCTGCTTAATTTATCTTTAGCTGCTCGTGTCAATGCGGTTAAGATGAATATACTCCCAAGGTTCTCCTATTTGTTTCAGTGCATACCACTCTTTCTTCTTCAGTCATTTTTTTCATAAATTAGATCGTTTGATTTCATCTTTTATACGGAAGAAGAAGGTCCCTAGACCAAAACAACTTGGGGGGCTGGCTCTACCGAACTTTAGGTTTTATGGACTATATGCCATAGAGGAGGCAGGACTTCCGGGTTTTCACCCATCAACTTTGTCTCAGTGTCCAAAGCATTTCAGATAGCCGATGAGCAGGAGCGCGCGATTTGGGGGGCGCAGGAGTGGAGGCGCAAGTATTGGAACGCGGCCAGCAGGGGCCGAAAATGGCGCTGATGTGTAAAACCCGGAAGTCGGAAGTCTGTGGCATCTACCTCATTACTGGGCCTCCAACATTAGGGTTCTTAAATATTGGCTTCAATATAAGGATGTTGATTTTCTTCCGGTACGGTTGGCAATCATTTTTTTTAGACACTTACAAGTTCCCAGCTTTGTTCGCAATACTTTTCCTAGTTTTCCTCATTTACCTCCTGACACTGCTTTGGATGGGTTTTTGATACGATTCCTACTTTTAAAAGCTCTATTTCGCATATCTATAATATTATTTTTTTTTTTGCGTTTAGAGTCGCTGAGCCTAATTAAGTCATTCTGGGAGGAGGACCTGGGTCTGACAATTGCTGAGGGAGGGTGGTCAGAGATTTTAAGACGGGTACATCAATCTATTACACTAAGGCCCGTTTGGCTAAGATTTATGACAACGTAACCCCAACCGGTTGGAAATTATTTTACTATTTTAATATAAAGTTAAGCGGTGATAAACGGTCCCCTGCTAACTTAATTCATACACTCTGGCTTTGCCCGTCCTTGAACGAATATTGGATGCATATTTTGGATACTTTATCAGTTGTGGTTGGTGAAAAAATTTAACCAAATGATTTGAGTGCATTGTTTGGGGTTGTCCTTAATCGGCCGCTCTTTTGAGTTTGGGAGCTTATGGGGTCCATTTCTGGCATTTGTCAGGATGTCTGACTTGCAACTCCCATCTGACTGAGATGCTTTGGATATTTAAAAATGTTGTTGTATTTTTCGCTGTGATGGCGGTGGGGTCATTGCTATTGCTAATACTTTGATTTGAGATGCCTATTGCTTTCTGTATTGTTTATTTTTGACTTAACTGATCTGCCTGTTGGTGTTAGTGTTTGATTATTTGTTATTATTGTTATTATTTGTGGTTGCTCCTTATAGGTTTCTTGTAAAAAAATATTTAACTTTGTACACCGTGTAAATGTTTCTGATACTATTGTATTCACTCAAAAATTTAATAAACAATTTTTAGAAACCCAAGATGTCAAAACTTTCTATTTATTAGTATTAAGTATATTTATTTACTGTTTTCAAAACGTTCAAGATCATATCCTACCTTATGTCAGACCTTATATGGTATATACGGCATCAGTTCGACAGTTGGCGTTAGCGGCTACTGGCTAGCAGCGAGTCGTGTTACACATTTATTCATGTATTTGTCTCATTTTTGGTATCCTGACTTTTAATGTTTGCATTTGTCAGTTTTTTTGTGTTATTTGATAAATCATTTGTAATCTATGATTGATGTTCATAATATATGGAAACACAAATACTGTTAATGGTTGCTTTCCACAAAAAAAAAACAATAAAGGACTCATGTGGTTGTGGTATGAGAAGGCACTGATGTTTGGTTCCAGTAGTGCTACTAGTTTCTTTCTCCAAGACGTTCGTCATCTTTGACGTCAAACCAGAAAAGAAACAAATGATTTGCATTCTGGTAAATGAGTATAATCGCAAAAGCCGAGCGGCAACGACGTGGAAACTCACGCTGATTAGCCGAGTGCTGCTCATCAAATCAACAAGGCGGCGGAGGGACAATTCTGACGGCTAATCAAGATGAAAGTTTGCGACAGCTAAATGTTTTTCTGTCAACAATATGTATGTCGTCAGCAATGTGCTTGTCGTCAAAGCACTGAATGTAGTCAATGTGTATGATGGGTCTCCAAAATTCAGAGCCCAATCACATTTGAATTAGTAGAACCCTAAAAAATGTTTTTTTTTTAATTCAGAATACACACACTCGGAAAAAAAGTAGTTTTTAGGCATGTTGAGGCCCCCAAAAAGGGAGGAGAAAAGACTCCAAGGGAGCTCTGGCATCCAATTTTCATGGTGAACCAAAATGGCCATCTTCCTGTTCATTTTTGTGCATGGGTCTTTGAGACTTTTTTCAACGTCCTGATATGATAGATTAAAACTAGTGGTGGGCGCTACATACATTTTACCCCCGATATGCCCACACGGTAAATTCTGTAGAGTAAATTTTTACAGTCAAATTTACACTTGGAAGAGAGTAAAAAAAGAAAAATGTTGCTCAAGGGTTGAGGAACAAACCCACAACTTGAGATTGGAAGACAACCAATGCTGAGCCATGCAGTACATAGCTCTTGTCAGCTGGAATCTTCGTAACTACACGTACGTAAAAACATTATTTTTGGTCTCCTTTTGGATATAAGCAAAGAGTAGCAGTGGCATAGCTCAGGTGTGGCAGTCTCCCAAGTGGAAGTACGTGAGTTCGTTCCTCAACCCTTTATTTACTTTTTTTGTCAAATACATTTTAGTCAATTAATTTAATAATTTAAGTTAATTTTAGTTGTCTTCTTGCAAAATTTACTTACAATTTCTGAGTGAAAAATCTTTAATCAATTTTTCATGGGACAGGCAAATTCTTACATACACACTAAAAGTACTTTGAGCAAAATTTACTGTTTATCTTTTACTCTTTTCCAAGTGTAAATTTGACTCTGTTGTAGTGATGGCAAAATGAAGCTTCATGAAGCATTTGCGATACTTTTTGACTCCTCTAGATGGTGCTCTTGGTTTAAAAATAAAGGCAAGTGCCATAAAAATTGATTACATTTGCATTGCATCTTTGAATCATGAGTGCCATCTTGAGGAGTCAAAAAGTATCGCAAGTGCTTCATGAAGCTTCATTTTCCCATCACTACTTTAGAGAGGGAACAAATAGACTACATTTAGAGTAAAACTTACTTTACAGAATTTACTGTGTTTCACAATCATTGGAAGAATAATAAACAGCAATTCCAAAAGGGCTTTCATCCGTTGCTCCTAATTATTATCAACATCAAAAAGTTTCTCTGTCATCCCAACCAAAGGTACATTCATGATGACAGCAATTATGATTACTACAACATGGAGGAGAGGTACCATGCAGGTGAAGTCACCACAGCATGCACACCCCCCCCTGAGAAGGACGTACTGTACCTGTTGCTGGGTCTTCAGGAAGTCCTCCCTCTTGCCACCTTTGTACTTGTCTGTGCTGTTCTGCTGCTGCAGCTGCTTCAGCTTGGAGGGCGGGGCAGGCGGGACCTTGCACAGGGTGCCGTTCCCTCCCTGGAAAAGACAAGAGGGGAGAGATTTATGAAATGTATCAGAAAATCTTCTTTTGTTTTGATATTGGAGTAGATATATGCAAAACAATCAGTAAAAAACTAGTGTTTACAGTGTTGACTCTGGGTCTGTTTTTTTTTTGTTTTTTTGCTTTTGCCACCTCTGCAAAGAGGAGAAGAAGGAAACGCTGTATGAATGTCGACACCATGTCGGAGTTAATACGAGATGAACTTCACAAGCTGCCACGTCCTATCACTTTTGCCTTCCAACACAATCGGTAGTAAGCGTTTGGAGAGTGTGTAGGAGCAACAGTATGGCGTGTGATGCAACGTCAAGCGCGGCCATGACGAAACAACGCGAGAGGACTTTGAAATCTCCTGCCGAGCCCGTGGGAAATTAGATCCTGAATTGCATTCGTGACAGTGGAATATGACAGCCTGGCCGGCGCTGAGTGGGAGGCTGCACTAACACAGCAACTGGGAATGTTGCATTTGTGTCACATGGCAACACAAGCGGCAGTGAAGCTATGTTGAAGTTGCTCATTTTTTTGAAGAGATGCAATACAGATTACACAGATTACACAGGTATTTATTCATTAATAGTCTTAGCATTTTTTGTATGGTATCACACACATTTTTTGGGTACTATACGTATCTCTATTATAGTATCTTATTGAGAGATTGTGCATTTAATGTATATGTATATGTAGTTCAATCTGTTGCAGGCAGTGGTGCATTGTGACGTGCAATATGTGCAGCCGCACATGCCGACATTTTGGGAGGTTGACAGCAACTGTTCTTTAAAGGTATGGAAGCCCATTTCAGCCCAAAAATGACTTTTGATTTTTTTTGAAAATAATTGTATTTTTCAATTGTCCAAAATACACAGTAAATATCTCTGTCAAAAGTAATCTGAAATTGCCTATTTTTTTTAATGTAGTATGTAAGAAGTTTTATACTCATTACTTAATAAGTACCTAATATGTTATTTAAGTTTTCACCAAAAATGAGATAACATTAGAGACAGTACTTCATCTCAAAATAACCCCCACATATTTCTGTTTTTTGCGTTTAGAGATTTCCCCAAAAATTCAGCAAAAAAAAATTGTCACACAATCCCCCCCCCCCCCCGTCCAATCCTCATTTAAATTTCACCTATTTGCTGTTTTTGTGCTCAGACCAAGGCAAAAACAGTATTGCCAGTACAGTATTACTACTATAGTGCTTATGGCAACTATTGGAAATTAAAAACCTTTTATGAGGGATGTCAAATATGAATTTTCGCTATTAACGGCATTGGTATTATCCCTCTGTGGATATGGGGGTTAGCTGCACACTACATTTACTATTTTAGAGTAATTCTGTGCTAGAAATAGGCTTCCTTTAATGAAAAACATAATTTTCATATCACAATAAAACAGTATCATTTTCACAGCACAACAAAGATGAAAAGTGTTTTGGTGTAGAAGCAAAGAAACGACAATAAAAAATAAGAAGTATTTTTTTTTATTGTCAGTTTAAAGCATGAGAAGGGTGAGAGAGTACAGACAGACAGCCAATCACAGCGCAAGACAAGTCTGGTGTCTGTCCCGCCCCTTTCCTTTTGTGAGCCAATGGGGGAGCAGACATCAGAGGCGTGAAAAGTTCTCCGCAGACCCTCAGAGAGGAAATGAGGAAAAGAATGTGTCGGGCGAGGAGGCGTGAGGAAAGAACCTGTCTCGGCGTCGCCGGCTTGGGCGGGACTGGCGGCTTCTTGCCCGTTTTGGCGTCGGTGTCCTCCGAACGGGAACCTCCGCTGATCTCCTGCAACGTGTTCTCCAACTCTCGAATGGTCTCCTCCAAGCTATCCAGCCGCTTGTAGGCACTCTGGCGGACATTTTCTCCTGGTTTGGACTGTGTGGAAGCCGGATCTAATGTCAAAACACTCGTGTCTCCGTCGGGACTCTTGGTCTCGGTGCGAGGTTGGAGTTTTAGAACCACGTCCCCTGTTTCTGTCCCTCTCCTCAGAGCCGTCACCAAGGCGCTCCGCTGGCCCAAGCAGGGCGGGGATTTTTTTCTGGGTTTGGGCTGCGGCGGCGAGGTCTCCAAAAGGGAAAGCAAAAGCTTGTAGGCCTCCTTGAGCGTGGCCTCCTCCCTGAAGAGCAGCAGCAGAGGCCGCTCACTCAAGTGCGCCTCGGAGAGCGCCGCGCCGTGCGCCGAGACGGTGCGAGTTTGCAAAATGACTCCCATGGCGCTGCTCAGCTCGTGGACCTCGAAAGGCGACAGCGCCCTCATCTCCAGCTCGGTCAGGAGCAAAGTCACTTCCTGTTTGACGTCCTCCTCTGAAGAGCGCTGCAACTCCAGCTCGCGCTGAGGAGGCGAAGCGCTCGCGGAACAACGAGGCACATCTCGGACGGGACTCTCCGTCAACATGTGTGGAATGTAACACAAAGGTCTGCCCTATAAACCAGGAAAGCACTTGAATTCATTTGATTGAAACACAAAGTCTGCAGACCAAGTACTTTACGGACTAAAGGAATCATGAATAATTATACTAACATTTTTTTTGTTGGGGGGGGTTAGACTTCAAGCAGCTGTTTTAAAAATGAGGTTCTGAGCTCAACCTGTGCTCGCACTGTCATGTCTGATTTCACCCACTGCCATGAACAGGGGCACATATGGACTCCGCTGCTTGAACATGTGCACACTGTTGGCGAGCACATCTGTCCAATAACATGCGGGGCTTGTGAGGTTGCGGTCTTCCATCAGGACATAACAGAACCGCTTACCTCCAACTGGGCGGAACTTTTCTCCTGCTCTGCGTTTGTCTTGTCCCCGGACAGCGTGGGAGGCGTGGACGCGGGCCGCGGGTTTTCCGACACCGTCCTCCTCAGTTTCACGTGAGGCTTCTGGCTCTCTGCTTCTTCAGAGTCGGACTTCTGAGAGCAAGAGGGGAACACATTCTCAAGCATGTTCAGGAATGTCCATCCATCCATCCATTTTCTTGACCGCTTTTCCTCACTAGGGTCGCGGGGGTGCTGGAGCCTATCCCAGCTGGCTTCGGGCAGTAGGCGGTGTACACCCTGAACTGGTTGCCAGCCAATCGCAGGGCACACAGAGACGAACAACCATACTCACAATCACACCTATGGACAATTTGGAGTGTTCAATTAACCTGCCATGCATGTCTTTGGAATGTGGGAGGAAACCGGAGTACCCGGTGAAACCCACGCAAGCACGGGGAGAACATGCAAACTCCACCCAGGAAGGCCGAAGCCCGGACTCGATCTCACGTCCTCTGCACTGGGAGGCGGACGTGCTAACCAGTCAGCCACCGTGCTGCCCGTTCAGGAATGTGACTTTTTCAGATTATTAATTGCAGTTGTTATTTCCAATTTGAAGAAAAATTCCTTGTGTGACATTTTCAGGGTGTTTTGTCACTGATTACCTTGATGCTCTTCCCAGGAATGAGTGTCTCGCCACTGCGGGTGATCAAACCCGGAGAAGACGGGAAGCTGCGTCTGGGTGGGGGCGGAGGGGGAGACTTGGAGGGTTTTTCTGTGCGGTAGCGAGGCACCGTCAGCTCATCTGCGAGGAGTGAAAAAACAACAATTAGAGAACTCCATCTGGCCAAACAACCATCAACAAGACTCATAATTATGATTCTGTTTTACTCCATTCCTGTAGGTTGCAGAATTGCACATTTAAAACAGGTGCTACCTGCCACACACCTATCAACATATCCACACTCTCCTTCATTCTCTTTGCTTTCTTTGTGGCACCCTGCTTCTTCTTTGACAGTCACGCTATGTTTTTATGGTTTAGAATGTATACTAATGTGGAGCCTCTAAACTCGATATAGGATTGCAGTTTTCAATTGCTAGCTTCTTCTTAAAAGGCTTAAAACTTAAAATGAACCTTGACTTAATTACAAATTTAGACAACAAAAAAAATTATTTTAAAAAACTATGAAGAAACTATCAATCACAGTAAAAAAATGGAAAAAAATAAGCAATGTATGCAGTAAAAGTTCATACAAATTCAATATTTACGGAAAACAAAACAAAACAGAGAAGTTTGTGCAAATCCTTTTTTATGTATTTCTTAAAGTGGGAGCACAAACCAATAATCGGAAAAATTTGAGCATTTTTTCCCCTCCAGCCTTTGTTTTGAAAATCAGCCCATTTTTGGATGTCTGTGAAACAATGTCCTTATTGTGCTAAATGCTTGAAAAGGGAAAACAGTTTGCCACCACTATGTCAATATCAGATAATCTATAGTCAGCCAATCTTTTTCTTCTTTTTTTGTATTTTCTATCAGTCTACTCGGTGGCACCATGCTGCCTCTCACAGGTCAGTCTTGCTACTACAACAGACATCTGATTTGGGAGAGGAGATAGTTGGTGCAGATATGACAAAGGCGGTGTGCTGTAGTGGTCATCTGGAGGACACCATAGACTATAAGAGAATATGAAAGTGTTTTTTTTTCACTTGTTATATTTGCGGTCTTTCACATTTTAAAAATAGGTTAAGGTGTTAAAAATCAGTATGCGTGTACCCCGCTTATCTAACTCGCAGCGGTATGTGGTGTACCTGGAACTTCAAAGCCTCCGTTTAACATGATTCAATTATTCAACAAGAAATTGGTTATCAAGTGCTTTCATTTGAAATGGGAATTTTCCTTTTCTTTGATCTTGAAGAAGCTGACAATATTTTTGCTGCACTGCTCACCAGATCCCAGTCTGGACCCGCTTTCCTTCTTCTGCAGGGGCTTGTTGTTGACGGTGCGGTGCTCAGGGGTGGCCGTCCCGCTCTGAGGGGTCTGGGGCGCCTGCGAGGACGTCGCGTTGGAGGAGGGCTTGATCTGCTTGGCGGCAAAGTCCAGGTCGGGTATGGCCTTCATGAGCTCGGCCTGGGTCTCCTCCAGCAGCCGGTTGATGTCCTGAGCGCTGTACTGCGTCAGGCTGGCCCGCTTCTCCTCCCAGTCGCGCTCGGCCGCCTGGGAGGGCGACGGGTGCTGATAAAACCTCGGCTCGATGATAAGAGGATGGGAAAAGGGAGAAGAATCTAAATGATTCCTACCAGGCGAACCTCGACCGACGACGCCTTATCAGCAGCGCTGCGGCGTTCCAGCTCCTCCAGGGCTTTGCCCTTGTGAGGGACGGGCGGGTGATTGTCCTTGTGCTGGCCCGCCGGGTTCCCGTGGTGGCGGCGGGCGAGGCTGGTGTGCGGGCTCCAGTTGGACAGGCTGTTTCCTCCCCCGATGTCATTGATGGCGAGCGGCGGGCTGTTGGGGAGGTCGAAATCCGGGAACTTTCTCAGCTCCTTGTTGTGCTTGGACGACGTGAAGTCCTCGTGTTTCTTCCACACGCTCTCGTTGGCTTGCCTTGGAGAGTGAGCCATGCACATCACAATCATCAGAAACACCTTCAATAGCTTCAAGACCGAACTCAAAACATGGCTAAAAGCAAATTAGGCATGTAATCATTACTTGGACATTTAATCATGTTTTAATCAATATTTGTTACTTTGTATCTTGTTCTTTTTCTCCCTGATGTTTTGTTTCTGTTTCTTTCTGTGATCTGCTTATAATCCGGTGTGGTGTGTTTACATGCATGTGTCCAATGTGATCTTCATTAACATGCACTATCCCGAATAAATAAAATTAAAAATAAAATACAATTAAAATTAAAAAAATCATCCAAAAAGCTACAAGGCCTCCCATATTTTTACCAGGCCTGACATAGGCCATCTGGAGGGGCGGGGCAATTCTCGGTGGACCGCCCTATAATTCAGACCGCAAATCGGCCGGCAACAGCACACGCGTGTTCCAAAAAATCTGCAAACAAGTCATCTTAAGTTGACTGTCTCATTGGCAATCAACTAAATCCGATGCACTTTACTTAGGCCATTATATATTATATATAGCACTTTGTTACTAAGGGTGTCACTAAGTTCCAATAATTTTATACCAAAAGTAGCAAAACTTTAATCCATTAATAGAAACAGTAACACTGTAACTATATTAAATCTTGTCTGTACAAAAATAACACATAAAAGAGGCAAAACACAATCACAACTATTACAAGTAACAGCAACAAAGTATGATGTGAAATTACCGTCTTCAAGTTAGCGTCAGTCAGCTCAGTAGTGCACCAGAAGTGGTGAGAACACATTTCAAAATAAGAGTACAACGTTAGCTGCCTTAAATCTTGCTGGTTTAATATTTGGTAAGTGTGTCTCGTGAAGTGTAAAATGTCTTATTCCATTTAATGTACATTTGCTTATTGTTTTTTGTCCTTTTGTTATTGCCCATTTTATGTTCACTTGTTCAAATAAACAATGATCGTGCTCTTGTAAGAGTATTTGATTGTAAATTACATTTTTGATCAAATATAATATGAATATTGTTGGGGGTAACGTTCATCTATTTTACATTGATACACAAACTGTAAAATTTTGAACTAAAGTGGGCCAGCCTGAGCCCTGGAATTCCAGGGCTGAAAATGAGTCCCAGTCCGGCCCTGAGCGGAAGGTAAGCTTTTAATTGACATGGATTGTTATGGCAAATGCAGACTTTGTTTCCAGATCCACAATACACACTGAAGAACAGTTGGGTCAAAAATAACCCAACTATGGGTCAAAACTTGGGTCGATTTGACCCAACGTAAAACAACTCATAAATATTGATCCTCCTTTACTTGGGTCAACAAATTGGGTCATTTTGTATAAAACAACCCAGAAAGTTGCGTCAAATTGACCCACAAAGTGGATCGGCCCATTTTTGATCCACAATTGGGTTACTTTTGACCCAACTATTTTTAGAGTGTAAAATTTAACACCATACACCTTGAGCAAATTTTTGTCTTAATTGCCAGTAGTAAATCAAATTTAAATTGAGGCCTTTATTCAAATATTATTTGGTCATTTTGCTTTACAAAGAGGTCATACTAATGTTATTTCTCCAGGACTACAGCATTACAGATGCCATGTAGTGTTCGGGTGGTCTAATGTCCCCCCTTCATTCAGAGATGGTAAAGACATCTACGGTGACACATGGGCGTATAAGATGTCATATTCAGAGTAATTATGACCACATGTGGTTTCATTAAAAGGAAGCATTTCTTGAGGGTGAGGCATTTATTTTAGTTCAATACCATTTTGTCAACTGTCCACTTAAAGGGAGAGTCAACCCAATTTTTTTTTTAAACAATATGTTGCATGAAGCCCCATTAGTGTCAACACTGTTATCTGATTAATATTGTGTTTGTGGAATATGAGATAAGCAGCAAAATCGAGACAATTTTTATCCATCCCAGAGGGAAGCCATTTTGTCACTTTCTGTCCACTGAAAAAGACATCACAGTTGATCAGTGCTAAGGTAATAACGAATCACAGCTCAGTTTCAGAAAACAGATGAGCCATGATTGGTTGTAACCCGAGCGTGAACAACTGTGATGTCATCTTCAGACGACAGCACATGGCCCCTAAAATGAATAAAAACAGGCGATTCAACATATTAAAAAAAAAAAAAAAGTTTGGTTTGACGTCCTCTTCAAAGATTATGATTGTTCAAGTGAATAAGAGTACTTTAATCTCGCCTGCTGTTGCATACTTGCGCATAGCGTTGAGGGTGTCCGTGATGGTCTTGCAGCGTTTGAGCAGGGCGTCCAGCCTGTGCGGCTCCTCCTTCAGGAACTTGACGGCCTCCACTTCCACCCGGAGCACCACCCGCATCTTGCTCTGAAGGCTGGGGAACTGATCTGTGGCGCAGAGACAAACTTCACTTAACTTCGGTCTTTGGCGGAGAAGCCAATGAGAGGGATTCAACGTTCGACAGACGGCGGGTGGGAGACTTAAAAGACGAGCGGGCCTAATTAGTCACGCCGAAAGCTTCTGACTCACTCTTGAGCTCGGTGAGCGTCTCGCCCAACTTTCGGAGGACGGCCGTCTTCTCCTCCAGCTCCTGCACGCTCACCAGCTTGTGGTTGACGGACGACTCCTTCTGGATGTCCTCCACCGACTTCTCCAGGTCACTGAGGGGGAGGAAACGTGCAGAAGGATGAACGCCTCCCACCGCTCCGCCGCTCTTTTCAATTAACTTGCTCCAGCAACTGGCAGTTTGCACAGAGGTGTCGCGGCCAGCTGAACCGGAGCGGCGTGGGCAGGAATTAATAAGTTTGGAAAAGTACTTTGGTGGCTTTCAGGGAACACGGGGGCAAGAGCAAATCGGAAATTTTGTTTACACTATAATTTGGAAGTGCTTAAAATACTGTATAAGGCAAATTATTATGGGTTTATACATTGGTTATACTATTTTTACTTTGTCAAATTTAAAACAGTTCAGAGGTGACTTGGTAAGAAGACTGTGACAAATTATAACTATCAGCATTTATAACAGACTTTTTGTCGTGCTGAAATCAGCCTGTTTTGAGGGGGCGGTGCTGTCATGCATAGAGCTAATTATGTATCACAATTTTGGCCTCATAATTTACCATAAATTTTCATTTAAAATGTAGACAATTAAAAATAAAAAATTTATTGAGAAAAAAACTTTTGTAGAAAACACATGAAAACTAATGTCTATTAACAACATGTCTGTAACATGCTTTCCTCATTTTACCCCAGCATACATCTTTTAATTAATACAATTAATTATAGAACACTTAGAACACACCCTACTTCTTTTATTGCTGAAATTGATCCATTTTAAGGGGGTTAGCCCTTTCTCATGCAAGTGACAACTGTCCAACAACCCCGTGACAATTGAGGGTGGAGCTAGGGGTTGTGACTAGGTGAGCGGCTTCTATTTGTGGAAAACAAGCCAAGAGTGTGAGAAAAACAACAACAACAAAGCACCTACCATATAGACCATCAAAAACTAAAAGACAAAAGATTATTATTCATTACAGTGGGAGTTACGTTCCATACCTTCCCCACAATAAGTGAAATCCGCAATATAGAAAAAAACACTTTCAATACTCCCTAGGCATGTTTTTATAGCATTTATGGCACTAATGCAGTCCATCGCCTTAATCTCTCAGTCACTGAAATTTCTTTAAAACACTTTTAGGGTTAGGGTTTCTAAACTAAAAAACTTAGGTTATCATTTCATCATAAACATCACAAATGATGGCCAATGCATCCAAAGCAATAAAATTATTAAATGAACCTACAGCCGTTGCTTTCTGTGGGCATAAAAAGCAGGATTAAAGAGGATGTTACGTTTAATAAACCTTGCAGCACTTCCTGTTTTTGTTCTTCTTCTTTCAAAATTACACCATTTCAAACTGAATAGTGTACCGGCATTTAGTGGTTAACAGTGGAATTACACCCAAAACAAACATGATCAAAACATGCAAAGAATATTAAAAAAAAGAAAAAGAAAAGAAAAGAAAAGCAAACAACACGTGAATCTGTCTGACTTACAACATCAAATAATACTGGCTGTGCCTGCACCGACATTTGATGGATTGTTCCCTGTGAACCCCTCTTTAGCCTTTAGTGAAAAATTTTCCAACTGCCAATATATACAAAGATGCATATGTGATTGCATGTTATGATTCTCCGTGCTTCTGTCCTTGGGCTAAATTTGGGTATGGTTACCTCAGGGAACACTGAGACGCATATCTGATGCGGAGATCTCAAGGTGGCTCTCAGCTCTGCTTGCGCAGGAGCTTCAATTAGTTGCTAACACCTCACATCTTAATAAGAATCTAGGAGCGCTAAGTCGAGCTTAATTACGCTTCCGGCTTTATCCGAGCGCCGCGCCGCCACTCTCTCACTTGAATATGCACTTTGTCGTAAACCTACTAAAAGTAGCCCTTTCTTCTCCTTTCTATGATTATCCGTGCGTGTGTGTGTGTGTGTGTGTGGTACTGACTGAAGCTGCTGGATGATGAGCTCTTCTTCATTCAGGTACTTGAGCCTCTCTTCCTCCACCAGGAGGCGCTGCCGCTGCAGGGGGTCCTCCTGCTTGCGGAGGGCGTCGGCCACGCGCACGTTCAGCTCCGCCTCGGTGCGCTTCAGTAGCGTGCGCATGGAGTCTTGGTTCTCCAGCTGTCGGATAACACACATGGGGAGAGAATCGTGCCATAAGGACATATTTTGAACTGCTTGAAGTTTTTTTTTTTTTAAGCCCTCATACACACTGCACAGTGTGAGTTTATTTTTGTTGTTGAAACATACTGTATACAGGTATATGATATTATAAAATAATTCAAATCTATATTGTTAATCAGTAGTACAGTATACTGAAAAAGAAAAATGTGCAATTAATTCTACCAAATGTATTTTGAAATCACAATTCACCAACACACAGATTGATTAACAATGTCAAATAGTGTTTTTTTTTTTTAAACCCTCATTTACAATGTTAACAAATGCAATTTTTTTTAAATATGATTTGGATGGATAACATAAAAATGTGTTGTATATTATAATGACAAGTCTCATAGATACTAGATTTGTTTTTTACACTGCAAAGCTCAAAACTTGTTTTTACAGTGCCGGTGTGAGCACTTATTTTCATGCACCCACACTGAGGATGCCCCAAGGAAAAAACAGCACAGGGTGTGGCAGATTCACAGATCGTGAAACTCCTCTTCGGTGGTATGAATGGAAAATTGTACGGAGCCGGTGCGTGTAATACAACTCCGAGATGAAAGCACCTGGTAAGGGAGGAAGATGCATTATGGATGAGTCTCGTGTTCTAGGAAGTAAAACAACGCCACTCGCATTGTGGATGACCCCATGTGGTCCCTGCTACAAAGCCACCATGGGGATGCGCAGAAACAGAAGAGGACATTAACATTTGTTATGAAATATTAAATAATATTTATGCTTATATTATTTACATATGCAGACGCGAGAGAAGAATCCACATCTTGCATTCCGCCTCGGTTAAATAATTCATGAGGCACATGTCAAACGCAAGCTGTGGGCCTTCAGTGTGGGTGACACATAAGGTGGAAAGGAAACGCCCTCTGTCTGCTGCAGTTATAAAAATGAATGGAGGAAAAAACATTTTAATTAATTAGAAAAAGGGACATTGTCTATCTAATATTAGCCTATCATTCAAAAAATAAAATACAATTTTAAATAAATGCATTAACTATTATATATTAAATTTAACAATTTAATACCTTTTTATTTTGAAATTGAGATTTGTCCACTCAAAATGAGCAATACAAACTATTTTATTTATTTTTATTCTTTTATTTCCATTAAAAATAATTTTAAAATACTTGGATACTGGATACTTTTACATGTAATAATAATAATAATAATTCCGTGAATTCCACTTTCAAACTGATTGATATAACTGTCCCATCAGATAGAAACATTGCGCTGAAGAAAATGGGGAGAAAAGCACAAAGTACAAAAACCTAGAACTAGGAATTCACAGAATGTGGCATATGAAAACAGTAATAATCCGGGTGGTTGTTGATGCACTTGGTACAGTGAAGAAGGGTATGGTTGAAAACATCATGAAAATATCAGAGAGAGCAACTATGACAGAGATTTAAAAGATCTGCATGCTGGGATCTGCGCCAATCCTCAGAACGGTGCTTAGTATAAGAGAACAGAATAATTGACTTGAGTGACTGCCGCCCTAGGTGCATGGTTTGCACCCGGCTGATGCACAAAAGGAACACCAGCAAAGACTGTGATGAAAGAGATAATAATAACAATAATAATAATAATAATCCATCCATCCATCCATTTTCTTGGCCGCTTTTTCCTCACAAGGGTCGCGGGGGTGCTAGAGCCTATCCCAGCTGGCTTCGGGCAGTAGGCGGGGTACACCCTGAACTGGTTGCCAGCCAATCGCAGGGCACACAGAGACAAACAACCACACTCACATTCACACCTAGGGACAATTTGGAGTGTTCAATTAACCTGCCATGCATGATTTTTGGAATGTGGGAGGAAACCGGAGCACCCGGAGAAAACCCACGCAAGCACGGGGAGAACATGCAAACTCCACCCAGGAAGGCCGAAGCCTGGACTCAATCTCACGTCCTCTGCACTGGGAGGCGGACGTGCTAACCAGTCAGCCACCGTGCTGCCCCTAATAATAATAATAATAATAATAATAATAATAATAATAATAATAATAATAATAATAATAATAATAATAATAATAATAATAATAATAATAATAATAATAATAATAATAATAATAATAATAATAATTGTCCCCTTGCACAATGTTGTTGTTTTTTTATTTTATTTGAAAAATTAAAATATATCAACTTGTTAAATCCAATATATGATAGTTAATGCAGGAATGGATTTGAAAGAGAAAAAAATAAAGACAAATACATTTAAATGGTTAATAAATGGTATTTACTGAGACGAATTAAAAAAAAAAAAGGAAATGGAAAAATTTTAAGCATGCATTACGGCAACAATTGGCGTCAAATTTGAGAGAAGCTATTGCTAAGTACACCTGCAAACTTTCTCATAATTTGCTTCCCTCAAATTGCTTACAGGGGAAAATATAATATTTTCATATTATTCATTTATTTATTTATTTTCATATTTAATAACCTCCACCTGTTCAGTTTGCTATTCCCAAATTCACCTAGTCTTGTTTTTTTTCTGTAAAACTTATAGCTATCTGCCACTTCAAAGTCCTAGTTAATAGGAAAGTAGTAATTGGTATCAAGAAAATATTGTATAGCGTGAAAATCTGAAAAACTAATATCTTTGTATGGAGAGAAAGAGTTAAATTTAGCCTGGGTTGTTAGTAGAAGTTGTGGAGAGTCTTCATTGCATGTGCATGTGCAATGTATGTGTAACCTACATGTAAATGTGGTGCATTCTTTTCTTTTTATTTATAAGCCATTCATTTTTAAGGGGCAATGCATGATGAGTTTGAGTTGTGTTTTACCATATGTAAGGCTGAAACCATCAATATAGGCAATTATTATTATTAATTAGAGGGGGTGTAAATTACTATACTTTGCAGTGAGGTTCGAGCCCTATGTAGTAGTAGCGCTGTACAAATGACTGCATCATCCTGAGAGGTGTCTTTTGAATAATTGAACGTACCTGCGTCTTGCGCAGCTGTCCGAGCTGCTTGCGCAGGTCGTTGGCGTTCTGCTGCAGCCCGTGCAGGTGCAGCTGCATCTGCAGGCGGCTGACGTTGTTCAGCGGTGTCGAGTTGGACGGCGGCGGCGGCATCAGCGCTAGCGGGGCCGACGGCGTGTGAGCTGCCAATCAAAGCGGGACACGGGAGGGAGGGGAAGGAGGGTTCACGGTGAGGTCAGGGCGGACGCAAGCTGATTCATTCAGAGGACACCGGTCGGCCCGCGGGGCACGCTACAGGATATACACACCAAAAAAAAAACACATATACACGCGTACACGGTGTGCACAGCGTGTGAATGAGCATACCCGCAAATTCCTAATGGCCCACTGGAGATATGTGAGCTCATGCTATTAGTAAACCCATTCGCAGGTGCAATTAGTTGGCCCGGTAGTGACACACAGGGGGGATAACCATGCTCTTATCTTAAACACACTGCTGTGGGAGTAAGGCTAGCTCCCAAAACGCACACACACACACACACACACACATATAGAAGTCTCCTGACAGTGTCCTGTCTATGACCAAACAATACTATGAAAGCCCCCGAAGGACCAAGCAGATATTAAGAGACAGAAAGAAAGGGGGGGACGAGGGAGGAGGGAGTCCGCACTACTCTGGAGAAGACGACACCCAAACGGGAGGTGAGAGGGCAAAGGAGTAATGAAATGGCAACTACCTTTCTTCTTTAGTCGTCCTGCTGGAATATAGAAAGATCCAGTTACTCAGATCATAGTAAGAGGGACTTTTTTCAAATACAATGGTACTTGATTCTATTGTACTACGTGACGGGAATTATAACAGGTGTGAGCAGATTTTATTGTCTTAGATGTTATATCAGGTAGTGGTGGCAAAGTCATTTCATGAACTCAGGTTAGTCACTCACTGAAGTGATCAAGTTAACTTATCCAGTGTGACATTTGAATCAGCGTTATTACCTTGATGTTGAATGCGGTTATGGTGTGCCTATAAACCGTATCAAACAAATCTTCTGAGTCTGCAGATGATTCAACAGGCTTATCAGAGTCAAAGTTTTTTCCACTGAGTTAAAGCAACTCAGTGAACCAATTTAATGGAATCATCTGCAGCCTTTCAGAGGAGTCCACTTATTAAAATCAGCAAACAATTCAATTGGACCATCTGAGTCTGAGGTGCCTTAATTAAGTACACCAACTTGTATCATTAAACCAATTTAACCGAATTATCCAAGTTTGTAACTGCAGTGTTTTTGGTGAGTTCATTAACTTGGGCCAGTGAAGCGAGTCCGTTAACGGAAGCCGGATAACCGGTTGAACCAAAACTTCAGAGTATGCTAACTCAAGCCAGTCAAGAGATAAAAGCAAATCTTCAGAGGCAGTCTTCAGTGCTTCACGTGAGTCAGTGAAGCGATTTTACACATCAACCGTGTCTGTGTCCCTGGTGTTTCCCTTCACCTCATTGACTCGAATCAGTAAACAGATTCGAGTGGACCCAAGCAACTGAGTCTGAGTCTGCAGTGTTTCCGGTAAGTATATTTAGTCGAGTCAGTGAACTAATTGACCCAAACATCTGAGTGTTTCAAGTCTGCGAACCGGTATAACAGACTTATCTTGAGTCCAAGATATTTGCGGTGAGTCTGTGACAAAAGCCGGTTAACCAATTGCTGCAAAATCGTTTCTAAGGGTGCACTCACACTTGGGCCATTTCTTCCGTACCGTACTGAAGCCTGATTGCACCCCTCCCCTCCCTTGTGCCCCTCCGGCCTGCACTCACATTACTCTAACAGAACCGTGCCAGGGCCTAGTTGCCTTCGAAATATACGTCATCACGTGCTGCCTGAATGGTCGCTTGCTATATACGTCGCACGTGCGTTCTTGACATACTGGTTACGTTCCGCACGGCGAGTAGCTGTGCGCATGTGCGGCCAACCGTACCGTTCTCTGGCCCACCTCTTCCAATCGTGCTAAACCTGGCATCCGAACCGTACTCATCGATTGCACTCCCACTACCGGAATTTAGCAACAAGCGTGCTTGGGCACGGTACAATGGCCCTAGTGTCAGTGCGCCCTTAGTCTGCTAATTTGAGTCAGTGAACTGATTTTTAACGGCTCATCAGTCTGACTCTGAAGTGTTTCTGATGAGTCTGCTCTTTCAAGTTAGGGAACCGATTCAAGTGAATAATCTAAGACTGCTGTGTTGAGTCAGGTAGCCAGTCAGAAGACTGCTAGGATCCATTTACCCATTTTTTTCAATCACTCTGCCTTTGTCAAATGAAATGTAAATGTATGTTTACTTGTAGTACCAATCTGAGTTTAGACCCTGAAGTATCTTTTGACATCATGGTCTGACATTGTTGCATTTGGAGGCACCACTGTCACCTTCAGGTACAATTTTTTTTCTTCCTAGTAGTAATATGTTTCAACTAAAAACAAGCTATAAAACAAAACTTGCTGGCAGCGTCTGTGTTCCCGCCTCTGAGCCCGACTGTTCAGTACTCACTTCCAGTGGCGGAGCCGTCGCTGTTGGTGTCAGTCTTGTCACTGGAAGAGAAAGGTAATGTCCGTGAGAAGTCGGCTCCCTGGTCCGGGGGGCAGCCCGCCATCATGCAGAGACGCAGCAAGCCGCATCTGAGGGATCAACGGCCACAGGGCAAGCACATTACAGTGCTAACTCTAAAAGCAACACCGGACAGAAACGAGGCGTTGCGTCGCCTGCATTGTGTCCGGAAAGCTAATGTTGCTACTTACTCAAAAAATATCTTTGCTATGCAGCATTCTAACGTAATGGAGTATAAACACTTTGGTGCTACACTTGAGTAGAATTTTCTCGTATGTGTACTTTACTCAATAATTGTGTTTCTGGCACTTGTACTCCACTATATTTCTTAAATAAAATATATACTCCTATGTATCTTCCTGAACTCATTCACTCCCAGCCATTTTCACTGAAGCAACCCCCTTTGATCCCGGCTGTTTTACTAGATTTTGACTGATTTTGCAAGGCCCGCGTGATATTGTGCTCTATTACTATAAAAACATGGAACCTACCAAAAGAAAGATTAGAGTCACTTCTTTTTTTTGCAACATGGCCCTGGTTGATCTCATATACTCTGCTCCCACCTACTGGCCATTTTTTTTTGTAATAACTACCATTGATTTAAGTGTCCTCTTCAGGTCATAGGCTGCCTTCTGTATGCTCTAGCATAAAAAAACATAAAATAAAAAAAATATATATACTTACATACATACTGAACTCTCTCTCTCTCTCTTTCTTTCTCTCTCTCTCTCTCTCTCTCTCTCTCTCTCTCACTTGACATTCTGAAAGATGACTTTTCCTTCTACCCTACCCTACCCAAGTAAATATAATATTCTGTGAAGATACTTGTACTTTTGCTCAAGTATTGTTTTCTGGCCTTTTACACAAGACTTACGTACAAAATGTTTAAATTTGTCTGAATGTGTTGCTGCCAACCCTCCCTGTCCTTTATCTGCTTTGTGTGGCAGCAGAAATGTGATTTAGCGAGAACGTTCATGTACATGAATAAACTCGTCTTACAACTTTCCAAAGTAAGGTGGGGTCAGGGATGCGTTAGGGTTCTGGGGTTAGAGATTTAGGGTTAGCAGTACCACCCACCTCAAGTTGACAAGGAAACAGTGAAATAAAAGTGACTGGAAGGAAACCCATTTTCAAACTTGTTTTCATTTGGTTTGTTGGGCAAGAAGTGACAAGGCTAACATGTACCGTATTCATCAACATGGTGACAGGCTAGAACGTCTTACGTGCTGTCACTGTCTGGCGCTCTTGTCAGGACGCTCTGGACTAGGCCGGTCAGACTGGCGATTTGCTTCTCCATGGCCTCCATGCGCTCGAGACGATGATCCCTGTCAGAGAACGTGAGCAGAAAAGCGGCGTCCAATCGCAAATCGTCTTGAACATCGTATAATACAATTTTTTGTGCATAAGTGAACACTCCCAACAAAATATATCTTTTATACGCTCCAACTGACCTGCTAGCATCAGCATCTGGTCCAGACAGTAATGATCCAAAACCGGGCGTGGCCCTTCCCCCCTCCCCGGGTCCGGCCGTGAGACAGAGAGGCTCGGAGCCAGAACTGGGTCTGGACTTGGGACTGTCCACAAAAACGGAGGACGCCGAATCCTTCCGAAAATTCTGCCTGACGGGCGAAGCCCTGCTGGGCGAGCCAGAGTACGAGTCTCTGTCCCGCAAGTGCATGTCGGGGATCTTCTGCGGAGACGATGGCGGCATGCGGAATCCCATGCCCAGCGTGGCCGAGTATGTGTCGGAGTATAGGGACCCCCCGGGCTTGTAGAGGGAATCATCCAACTCCCCCTGCAGAGCGGCGGCGGAGTATGTGCTGAGGGAGCGCACGGAGCCGCGGCGGTACAACCCCGAGGACATGGGGAAACTGAAGGGGTCGCCAATGGCCGCCAGGGACTGCGTGGAGGCGATGCTGAGGCGGCCCTCGTGCATCAGGCTGTAGGGGTCCGCGTAAAGAGACTCGTTCTTCATCAGTGCCAAGTTCTTCGCCGAGACCTCCTCGTCCGGCTTGACATCTCGCCGCTCTAGGATCGCGCTGGGTGAAGGCGACAGGCCCGCGTTGGCCACGTGGGCGGCTGCTGCGGCGGCGTGGTGGGGGTGACGGGCCTGCTCGTGGGGTGAGTGGGAGCCGGCAAAGGAGGGCGGGCGGCCACTGCTGTAGGAGAGGCGCGAGCGGGACGGGGAGCCAGACGAGCCCGACGACGAGGGGAGTGTGTTGAGGCGGCGAGTCGGAGAGGAGTCACGTGACGAGTACACCATCTCCCTCTGAAATTAGGAAGCGGCCCGCGTTACCATGGAGACCCTACTCACTCATAAACGACAATGTTAAAGACTCTTTCTATCCATTTTAGCCTGCTTTTTGTGGAGCGTCATAAAGTTGCACTCAACTCCCTTTATGGCCATCGAAAGACAAACAATCATTTATTGTTGCACTTAATACTTAACTCGATGCGCTTTTCCAGCATCAGTGCTTACCTTGTTGGTGATTTGAACTCTTGCGCAATAAATTAGGAGAACACCATGTCCTGCACTATGAGTAAACCAAAACTGGTTTTCTTTCAATATGATTAAAATAATATACCGGTATAAGCCGTACATATAATACGCTAGAATACTTTCCGTGGGATACAACTGATGTGACACAAGGCGATACAATGCCGTTTGGCATGAGGTGCCGACTGAAGTAATACAGTACGTGATGTCACAATAGTTACGGTACTTGGTAGTATGATACGACAACTTAAAGATCGACAAGGATGGGATTTGAACCCATGCATGCAGAGCACAATGGATTAACAGTCCATCCGATGGCTTTAACCCCTCGGTCAAAAACAGGGCATAATGGACTGTTTGGGGGGTGAGGGAAAAAAAGGGGGGGAGGAGGAGAGAAAGAAAGAGGAAAAATGTACGGGTTCGAATCCCGGCACGAGAAGGAGAATCAAACTGGCCAACAGGAGAATCAAACTGATCTTTCAGCCAGATGCCTTAAATAGTCACAACCAGGTATAAGCCCAACGATAAGGTATGATACAATACTTACTACATTACTTTTAGTATGATACAGTTGATAATTGTTAGTATGATGCGACAAATTCAAGTCAACAACTCGACTTAAAATCGTCCACGAAAATCTCGAGACTTGACTTGGACTCTCCTTTTGGAACTCTTGAAAACGACCCACTAACTTTATCCAGCGAGTTAGACTCATAGTCTGGGTCATGAGACTTGACTTGAACTCTCTGCTTAAAGGGATACTCGACAAATTTTGCCATTTTCAGCAGTAAGAAGTTAATATTGTGTCTATAATTAATGTGATAACTTAATTATTTTTTTCATGTTCAATTATTACCTTAAAAAACACATTTTGCCACATGTTGTTGACTGAAGATGACATCACGTGTGCTCAGGAAACAGCTAACGACCAATCACAGCTGAGTTTGCTAATGTCACATGACCAAACCCAGAAAACAGGTGAAACTTGATTAATCGATGGAATAATTGATAGGATAATTGATAATAGAAACATTTGTTTTTGACAGCCCTAGTACCCTCGTTACAATATGCATTGACGCATTATGACTGGAATGGGAAATTTATGAATCGGCGTTCGTTTACAACAGCCAATCCGCAACTTAATTCGAATATGTGAGTGTGTGTGTATCCTGAGTCCTGACAAAGCAAAATATCACTTGCATGTTCATTTGTCATTGCCACCCTCCTATTTATTGTATGCATTGTTAATGGCAAGAACTGGCTAAGCAGGGTTTTGTGTTAAATAATTAAAATCAAAAAATCTTTCTCCCTCAGGCCTTCCTCGATCGTCACTGACGCGGAAATGTAAAAAAAAAAAAAGAAAAAAGAAAGGCTTGTTTTAACACGGCGACATTGCCGTCAACAGATGGTCTACTGAAGATAGGAAACACATTTCCAGGAGGAATACCTGCTTTAATCACCAGTGAAACAATAAAAACAACAATCCACTAAACATACTCATTAGTTCTGCATTAAAGGCTGCAAATGTTTTTGCTTAAACTACAAAATTACGTAATGTGAATGCTGAGTGAGGACGATTGTAACATATAATAGCAATTCCAGGATACTGTTCAAATATTTATAAATACTCTCTCCAACAAAAGTAGATTCAATACGTATCTCGATACATGGGGTAGGCTTACAACAGAATTCCAGAATGGCACATTTTCAAGTGCAACATCAAACCGATTTCTACCTGGTGTGCATCTCTCATAAAGGACGAGGACATAGGATGCGGTACGAGTCAAGGAAGACATATTGCAATATGTGACGATTCAATTTTGTTTGGTTAAATCAAAACAGATTTTCCACAATAAGGCTGTTCACTGAAGAAACCCCCTTCGCTCCAGGCTGTTTTACTGGATTTTGACTGATTTTGCAAGGTCCACAGAATATTGTGTTCTATTGCTATAAAAACATGGAACCTACCAAAAGAAAGATTAGAGTCTTTTCTTTCATCAGGGGGAAAAAAAATATTTACCAATTAGCATTAGAATATAGCTAAGTTTCATCATTATTCACAAATCTGTTTCAAAAGAGCTTTTTTGCAACATGGCCATGGTTGATCTCTTAAACTCTGCTGTCCGTTTTTGTAATAACTACCATTTCTTTAAGTGACCTCTTCAGGCCAGTGGCTGCATCAAAGCTTTCTGTATGCTCTAGCATAAAAAAACATAACAAAGATATAAATATGTTTTTGGGATCATGGCAATCTTTAAAATAGAACGTTTTTATACGTACAGTATTTGGGAGCAAATGAGTTAAGGGTCATTAGAAGAGAGCAGAAAACAGGCCGCTTGCTTACCCGCAGGTCCCCGTTGGCCAGGTGGGCGGCGGCCGGGTAGGAGGCATAAACGGGCTCTTTGCGATAGATCTTGATGACGCTGCGGTCCTGGATGTCGCGCACGTCCTCCAGCTCGTAGAAGACGTTGCGCGCCTCGTCCTTGATCAGCACGGCCGTGTTGGGCGACTTGAGCATGCCCGCCGTCAGCTTCTGCGGGAACATGTGCACGATGAGGGCGTGCAGCGTGTCCAGGCTGCTCAACTCGTGGGTGATGTGCACGCGACGCGTCTCGTCGCCGTACTGCAGGAAGAGCACGCCTAGAAAAAGAAAAAGAAATAGAAAAAATTGATAGAAACAGTAAATACAATTTAGCACCTTTATTATGTTATACCACATACACAGCCTCTACCCAGTAGTTTTTTTTAAATGTGTTTGGTCACACATTTGTAATCCCAATTAACTATGATCACATTTAAAATATAGAATGACATTTTCTCGTGTTTTCACTGGGATCCTTTTTGTTTTTCTGAAGCAATTTATTTTATAATTTTATGTATTTATTTATAGTATTTATTATTTGATTACAGAAGTTAATTAGTATTCAATAACTAGTCCTTAGTTTCAAAAAGGTTGGTGACCCTTGGTATACAACCTAAAATAAAATAAAAATGTATATAATGTATACTTATATAAGGGAACTTCAGTTACGGACAATGAAAAAAATACTTACTTGACCAACATGGTGATGTTTATTTATTAGAATGTTTAACATTAAATAAAATACAAAAATGTGTCAAGGCATATTTATTATGGGATTAATCCAGTCAGAATTTAAATTTCACTTTATGTTATCTCATTTATTCTTGTATTTTAATTACAATACGACAATTTTGCATAATACTGATGTAATGAAATTGAATAGAGAATGTACACACCAGATGGAAAACACTCTGAAATGCTATAACACCTCAATTTGATTTGACATTTCTTGCATGTGTCTTGACGCCTGACTAACCTGCATATTCATCTTGGTAGAGTGCCGCCCAAACACACAAAGAACACACAAAGCAAAGAAAGAACCAATGGTTAAAAGTCAGACATGTTGTGGTGCTGGCGAACCCAAAATGCGCACATGCAAACCCACGGAAAAGAAGAACAAGGTAGATGGCCTCTCCATTGGCACAACAGATCAATGGAATGTCAAGAGGATAAAGAAACTAACCAGCCCAGTATCATTTCATAATTTTACAAATAATATTACACTAACACAGTATGCTAAAACTTGAAAATGAAAAATGTATACAATTGAATTGAATATATATATAATAACAACATCAATAATCTTCATGAACCTGGAAGTTTTTGTGTGCCTTGTTTTTGTATGAACAAGCATCGATTCCAGGAAATGAATGCACTTCATCCAAAGCATTTCACAAGTTGTGCATAAAGGGTCGATATTCGACAAAAGCACATTGCACAATGTAAGCTTTTATTAACAACTCAAGTCCAATAACACAGTTAAAGCACACTTTCATTGGGCCACATGTTGACTTATTTAAAAGTTACACTTCATAAACAAGTACAAAATCGTTCAATGTGTGTGCAAATACTAAATAAGCCACTGGGGCCAAAGACAAGAGTGTTGAAACTGTTATATACTGGTGTGCTTTTATTTTGAAAGTCTGACTTTTTATAGCACGTTATGACAATGTTGCCCCAGGTGAGAAACATTACAGAATTCAAGGAAGAACTTAGAAAATGGCTTCCCTCTCTGCCCTCCTTGCTGTCTGTCTAAGCTATATAAAGTCTTCATAAAAGGTATAATTGATATTTAATGTTTATTTATCCCCTTCATTAGTCATTGAGATTTATTTGACAAGTCTTTTTGTACAAAAAATAAAAATTATTCTCTATAAAATGTTTTTTTTGTTTTGTTAATATTTTTGGTTGATTGGAACAGATAAATTGGATTTCCATTATTCCCTATGGGAAATATTGCTTTGATTTTCAGTTTTAATAAGTCTTGCTGGAACAGATTAATCTAAACATTAAAGGTTCGACTGTAAGAATAAACAATAATGCTTGATTGACAACAGAAATCGGAATCTTGAGCACACAAAAAAATTGACAAAAATCCCTCCAAAATATATTTTAAAAAATGAATAACGATGAAAAATACGATTAAGTAAATTACAATTATGACAAAACACAAATGATCGTCGAACGGAATACAATTGGGAAAAAAATACTACAAATAAAAAATGATTAATAATAAATATTAAAACGTTAGGTAGAGTTAGTACTATTTGAAAAATTGTTCATTAGTTTTCATCAGAAATTCAGGTAGTAAGCAAGGGTTTTTCTCCCGGAAACAAGCCATACAGTTTCAAAGTCATTTTCATTTTAGGCACGGGATTTACCTCACTCCATCAGAGATTTGCATGGACCAGGAGAGGAAGCAGTGTGTGTGTGGTCTTGTTTTTGTTAAATAGTGGGGCCAACATTCTGGGATTTCACAAAGTTGTGGGGCCCACCTGTCCATGTGGGGCCATTTTGCTGGGCCCCACAAGTTTAGACCTCTTTTTGAGGGTCAAGACTTGGTTTTAGAGTTTAGGTTTGAGATGGGTTATGGTTGAGGTTAGGGTAAGGAATAGGGGTAGGAATAGGGGTCCAATCATTTTTGATGGTTTGGGTTAGGGGAAGGGGCTAGGAAGTTCATTATGCCAATGAGATGGCCCCACAAAGATAATAAAACAAACCTGTGTGTGTGTGTGCGCGCGCGCGTGTGCTCACCTGGAGAACGTAGCTTATTCTGGCTGGCAGAGCGCGACAGGGGCAGGCTCTGGCGGAAGCGGTTCATCCTGTTGAAGCCGATGGGCACGTCGGCCTCGGACATGGTCTCCAGGGACTCGGCGGAGGCGAAGGACAGCTTGGTGGCCTGGTCGGCGAGCCCCGACTGGGTGGACTGGGAATGGCGAGGGCTGCGGCTCTATACGGGGGGAGACGACACAACCATGTGGTGAGGAAATGTTGGCCGAGGATGACGGCGTAAGAAGAACATGCGTGCCTAACAAAACGCTGAGTGTGCTTTTCTGTTTGACGCTCACAGGCATAGAAGATTGCAGTAAAAGGCTTTGCATAAGTTGTGTCATGTTTGTCTGCCTTTTGCACACCTCCCTTGGCGCCCTTGTCCAAACTCCGGGCCTGCCCTGCTCCCGTAAACTTTAAATGACTACTTTTTGGGAAGCTCATGCAAATCCAGCGCTGGCACACTGCGGATTCAGGGCAGCTGGGCCCGAGCTCAGAGGACCGGCTGGCTGATCCTCTGGCTCACAGGCTGCACGTAATGAGCTCCCACAATGCTCTCTGCTGCTTGTTTGGAAAGAGGACGAATATGTAGTCTTTGACACAGGACATCCTAGTCTTCTTACACTCGTAACACATCCTCTCCCTCACTGCTATTGGGATTTTTCAGTACCCAGATTCAATTTACAACACGTTTTATGATACCGACTCACAAGTGTTCACGTGCCCATCCACAGCGGCCATCTTTACATCATTCACGAACGTAAATGCACTCTAAAAAAAAGTTGAAAGAATTATGGACCAAAAATTGACCGATACACTTTATGGGTCAATCTGACCCAACTTTTTCGGTTATTTTATACAAAATGAACCAATTTTTTTGACCCAAGTAAATGATCTGACCAATATTTAAGTTGTTTTACACTAAAAGACCCATTTCTTGACTCAAAGTTGGGTCAAATCGACCCAAGTAGAGGATCGGCCCATTTTTTACCCATAGTTGTTTTTTTTTGGGACCCAACTGTTTTAGAGTGTGGAGTTCTCTTGCATCTTCAATTTCCATGAAGACCGCACAACTCTGTCTACACTGAATTTAAAGGGAATAAGGGGAGCCGCTTTGATTGATTGGAAGTCGACTGCATTCCCTCCCACAACGGCTCACAACGCCTATACAGACTACACGTATAGTGTGTCCCGTTTAGTATGTAAAAAGAATTTCTCCCGAGGGATCCTTTTAAAGCGTTTTTCATACTTATTTCAACCAAAGCAAAAATAGCTTCAAGTAACATTTTTAGCCTGCTATATGGCTAGCATCATAGCTACATTATTCATTATTTGTGCTCTAAAGCGACTTCTCACTTGATACTCCCCTCTATCTATATATATATACTGCATGTGCCGCCTTCTGTCAGTGTGCATGCATAATTTAGTTTCACACACATACATGATCCAATAATGTGATAGCGTTCAGTGGACAGTTTAAGCGTGTGAAGAAACACGCGTGTGTAGCAATGAGCCTCGTTGCGCTTTCTTCCTTCACAGGCTTATTTGTCCGAGGCCTTGTGGAGTGTGGGCTGCAGCCTCTTGCGTAGACACACGTAATTTAGGGCAAATAGCAGCTAAGTTTACAGTCCTTGGAAGAGCCTGTGTAATAAAAGTGTTTATCTAACTCTGAAAGGCGGCGCAAAGCAGTCGTTTTCTATTGCCATAGAAAATCATAGCCCAATAACTCACATCTTAAAGATGTCAAAGTGTTATTTTTTTTCTTATTGTTTTCTATCCTAGAGAGAGGATAAATGAAATATCTGGACTGCTCCATAGGAACTGAAAAGATAACAAATCATGAAATTTCTCTGTAGCCACTTCACAGCGTCAATAATGAATGAGAGGTTACATCCTGGTGCTTACTGACCACCTTCCTCTGCATTTTCTTTACTGCAATGGACACACTTACTACTCTACCCTATTACAATTAAACACAACTAGCATTAAAATAAAAAAGGAATATATTTTTATATTTTCTATGTGCTGTGGTAAAGTGCTGCAAATGAGATAAAATTTAATAGGAAATCCTACAAAACTGGGCAAATTGGCAGTTAAAAAAAAACATTATCAAAGACTTTTATTTTGCTTGCATGATTTTAAAGCAGTTTCATTAACTATAATTAGGTGGTAGCAACAGGTGCCAACCCCCTCTACAGGCAGCCAAGTTATTTTCCCAGCGTCATTTGCCACCTGCTTGGCCCCAGTTCAAGCAGACTGTAACTCAGTCAAAATGTGAAAATTCTGAACCTTGATCTGGAACTAAAACTAAAATTAGTGGATTTTTCTTTCTTCCAACTTAACTAACTAATTAAACAGCTTAACTAACCAACCAACCTTCTTTTTTTTTCATATGAAATCTGATTTGATTCTCATGAGGGGCTTCAGACTTGCATGGCGGACGTAACGGACTGCTGCTAAGTCACGTGACATTCTCCAGGAGCCGGCTGAGCGAATGTCTGTCAGCGGCGTGAATGTCAAACACATTTCTAGACGGGCTGACGAGCGATAAGTGCTATTGTCTGAAATCACCATTCCTCACACCTTGACCGCCCATTCTGCCATTTTTTTTTTTAAATTCCCTACTGCTTCTACACAATTTACACTTTCAGGAATATCTTCCTCTTTGTACCTCGTTTGTCATCTCTTGGCACTGCAGCCGCATACATTTGCTCTCTTCTCTGCACACAAATTGACTGAGTGCGCCTCTCTCGCTATTCAGCAACCTTCGTGATTACTCTCAGGCCAATCTTCTGCCTGGACACACAATACCCTCGAGCGACCTCCCACTTCCTTTCCCCTTACAAGACAACTAAGGCTTTCTAATAGCAGGCGCCATCATAGCATGGAGCAAATTGCTTAGCCGGGGAATAAACATAGAGAGGAAAACGGTCCTCTGAAGACAACAGTGGGCCAGACATAAAGCTGTAGTTTTATTATCTTTTAGTTGTCAATCAAATCAGATTTTAGTTTAATATTTGTAAGAGGACTGCAGTAAAGGTTCGATCTTGGATGAGAATTTCCTGTTTTGTTCTGAATTATGGCTTTCATAGAATTTGATAGGCTTAAATACTTCCAGGGAATAGCACTGTGGAAACCAACTTCAGCTCGATGACTATCGAAGGGACATTTCATTTTCTTAGTTTTTAGTGCTTTTGATGATCTCGTGATGTGAGCACCAGAAGGACACCTCTAGAAAAACATGACAGTGATAACTGTTGACATTGTTAACATTTTTATTGTTTTATTTGACATTTTAGATGTTTTAGATTTCATTATAGATGTGTTGATGAAGGTGTAATTATGTTGACCTAATATAACCTGATGAGTAATGCTTTTGACATTCTTGCTATCTTTTCTACTGTTTTCCCAGACATGAGAAAGTTAATATGTTTCTATGTTTATCTAAGAAGTCTAGTTGCTGTTCGTCAGAAATCCGGTTTTCAAAAGTTCAAGGACGATCTAGTTTACTGGGAAAATGCAAACTCATTCTGTACCTCACGGGATGACAGAGGCGTTTCCTCATGTTTTGAATAAAGAGGCTGTGTGGGCAAAAGAGCACACACACATATTGGATGACACTGCTTAGGTGATATGCAATTGTGTGACCAGGGATCTCTGTAATAAATCAACCTTGCAAGGACCCTCTTCACCAGAATCTCATCTTGGATTTATTTGAACACGCAAAAGATTACAAAATAAAGGTAATTCCTTTAAATGAATGAGAAATTGACTGAATGAGAAATGGTAATGTGTGTCTGTCGTGGCTGCTCAGTTCACTTTGTCAGTAATAAATTACAAATATGGAAATGACAAAGGACATTTACAATTGCATGAAATGTTCCCATAGTTATGGAAAATAGTGTATTAGGCAAAATAGACACATCTTGACCAGGTCAGTATAATAATGTAGGTTGGCGATAAGATGTGCAATGGACGAAATATCCTCATAGCTAAAAAAAAAAATGCATCAATTTAACCCCCCCAGACCCAGATGGCTGCAGTGCATTTGACATATTTGCATGTCTAAACCAATAAAATGCATAATTTGGATGATGTCAACACTTCTGGTTCATGATTGGATTTTAACTAACCAATAACAATCGCAAGTTTATTTGCATGATGTTCATGTTAAAAATGTTGCATATAAGCTTTAAGTTTACAACATGTAACAGCCATATTATCCTGGTGTCCACTATAACAACTAAAAACATGAGATAACCCCAAAAAATGTCCATGTTGTTCTTGTGTGGGAAAAGAGTCAAGATCAGCACAAAAAAAGATTTTTTTTCCAGCAGAAAAAATGTGGGTCTGAAGGGGCTACCTGACATTATGAAAGTACATTTTATTCATATTGCTTTACATACAGTAGAGTCATCCATATATAAAATACATAAAGTATGAACTCATTGGAGACGTTCTAACAAGGGTTTGTCAAGACAGGTGAAGCGAGAATTGCAAACCCCTTACCATTTCTGTCATTTTTGCCGAAAATGCCTAAAAAAGTTGCACACTTGAACTTGAAGCTGTTCTTGAAAAATTTGGACTATCAGCATAGTTATGGTCTCTTATTAAAAATTAACACTTTAATTTTTCTCCTTAAAAGTCAAAATCTGTTTAAGTGCTACTGGCACTGAGTAATGGAAGTATGAATAAAAAGAAGACAAATTTTATGTTCGTCTAATTATTTTTCACAAAATCTGCTTTGAATATGAATGTAGAATGTTGCTGGACTAGAAAAACACTACCAATACTAAACTTGTGGTCTTCCCTAATTCCAGTTCAAGTTTGACAATAATACTACAGAAAATGAGCATTTTACACAGATTTTCCAAAACAGATTTTCCAAAACAGATTTTCCAAAACGAGCAAAACTGTGCCATTTGGGTGACCCTTCAAATCCAAGGTCAAGTCTGATAAAAATTCATTTTAATTTGTCACTATTTTATTCTATTCTATTCTATTCTATTTTTAGACATAGTGTAGTTGCGAGACTTTATCCACATTTAGACATCATTTTGACATGAATTCAAAGCAAGGGATCAAAGAGATATGCGCCTTTATGACGCACCGTTGACGCTCTCTGATGTTTTCTCTTGTATTCAGAATCTCATCGGCTGTTCAATATGTCAATCACTATGAAATCGCTGTGACTGCTTCATGCATCGAACAGGGGAGGACCTTTTACGCGCATTGTCATTGGCCATGACAGACAAAGGAAGGCAAGGGGATTGGACCACATAAGGTGTTAATCACTTCCCACGTGGTTCCTTTGATTTTGTTTTTGTTTTTTTGCTTGCAGATCGGTTGCTCAGGCTAGCCATGAGCGTTAACTCAAACGAGCATAATTATGGGTGAATCTTGTGCGTATTTGGCAAGTTGCAGCAACCAATAACGTAACTTTATGACATTGGAGGGCTAAAGGCGGAGGGTGCTTGTTTTCAAATAATGAGTTACTATGGCAACCAGCCATGTCGGTGGCTTGAGAATCTGATTGTTTTTTTTAAAACATCCATTAACAGTTTTGCTATGACAGGCTCAAGCGACAACGGAGGTTTGGAAGGAGGACCATTTGACGGCCATTGGGTTGCATGGATCTTGTGACCGATAAAACATCTTTCTATTGGACCAAACAAGGTATCATTCGGAAGCTAACAGCCAAATGTTTTTTTACGAGCCTTCCGAGGCTAATTCGTGGAGGCAATGTGGAGTGACAAGTCATCCTGGGTCGCGTATTTTGGAACTTGCAGCACCAAATAACGTGGCTATATGGATGTAAAGGGTCAGTGTAGGCAAACAATTTTCCCAGAATACTTTCATTGGACTCTTTTGGAAGTAATTGGACTAGTTTTGATCAAGTGGGACATCTGGTTGGGAATAGTGGTGGCTATACAGGGTAAGTTGCATCTTTTCTCGCATTTACAATTGTCTGACTTTAAGGTCCCATAGTATGAAAATGCACTTTAGTGGTGTTTTCTATCAATAATATGCATCCCCGACCTGTCTTCAATCCAACCAGGCATTAAAAAAAGTCAGTCCGCAACTTCTTTAGCTTTCTCCTCCTTTCTAAAATGTGTGCTTCAAACGGGCAGATTAAACTTCCGTGACTTAGTGACGTCAAAAAGACACGGAAGTGCACTCGACCCGGCCCCTTCGGGTTAGTGGCACCACTTCTGGTAAAGGTTTGTCACGACCACTGAAATTCGAGAAACTGGCTGCTCCTTTCTTTTTCTCTCCCTGCTCACAAATGCTCCATGGAGAGGGGAAACAATGATCAGGGAAAAGTGATTGCTTCCTTTGTCCCAAGTCATTGAGAAGACAGTGGATTAATTTTATTTTTGAAGGACGTGTACGTGCAAAATAACATTCGCGGGAGATTTGCTGGTTACAGCAAAATAACCATTGCCTAGACAATCACAAACTAACGCTACAACATTGTCTCTGTAGTAACGTGCTACTTTTTCTAATGGTAAAACGTTATGCCATTTTTGCACATATTAAAATAGTTCTCAAATGTGTAAAAGAAATGTCTTTATTTTTCTTTTCTTCTGCTCCCATGGCCAGTCGTTTCCGTTCACAACATTAGCACATGGCTACCATGACTGAAATCACTGCCCCTTCGAGAAATAATTGTATGACCAAACGGTGTACAGCATGACGAGCAAGCATGCTGGATAGTGAAAGAGAGCCACCTGCACGCTCTGGAAAATGGCGTAGTGCCCAGCGCCGGGCGGTCGGAATGATAACAGGCTAGGATACTTGACTCATTGAGCCATCTTCAGCAGTAAAATGTTCATATTTTCTCCAGAATTAATTTGATAACTTGCTGACCAAACCCAGAAAACAGGTGAGCCATGATTGGTCGTTACCTACTTCCTCAGCACAAGTGATGTCATCTTCAGTCAACAGCAAGTGGAACATTTTGTTTTTAGAGGTATTAGTTGTATACAAAAAGGTAATGTAGTTATCAAATTCATTCTGGACAAAATACTAACTTTTACTGCTGAAAATGGCTCAATGAGTCAAGTATCCCTTTAAGACATGATGAGACAAAGTTAAAAAGTTAATTTAAAACAGCACTTTGTAAAATTGTTACCGTTGTAAATAAAGTTGAATTGACGAGCTTGTCAGCTGCCTAAGCTAAAGGCTATCATTAGGCTTGCGAGCGGCACTCTAATTCCCATCAATCACTTTTGGAGTAAAATGCTGAGCGTGATAGATAAATTGCCGCGCATCTCACTATGGGTCAAGGAACTCGACTATTGATATTCACTGACATTTCCACCCTGTCGCGCTGATAGCCGAGCCGGAATGGAAGAAGCGTGGGGGGGGGGGGGGGGGATACACAGCAGATAAGCCCGGGGCCTTTTTTTCATCCCCCGTGCTCTCACACATCAATAGTCGCATTGTTTAGCACGAGCTCCTCCCTGCCAACTTTTGCGAGAGACAACGGCCCACCGGGGGGATACTTGACCGTCGGAGCAGGTGATCAATACATCTTAACAGCGAGTATTTCTTCTGTGGAGGGGTTCGTTGAAAAAGCCAAATGTGGCCACGTGACTGACTGAGGTATGCTAAATCCTCAAAGGCAACAGCACCCTGACACGACCACCTCCTACAAAGGCACACACATACATCAACATATACACTTGCGTATATACGTATTTATATGCATGAATGCAGGAGCCTTGAGGGTTGAGCAGAAAGATAAAATGGAGGTCACACAGTCATCTATGCAGTACATCATGCTCAAAGGCCACAAAAGTGACAGCATTTATGTCGTGTAAGTAAACAGAAAACCTTATGCCGTCAGTGCCAGCCGATTTAAGCATTTTGACTGATCTTTCAAGGTCCACAGAAAATGTTGTGTTTGGACTATGGAAACACACATACTACCAAATGAAAGATTGGACTCTCATCTTTCGTCAAAAAGAAAAAGTTAGTTTCTACCTTATTCCGTTTTTCAGTAATCAACAATAGAAAATGGATAGTTTCACCCAAATGCTCTGTTTTGAAACAAACGTCTTTTAACGTCTTTGGCACTCCTCCGTAGGATTTTACTAAACGTTATTTAACGTTTTTGGCAGTCAAAGAGTTAATGGGTTAAAGAAGAACGATTTGATTCAGTTGGATTCAAAGCACTCGCAACACAATCAACTTATGCCTCCACGAGTTCAAATGTTTTTTTCTCAGTCTGGGTTCCACTTCAGGAAGTAGAAGAAATTCAGATACATGTGATCATTTTAGCCAAATAAAAAGCTAAGCATGAACATTTCCTTTATAAAATACATATTTAACTGCAAAATGAGCAGCCTAATCGAAACTTGACTTCCAGTCGGCCGGTTTTCTTTTATGTCTGTAGTGTTATGCATGACTAACTTGTGTCAATTAATTCCATACGCTGTACATGCAACTCTAACTGTCTGGAATTTGCTAGGCAGCACACTTGAAGTTAATTTAAAAGCCACACAGGGGCTGAAAAAGTTTGTCAAATGTTAGTGCAGACGAATACAAAAGCAGACACAAACAAGCAAACACTAACTCCTTGGTGGACGTTTCGTTTGATATGCAACACTGACCTTAAAGCTCCAGTAGTTGGGTTGTTGCTGCCGTGTTTCCGGTGCAGGCACAGAAGAAGAAAGAGAAGACCAATTTTAGTAAGTGAAATGAAATAAAATAATGTTCTGTCTATCTTGTAATGTGCACACTCGGATGTCCCGTCACACCAGCTCATATTGAGCATGGGTGAGCTCCCCTCATTAAAATGTAATCACCCCAGAGTCACAAGCAGCCAGTCGCCTTGGAAATATACCTCGCAGATGCAAAATTAAATAATAAGAAAGATTGGGCAGCGTTCATGAATTTTAATATTAAATCCCAACCTTTCATTCGAGCGCTTATTCTTCTTAGCTGCTTCTGCTTTAGTAATCAGTCAGTCGCTGCATATTAATAAATCCTCGCGCACAAATGACAGAAAAAAAAGGGCAGATTGGTATGAATTTTGTGGTTTGTCTTTTATTTTGAGGTGACATTAAGTCTGCAAAAACAGCAAAAATAATGTTAGTGCTTGGACATTAGTTCAGTAGCAGTAATAGTGGTCCAGTAGTATCAGTTGTACGAATCGAGGTAGTATGAGAAGGAAGATGCAGAGGAAGCAGGACAACACACCCAAAAGAAAACTGAAAAGCTTTGTTACAGCATTCAATCATAAGTCAACAATACAATTGTAGCCAACTTGCTGTCACTTTAACAAGAAATTCAATCCAGCCATTTTTATCTTCATCAGGGGCGCAGGTGAGCTGGGGTCTATCCCAGCTACCTTTGGGCAGGTGCGTTACACCCCAGACGGATCCCCGATCAATCAGTTTGTAGACAAACAACCGTTCGCACCAGAGGACAATGTAGAGCAAGGGTCACCAACCTTTTTGAAGCTGAGAGCTACTTCTTGGTGGCTGATTAGTGCAAAGGGCTACCAGGTTGATACACAATGAAGTAACACATTTGCTCAAATTGTTTTAAAATTATTGGGATTGGGGAATAAAAACACCTAACTCTGCTAAGTCCACCACAAAAACGTCATCCTCGAAAAACACCTGAGTAATCGATTGAGAAATTGTTACAATAATTCTATAAAGATTTCTTAGTGACAGCCCTTGTTATTAACTCATTTGCTCCCAAAAACGTGCAAACACGTTCCATTTTAAATATTGCCATGGTCCCAAAATCGTATTTATAATTTTTTTGGTTTTTTTTTTATACTAGAGCATACAAAAACCTTTGATGCAGCTTCTGACCTGAAGAAGTCACTTAAAGCAACGGTAGTTTTTACATAAAATGGCCAGCAGGTGGCAGCAGAGTATAAGAGATCAGCCAGGGCCATGTTGCAACAAGCTCTTTTTTGTCAGTGTTTTCAACAGGTTTGTGAATAATGATGAAACTTAGCTATATTCTAATGCTAATTGCTGCAAAACGGAAACAGACAAAAATATAAAAAAAATTCCTGATGAAAGAAGAGACTCTAATCTTTCTTTTGGTAAGTCCAATGTTTTTATAGCAATAGAACACAATATTTTGGGGGTTTTGCAAAATCAGTCAAAATCCAGTAAAACAGCCGGTAGCGAACAGGGTTGCTTCAGTGAAAATGGGTGGGAGTGAATGAGTTAATAATTGATAATTTATGTGAAGATTCTGATCATGTTAATGATTTTTCACAATAAGTAAGGAACCAGATAAATACAATTTTCAACACTATATTTATATAAACCATTTCCATGGTTTACATTTTCAAATTTCCTACAATAGTACAATGACCCATCACAGTTGAACTATTTTTGGAACTGGCCAATGGGCTACTCATGTAGTCCTTGGGGGCCACCTGGTGCCTGTCGGCACCATGTTGGTGACCCCTGATGTAGGCTAATTTATGATTTACTGATTTATATTTACACCACGCTTGTTTGGTAAAATTTTGTGAAGTCGTCATATATAGTGAGTGCTAAAAGGTCAAAGTGTTTAACCCTAATTGAGGTAGATGAAAAAAAAGTATTTTATATTGAGTTATTATTCATTTGCCTTTATTTTAGCGTGAACCAAACATATAAGACTGAAACATTTATGTAGAATAAATCTGATAGATGGGAAATGGACATTGAAAAAAAAATCTCATATTAAATCACAATTGCAATATTAAGGGGAAAATCCCAAAGAGATAATTCATCAAAATCATTCAGCCCTACTTGTCACCCTATCTAAGAATGAAATAAAAAGACAACAAGTGTCAGTGCCGAAAACTCCACCAAGTGCATTGTAAATATTTACTGGTCTCTTGATGACACAACATTATTGACGAAATGTTGGCACTCATCTCCAGCAAATCATGTCAGAACCTCGATCCTCCCCTTCGTTCTTCAGCAACAATTAGCACCTGCAGACTCACATTTTTCCAGGTTGAGCGCAAAAGAGGAATGTTCGTAAAATGAAGAGCTGCTTGTGCACATTTGTGCACATAAGGCACAGAGCTGAGTGAGTGGAGCGCTGCGTTACCTGACCAGCATGTAAAGCAGCCTGCACCCCCCCCCCACCCCTTCCTCCACTGCATGTCGTCATCCCCCAGCACCACATCAGCCTCCACATCGCACTCATTTGTACTTCTTCTCTCACACACATCTAAACTGCAACTGCACAGTCTATCGCCTCCAAAATGTCAAACAACCATTCATGTAGTCGTCGGTATTGCCCTTGCTGTTGCCACGACAACCAAAACAAACAACAGGTAGAGGACATATACGCACACACGTAGACAGTCCAGCCTCACCTGCACCAGTCCGCCGCTCCATTCATCCTCGCTCGTCCGTCAAGCGAAGCGGGGCGTCCGTGTCTCCCCTTCCTCCACCTCACACATGATTTAATTCATGACATCAGCTGATGGGTGGCGGGGGGGGGGCTCTCTATTTTGCTGGTGGACGCCTGGCTCGCGCCGCTGCGGGCTAATTGAGCGGCGGCAACGGCGGCAGTGGGCTTGCCTGACTAGTCGCAAAGCTGTGCTCGCTCTAGCTCCTCCCTCACTTCTCTCTCCGCCTCCTCCACATGCGCGAGATGCGGGGCTTTTTTCCCTCCGCGTTCTCACCAGCCCCCTCACCCTCCCCACGAGAGACCCCTGCACTAAAAGACGCGACGTCACCTCCCGTCGATCCGAGCACTTTGTTAATTCCCGCTCGTCTGCGCATCCTGACCTTTGCAACGTGAATACGTGATAGTTCCGCTTGACAAATGTGGGAGGGGTTGCCACGGCAACTATGGACTCCACCTGAATCACTCGCTCGCTCTGTTATTTCTTTACCTTTTAAATACTCAAATAGTGCAGAGGATGTATGTTTGTGAAGGCCGCATGCGTGAGCCACCGGCAGTGAAACTGCAAACAAATTTAACAATGTCTAATTTTTGTGCTGTCAAAGTTAAAGCGTTAACTGATTAATTAATCACAAAAAAATATCGCATTAATCATAAATTAACGCAGATTAATCGCACTATTAATTTTGACCATAGATTATCCTTTAGCGTGACAGCGGAAGGTTACATTTAAGGTAGCACAGGTTGTTTGCGCAATAAACATAATTACATGCATTAAAGTAAGGCATTTAATAAATGTTTGCCAATGACATTTAGAATATTTCTTCATGTCAAAATATTGGAGTCATTTTTTCCCCATTTTAGTAAGTAATTCATTGATTAGAAAAAGAGGAAGATGAGCGTGTGCAGTGGATCTAATTTTTTTTGAAGACGTCCTCATAACATTAAATGTCAAAAGAATTAACACATAACCTGGTGCTTTTTAAATTTGGCGGGACATTTTTGGGGGATAAAAAAGCCTTTTTTATCAAGTGATTAATCGTGATTAATCAAAAAAATTTTTCGTCAATACTATTGGGGCCCAGAAAAAACTAATCCTAACCAGAACTATGCCAAAATGGACCAACAATTCCCAATATAGAATAAACCTGATATAATTTATAATTTAATCCTCGTTGTTTTTCCCTGTGCAAAGTGCTCTCTTGCACAAAAATTCCCATTTAAAGATCCTTCACCTGTATACCATAGTGCAGTATATTTCCTCCCCGATCTGCCCCCCCTCTCAAATTCCATCGGGGGTGACTCATAACAACAGACCCTGTCTAGTTAAGTCAGCATATACGTTTTGAAGGACACAAATTCAGTAACACATCATGGACTTCAAACGACCTGTCAACGGTTCTTGTGGAAAAACAAACAAATAAAAAATCCTGTTGCTTGTGTACTTTTGAGATCAGTCTTTTAGACTTGATGGCTGCTAGTGTCTCTAAGCACATTTAACAGATGTGTAATGTGTTTAAATTCGGTGAACATACCTATTTTACTGGAAATACACAATTTTTCTGACCTAATTAGGCCTTGCTCACGGGGCCACTCTGTAGAAAGATGTCTGCCATCTAGGAGTGAACACTGCTATTACAACTTACTACTGATTAGCTAGAGTAAACGTCCTAAATTTCAATAATTAATCGAGGGCAACTGAGTTTAGGCTGCCAGTTGCCCATCCCTGATTTAGAGTCTTCAATTACGCTAGCTGACTATGGGGCAGACACGCTAACCACTAGCTCACCGTGCTGAAATTACGGAATATCCTTTTATGATTAAGACGCAAAGTGCACTTTTCAAGCTCCTCTTACTGTTTTTAGTTGGCTTTTAATCTCTTATTGAACATGATTGTTGATCAAGAAACGGTCTATTTCTATTTCATTATGTAACATGTCTGGAAATCTGCTGCGATACAAAAAAATAAAGCCATCTGCCTTCAAATGAAACATTTGTCAAAACAAATTGTGTGTGTGTTATCAAAAGTTAATCATGCTACACGTACAAAATGTTTGATGTGTCTTATACGGTTTCATGACTGCTTCTCAATTATTTTTTTGTTACACCCCACCAGGAAGAAGAAAATATTTTGCGCCCCTCAAGTCTCCGCCGTGACCACCAGTAATAGTATTATTTTTCTATGAAATAATTGTTAAATACACCACTGTAGAATACTCCACTATACTGCCACCTAGTGCAGCATATGTGCAATTACTTTTATTATAGTATGGCAAAAAATTAACAAAAACATGTTCCCTGGGGTCACAGGCGCCTCCCTGTCATCGCACCGTGCACCCACAGGGGGCCCCGTCACCCTATTTGATAAGGACTGGGTTAACTGTAAATGGATGGATCCAGAACACTACCATTTTTTCACTTTCAATTGAATTTTTTAAATTTGTGACATCAGAAATAGGCTAAATTGCATAACACTGCCACATAGCTAGCTAGTCTTGATGAAAATCTGCTACTTTCAAGCCACGGCCTGACTTCCCTCTTTGAAACATTATGATGAGGTAAGCTGAGCTGCATTGAGTTTTGCTGGATACACCGATTTGCGCTAGGTTCCGATAAGCAGCACTGATCGGTGAAGTCCATGCAATGAGTGTGGAGGTCGGGGCGGTATGAGGTGATTGACAAGCACAATATATGAAGTGCTGACTCTACAAGTGAAAATGCATTCTTCTTTCCCGCCCCATCTTCACAACCCCTTTGGGTGTTTGGTGTGTACCTGTTCTCGGGCGGCCCTCTCCGAGCCTCGACTCATGCTGGCGTGCGACTGCGAGGGCGACGGCGGGTTGTGGTGCTGATGTTGCAGCTGCTGCTGCTGGTACTTGCTCTTCAGGTGGTCCATGAAGGCGTCCCGCTTGCGCTCCATGTCGGCCTTGTGTAGGTTGGTGAGCGCCTCCAGGCTCTGCGCCGCCGTCACCGTGTGCCGGTGCTCCGACGTGTGCACCAGGCCCACGTTGGAGAAGCGGCGGCCGCTGTTGCCCAGCGTCCGATACTCCCGCGGGTACTCCAGGTCATCGGTGGAGATCATGTGAGTGCCGCCGCGCTCTGGGTCTGCAGTGGGGGCGGGGGGAGTGACCATGGTGGAAGCGAATGGAGAAGAGATAAGAAAGAGGAGGTAGAGAAAGAAATGGGATGCGATGTTAGATAGGAGGGCAGTTCCCGGCGCTAGTATTGATTCCAAAGTGCTGGCAAGGCAAGAAAAATGGTGCATAAAGAGGAAAAGCTTTTGTAATGAATCAAACGTAAACTAGTTTTGCTCTTATATCATTCATCCTAAGCACCTTTAACGAGCCTTGGCTGATGAAAGAAATGTCATATTTCTGCCATCACTGTCGCTCTTTCGTCACACAATTCACTCCCTGACATACTTTAAACCAGGGTTTCGCAACCTTTATTGAGCCAAGGCACTTTACATAACAATAATCTCTAAGCACAACAGCAAACAACATGTCACCAATATGACAGCGTATTAGGGCCACATAAAATAAATAAATATATATTTATATATATACACACTTCCTGACTCCGATCAGCTGACTAACACTAACCAATGAGAAGCTAGCAGACTTTAGGTAAATGCAAGTGAATGACTGAGAACAGCAGATTCAACAACTCAATTTAGCGATTTGCGCCTGACCAAAAAGTATTAGCACTAACGTCCGAGTATGTTACGTGTATTTCTCACAAGCTTTGAGTCTGCGAGTTTATTTGTGATAAAGTTTTATTCTTGCAAAATTACCACTTTATAATGTCCAAAATCTGTGAGTTTTTATTTTTACCACTTTGTAATGTCGCAAATAAACAAGTTATTTCTTGTAAATTTGTGAGTTTTTACACAGGATTTAAACCCCCTCAATATATACAGTATATACTGTATATAATGTAACTCACAGATTTATGACATTATGAAGTGTTAAATTTGCAAGAAAAAAACTTAATGACAAATAAACTCGCAGACTCAAAACTTGTGAGAAATACACGTAGCATACTCGGATGTTTGTGCTAATACTTTTCGGTCAAGTACAAATCGCTAAATTGAGTTGTTGAAACTGCTGTTCTCAGTCATTCACTTGCATTTACTAAAAGTCTGCTAGCTTCTGATTGGTTAGTGTTAGTCAGCTGATAGGAAGTGTTGTCGCTGTGGCTTGCCGTGTGTTACAAGTAAAGTTTAGAAATTCATCTCCATCCTGTCTTCTCATTTTATTAAGATTGTTCCTATAACCACCGACGAACCTTCATGTTATGTAGCTCCAGGTGGACAAAAGCCAGCAACTCGTCCAGACTATATCTATGCTACGTCTCGCGAGTTTTTCTAGGAATATTACAGCCCCTCTAAAAAATATGTATGTGCCCCTAATATGCTATCGTACACCAAAAGTATACAAACATGGACAAAAATAACAACCAATCAAAATCAAACATTATTATTTAATTCTGGTTCTTTCAAATTCTTTATTTTTTTTAAAAAAAACAATTCTGATGCAGACTTGGGACAAAAATGATGGTAGCCTTAACTTAATATTTTGTTTTTCACAAAGCAGGTTGAGTGAGAACTCTGGGTCAAGAAACCCAGAAATGTGGGAAACTCTTGAATCTTCCGTTTCAGAAAAGGAGGTAACTGAAACCTAGTGAAAAAGAGGAAACTCTCGCCTGTATCATAAAAAGAGGTCATTTAAGCTCTCAGTCAGTTACCGTAGTAACAGAGTCCATGAACCAAACCTGATCGGTAGCAGGTTTACCACAATGAACCTCGAGTTTTTCCCTGTCCCCGCCTCTTTACGGCCACAAACAAGCATTTCATTTCCTCATTCATAAATTCTGCTGTGGCGAGTTTTTGAGTAAATACGCTTATAGTCTATAGCGTAAAGTCCACTTTTGTCGCGAACGTTGCATGTTGTCTTTTTGACAATGACCCTATTGATGAAGGTGCCGCTTTATTGCGCAGGGAATTAAATATTCATCGTGAGATTTGTTATTAGACCGCACATAGATATGCTGGCATTTCCTTTTTGAGCGGTACCGTTTCACATCACAGTCATCACCTACATACACATCTGTTGTGTGTTGCGCTCCGCTTTTTTCTAATAACCGTTTGAATAATGCTTTTATATTTCATCTTCAAGTCAAGTGCGCTTCTCCCCCGCATGATTGCATCTAAATGAAATGACCCCTGGGCTCATTGAAGGCCACTTCAGAATAGTCCAATGTTTTGCTCTTATATTCTCTTGATTGTTTGAAGCTGCCTTTTGAGTCATTACCCTGTTGCAAGATCCATGACCTGCAAACGAGACGAAGCTTTCCGACACTGGCCAGCACATTTCTCTCTAAAATAATGTGATGTCTTAAGAGTTCATTGTTCCCTGCATAGATTCAAGGCACCCTGTGTCATATGTAGCAAAGCAGCCCCAGAACATAACAGTGCCTTCTCCATGTTTCACAGCAGGGATATTGTTATTTCGTTGGTATGCTTCATTTTTGCGTCTGCGAACATAAGAGTTGACGTGCCTTGCTAAAAGATTACAGTTTTGTCTCATCTATCCATAGACAAGCCACAAAGATTTTGCGGAAATCATCATTTACTGAGGTTTTTTTGAATACTTAAAAAAAAAATATATATATTAAAGTTATTTATGTGACCACTGTGGTGATGTCACCGCCATTTGATCAAACGTGATTAATCGATTTAAATGGCCATTGAAACACGGAGTGGAAGGCGGGGGTGCAGCAGTAGTTGAGCATGCTTGTCACCGCTAACTAATTTTCCATACTGTATATTAGGAATGTCCCGATCCGATCACGTGATCGCAAATCGAGCCTGAGCAAGTGGTTGCTGACTCGATCGGAATTGGACGTTGTCTCCCGGTCACGACTTGGATAAATGTATGAGGTTATTTTTTTTAATAACTTTTTATTAGATTTGTTATTGGGGGTTGAAATGTTTTACTTAGTTTAACCACTGTTCCACTCATCATATAAAATGTGTTGGGGTAGTTTTGTTTAAAAAAAAAAAAAAACACTTTTTACCCCCTTCTTAATAAAATGCCGACATATCGGATCGGGACTCAGAATCGGCCGATCTCCAAATGAGGTGACTCAGACTCGGGTCCAAAAAAGTGTGATCAGGACATCCCTACCGTATATACTGCAATAATGATGGCTACACAAAACTAGTGAACGGACATTTAAATGTTCTGCCTGTCATATCACATCAAGAGCTTTGGAATTGTCATTATAGTTCGTTTTTATTTCATTTTAAAGGTTGCTTTTTAAATTCAGTTCATTTTAATGACTTTTTAGAGTAGTTTTGTATTAGTTCTTATTTTTTTGAAAAGGTTTCATTTTAGATTAGTTTTTATTTGTTTTAGTGTTAGTTTTAGAATTTAAATACTGTATATGGCAGACGTGGGCAATCTCGGTCCTCGAGGGCCGGAGTCCTGCAGGTTTTGGAGGTTTCTCACTTCCAACACAAGCTGATTCCAATCAACAGGATCGTTATCAGGCTTATGCAGAGCTTGCTGATGAGCTGATCATATATCAGCTGTGTTGGAGAAGGGCAACATGCAAAACCTGCAGGACTTCGGCCCTCGATGCCCACCTCTGGTATATGGCGTGTTTGTTGAGTGAAAGATAACAAAAACATTTAAGTACACAAATAAATGCATTTAAAACAAACCCCGAACGCTCATGTATGATATTAATTTTTGCTATAATTATCGATAATTGTAGTTAGTTTTATAAACAAAACATGTACATTCAGTTTGTTTTAATTTTTTTAAAAGCATTGCTGTTTTTATTCAATTTTGTTAACAAAAATGGTTTATAAAGTTTCGTAAACTATATTCACCTTGGCTAGCTAGCATAGCTAGACAAGCAAACATGTGCCATGTACTTTTAGTGAATAGATCATAAAATTCCTATTCAATTGATGATGAACACTAACAATGGCACAACACTGTCACAGTGGAATAACTGCTTTAATCAATCTTCACTTGACACACGGCATAGCCCAAAACCAACAAATGAGTGGGGGGTATGGGGGGGAATGCTTGGAAGAAAACAAAAAGGTGGATGGAAGGTTTGCTGTGTGAGTTACCTTGTTTGGGATAACAGGCCCTGCTGGCATGTGCTGCAAGAGAAACATGCCAAGGGTTAATTCACGTGTTTGTGCACAAACATGTGCAAACAAACACACAAGCAACAGCATAAAGCACTATTATACCTAATAGTACTTTCCCAACGGTTACAATTAGTGCATGCATAAATCATGTATTCACATACGCACACAACAACACAGTTGACGATGAATGCATTCATGAAAACACCTAATAGCACATCTAAGTTGTATTCAACAGGAAACAGAACACTCAATCAATACACAGAAGGTTAGTTGTCAAATAAAAGAAAAGGTTGGACAGAATGCGTTTAAAAAAAAGTGGAGGAATAATTGAGTGGAGGGTAGTATGCCTCGCTAAGAGAGTCTCTTCGGAGCTGAAGCTGCGTTCAGGCTGCTAATGCGAAAGAGCGCAGAACGCCACCAATGCACAACACAACGATGGTCATTGACCAAAAAGTGGTGCTTTCTGGCATCAGCTTCAGAAAACAGATCAGCCGTGATTGGTCGTTACCTGAGCCCTGCGCAACTATGATGTCATTTTCAGTCCACAGCAAATGGCAAAATGGCCGCCACGATGGATAAAAATGGGTGGATTATGCCATTTAACTCAGATTCCACAAACACAATTTTAATCGGAAAACAGTGTTTGGACTAGTGGGGCACATGCAGCATATTGTAAAGAAAATTTGGGACTTGATTTCCACATTAACTCATTCACTGCCAATGACGGCTATAGACGTCAAAAATTCATTTGAACTATTTGTATTAGTTTAATTTTTTTCCCCACCTTTGTCAACTAGTGTATGAAAACATAGAATTTTATATTGTACATTTAGAACAGATATAACATTTGTGATTAATCGTGAGTTAACTATTGAAGTCATGCGATTAATTACGATTCCAAATTTTAATTGCCTGATGCCCCTAATTTTTTACAATTTTTTCTTTTGTTTTTTTAAATCGCGTCAGGTGATTAACATTTTTTAATATTAATTAATCGCTTGACTTCAATAGCTAACTCACGATTAATCACAAATGTTATATCTGTTCTAAATGAACAATACAAAAAAAATTCTAGGTTTTCATACTCTTGTTAACAAAAGTTTGTGAGTGTGTGTGTGTGTGTGTGGGGGGGGGGGGGGGTAAACTAATTGAAATAGTTCAAATGAATTTTTGACGTTTATAGCCGTCAATGGCAGTGAATGAGTTAAGCATTAAGTTTGACATGTTTTTTTGCTATTCATTGCAGGGCTTGGCAATTATTTCATTGTAATCACACTTACTGTGCAATGCTCTCCTGTGGACAAATGTTGAAATACAAGCAGTGAAGGACTGCGATTGCCCCACTTAGCCAGTCTATTTATCGCGCCCTGACGTCCATTACACGATGAAGTGATGATAAACAGAGGTGAAGCGGACTGGCAGGCTGATAGCGTTAGCATCGAGCAGATATCCACTTTGCACTTCATTAGTTCGTCGGGTGTCGGCTAACAAGTGCCCCGACTCAAGAGCCCCATCACGACGCTCTGCAAAAATGAAACCGTTGCACCTTGACTTGAAAAAAAAAAATGGCAGTAAAATGATGCTTGTGCCGGCCTCTCAACACATAACGCCTGAATGCAAGACATTAGGTTTGGTGCACAAATGTGAGAGGTCTGGAAAGAAGCCCGGAAAACTTTGCATAGAGCAGACAAAATGCTGTCGTCTTTAAAGGCTGTGTGGTTTGAGGTAGCGAAGAATAAAAAAGGTGAATTCATGTTTCATGCTGCCGTCATTGGCACCTCTATATATCTTCACATAAGCCTGCGGACAAAGCGAAGCCTGAGAAAAGAACATTGGCGGCAGAACTGTAGGGAGCAAAAGAGTGGTAGCCTTGACAATACAGCAAGAGCTTTCTAATGAGAGCTCATTGAATGCTAACATGCTATGCGCATTTAAACACACAGGAAGCATTTTACTCAAATCTTTAGCTAAATAGCTGCACGAGTACAGAAAACAGGACACATCAGTGAATATTTGGCAATGTGCCCTGTAGTCATGTGCCATTTCTAATTAAATGCTAAATGCTAACATATAGCAAGATCAACACAAGCACAGAAACATTTAGATCGAATAGATGATGATTTTATATTGTTATTTTTACTAACAATGGATCAAACGTTAACATGTCGCAAGCGAGCAACCTGAGTAAATGCTGCTTTCATGTGGTATCAAAATGATGGTAAATACCACATGTCGTGTTGAAAATTGCATGCAAATGTCATATTTTCCACTGTAGAACTGGGAATCTATTTTAACACCTGGGTTTCCGAGCTGAGAGTACTTTTCAACTTTCAACATGGCGGAGAGTGCTGAAGGATTTGTAAATGATAAGAAATATAATCATTAAAGGCGTCTGCTTGCAGGTTGTTTTAAAATCCACACAATTACATAGCATGGACAATTCAATGTCCTGCTTTTTTACAACTCATTATTTGCCACAATTGTTCAGTTTTACAAGCGAAGACGACATCAGCTGCCATGTGTAATTTTATTTTATGACGCACATAAACAGAACTCTATTGCCCACCAAAAATTCGCACCATTCATACAACAGTGTGAGTGGCACTGGAGGCAATGTGTGTGAAGTGTCTTGCCCAAGGACACAACGACACATGACTTGGGGAGAGCGGGGATCGAACAGCCGACCTTCTGGTTGCTGAACGACCTTCTCTACAGCCTGAGTCACAGACGCCACAACTTACAGCACGATATCAAACTGGGTCGAGAAAATGCTGAGGCATATCGATAAAGATTCTTTTTCAAATCAGAATAGCTGGAATGCTAACACTGAACTCATTCACTGCCATTGACGGCTATAGACGTCAAAAATTCATTTGAACTATTTCTATTAGTTTGACATTTTTTTCCTCTTCTGTTTACAAGAGTATGAAAACCTAGAAATTAGTTTTTTTGTACATTTAGAACAAATATAAATGTTGTGATTAATCATGAGTTAACTAGTGAAGTCATGCGAATTATTTTTTTCTTAAAAATAATATTAAAAATAAAAAACAAAAATAATTATTTTTTTAATATATATTTTTAAGAAAAGATTATATTACAATCTTTAATAGTAATTAATCGCATGACTTCACTAGTTAACTCACAATTAATCACAAATTTTATATCTGTTCTAATACATTAAAAACAATTCTAGGTTTTCATACTCTTGTTAACAAAAGTGGGGAAAAATGTTAAACTAATAGTTCAAATGAATTTTTGACGTCTATAGCCGTCAATGGCAGTGAATGAGTTAATATTAGCAGATTCATATTTTAGTCATATAAAGGAAGGGGAAACTACATTGGATCACACAGGCATACCTAATGTTATGGCCTGAGAGTGTATGCATTGTAAAGTTACTCTCAACTACTTTTACATTTTTTTGAGTCACCAGTTCGCAGCGCCTTCACTGGATATTTACACACAGAATATGATCACGTATGCAGAGCCAAGAGACTCAGAGGTGGGCCCATTCAGTGAACTGGATTCCATCTTGTCAAGAAGAAGAAGAAGCGTCTTCTTCTACTCCTGCTGGAACTCTAGCGGCTCGACGGCTTTCATCGATTTCATACATCAAAGCGGATCGGATGGAGTGAGAGGTAGAGACAGGCGGTCTCAGAATGCTAAGAAGCCAACTGACTGCACTGCTTATAGTGATCCAGATATTGACAGCAAGCAATGGGAGGGGTATTAAGTTTATAAATATGTCACACGTGTTAATTATGCAAGTCGTTTAACCACGTCAGGTTACATTACTGTAGTATTGTGAAGTGGAATATGTGCTGCACAATGGAGCCTCAACGGCTTTAAAGTTTTGGTCCTTGCATCTTTCAAATGTCCGTGGCAACCAGTACCTTACGAAAACGATATTAACCTTAATTTTTCAGGAACTGTTAAAATATCAGTGGAAAGTCAATTGCAATCGCAGGTAAGCCCATCGTCCAAGGTTTGAACCCTTTAAATGTTTTGGAAGTTTGACTTCTCAAAAAATGAATTCAGCCTCAACTTTGAAGATTTGTTATTTTATTGTTGCTCCTAGTAGTATTTTATTGCTTAAATGAGGTCATATTACCACAGTAGGAAATTTGATTGAATAATTTTCTGTCAATTAAAATATTATTTGCCATTTAATGTTTGTCCGTGATAAGTGCTTTATTGATAACTTATCATGGATGTTATATCTCAAATGTTTTTGGTCACATGAAGAAAATGAAAATGTTATGATGGTTAAACAGGTTTTTTTGTTTTGTCCCATTCTCCACCCCAAGTACAGACGCTCCCCTACTTACGAACATTCGAGTTACGAACAACGGTACATACGAACATTTCTGCGCGTACAGTATGTCGAAAAAAGTTCGGAAAGAAATGCTGTAAGTTAGATTTTGTATTGCGCGTAGTGCTTCTTTCCGCCGCTAATACCGACGATTGCCGCTGTGAGAGCTCATTGGAGGCTGAACAACGTGGCGAGGAGGAGGAGGAAGAAAACGCCGGTCCCCATGAAGCAGGAAATAACTTTTGAAGCCGATTCCAGCGACGACGAAGAATCTCTCATGATATAAAATCCTCCTCTTCCTCCTCCTCCATCATCTCCTTAAGCATCGAGTACATCTTCCAAAAGTAAGTTAAACTTCATTTTATTTATCTTATTATGTACATGTACATACTGTGTGTGTGTCTTTCGCTCTCTCTCTCTAACATACGTAGTACAGTACAGTACTGTACGTATTCTCTCCATTTTATTAAAAGTTTTTTTCAGTACAAACCAATGCAGGTTACTTGTACAAGCCTTAAACATACTTATATAAACCTTCAATATACTTATATAGGCTTTAAACATAAATTATAATACAAAATATAGCACTGAAGCAACTTACGAACAAATTCACCTTACGAACGATCGTCCGGAACGTAACTCGTTCGTAAGGTGGGGAGCGTCTGTAATCCATATATATATATATATATATATATAGAGAGAGAGAGAGAGAGAGCGAGAGAGAGAGAGAAAGAGAGAGAGTTCAGTACACGTAAAACCTAAATTTTAAACATATTGGGGAATTCACATGTAGGCAAACCAGGAATATAGACCCCCCCCCCCCTTCTATTAAATTGTGTAAGTATACACAATGCTGTGGCCAGTATGTGCATGCATTCCCGTGCTCCACTGCACACTCATATTGTATGTAACGTAAAGAAGTATCTTGTCTGACCATGTTTAATAGTATTTCTATAATCCTGCAGTGCACAGACTGTCTGTCAGGCAAAGCAAGATGAGCGCGTATACATCCAATTTTAATTTACTGGGCGCACATCGTGAGCTTCTCTTGGGACGCCAGCTGTGACGCCGCGGAATATTTAACTAAGACCAAGGTGGGGGCTTGAAATCAGCAGAGGCAGGTGAGGAACAAGTATCGGGTTTTAAAAATGGAGCAGCGGAAAATTCAGCCTCAGCCTTGAGCTATTGGCATTTGGTATTCTGTGCAAATAACTGGGAGGCCATGCATGGAAAGACGCAATATGTCTCTTGTCAACGTGGGTCTATTTAAATGGTTGCTGTTCCCCAATAAAAGATTAACACTTTCAATCTATCTATCAAGCTAATCTGTCGCTGTTATTCAGACAAATGTAGACAGGGTTACTGATTCATATATGTTGTAGTTTTAAAATGGATAATAATGAATGATGTGTCAAAACAACTAGAGATAAAACTCGATAAATAAATGGGGATAAAAAAACAAACAATTTTCCTGGGTATTCTGTCATTGTCAATTTTAAAATTAGAAAAAACAAGTTAAATAATTAATCAATGATTTGATCATATTATCCCCAGGTACATACCACCGCTGTCCAATCCTTCATATGTGTATTATTGTATTTTTATGTGCTATATATGTAATACAGGGTGGAAATTTACCAATTCGTATCAAATACAATAACTGGCCAGCCTCTATAGCGTTCCATTCGGGCAGCTATGAACTCTGCCTAAATAAATATGTTTTTCCATGAAAAATAGGCATTAGACCCCACCTCTAAGTAAAACAAGATTTAAAATATATATTTAAAAAAAATACATATTAAAAAAAAAATCTGTGAAAAGGTGAATCTTCCAGTAGGCAAGGTATAACATTGTCTTTGGGAGGCTCATACTGCTTTGCAGTGGTATAATTATGAGGGAGGCTACAAACAAAAACTAACTGACTTCACCAAAAATGCTTCTTGTTTGCGCTTCTGGTGTCCACTCAGAAAGTTGAAGAAAAAGAAAAGAAAAAAACAGGGCCATTGCTAGCGGCCAAGCGTGTGCACTTTACATTTCCTTCTCCATTAGCTGTGAAAGCTGGGAGCGGCTAAAAGCGAAGCGAAGATGGCGGCCACCCACCGACAGGAAAGCATCAGGATGAGGTCAAGCAGTAACTTAAAAAGCCAAGACCACGCGAAGGCTTCGGAGCGTCCGGGTAAAAAACAAAACGAAAAAACGTCCCCTTGATCATTTATCGGCAAAGGAGAACTTTAATAAGAGGCTGCTTTCCATCCTCACCACCCACCAGCCTCTCCACATCCTAACATCGCGTCTCCCTGGGCAACGGCGCCGCAAAGCATCTGCTCGTCCACCAACAGCACTCAAGACGATTGGAGCGTGCGAGCGTTTGACAGCAGCGTCTCGCGGGCTTGTCTGCTTTGGAAAACGGCACGCATTCACAAATGGATGCTTCTTCATCAATTCATTGATCACACACACCATCTATCCAACTATTTTCGAAGCTGCAGATGGAATGACCAATCAGGTGTCCCATTACTTTTACTTTACATCAGATTAGCTAACAATGCTACTTAACTGTAGACATGCAGTGGTGTAACTTGTACTTGAAATAGGCCCACTTCAGCTTCTTTTATTAAGTATGAACTGATTCTAAATAAGAGTTTTTATAGTTTCTATCCATCTCAGGGGCGGCCATTTGCTAACTGTGATATCATTTTCAGTCGATAGGAACAGACAGTAGGCTACAAGGCAAAATGGCCGCCCTCTGAAGTGGACATAAACGGGTGGATTTTGCTGCTTAATTCACATTCCTCCAATACAATATTAACCAGAATGCAGTATCTAAACTATGGAGGACCCAAACTGTCAAAATTAAAAAAGAAATACATTAATTAATTAATAAATTGATAAATTAATAAAATGAAAATAAAAAGAGATCTAAAAAATATAACAAAAAATTTTAATGAATAAAAAATAAATATAAATGGAATTAAAGAAAATAAATAAATACATACATGTACATATACAGTATGTATACGGTATATATACTGTATATATTGTTGTTTTGATTTCCATTTATATTTGTTTTTTGTATTCAATTATGAATAATATTTTTTAGATCCGTTTCATTTATTTATTTAGTCATTTATTTATTTTCAATTTTGGCAGTTTTGGTCCTCCATATTAGACTGGTGGGGCTGCGCAGAGGGTATTGTTGTTAAGAATCTTTTTGGGTACCGTCACTTGCCTACGATATAGGTTGGCGTGGGTTCACTTGCCCGCCTGAGAGACCATGTTTGTATGTGTGCGGGTTTGTGTGAGTGAGTGAGTGCAAAAAAGAAAAAAATGTATCTTTTTGGGTTGACTTCCCCTTTTCATGACCAATCAGAAGCAGCCTTCTGTCTTCATCAGCCTCTTGCGCAGCTCCACCTATATTTCCTGCTGCGCCACCTTGCCTGGCTGACAGGGGGAGTCAACATTTGAGCTCACGTGGTTAATTGCTTGAGTCGAACGGGGAGTTATGCATCCCACGGGCCCCATGTAATAAACAGCAGTGCGTTTGCAAGCTATTCAAATACATGTTGATACATTTCATTTAACTAACTGCAATGGATAAGTGAAGAGAAACGGGTGGATATATAGAAGCAGATTGTATGCATATTCATGAGCTTATTAAGAAGAATTTGCCGGTTGTGGGGGCAAGGTAAGGCTCCAGATGAAGGGTCTCTTTACCAGCGCGAACGCAGCGTGACGCCGTGTTCCTGTGAGCTGTTCCTCATATGGAAGCACCAAGAGCGATCGGAGGGCGCAGACCTCCAGCAAGGCTGATGATAAACCCTCCTAATGTATGCAAATCTGGAAATGAAACTGTCATGCATACAGTATGAAAGGGTATTTCGGCAGAGCCAGATATGTATTTGAAACTACATTACAAGTTAAATAAACACCATAAAACCACATAAATAGATTCATGGCACTTCTTGATAGACTGTGACTAAATGTTCACTCCTTCCACCAATATGACTCAGTATCAACCCCCCCCCCAAGAAAGTTTGAAAAAAATTAACCTCTGACAAACGTCACGGCTCACCTGTTGTTTGGTTTGGTCATGTGACATTTGCAATGGGCACTTTAATGTCAATTTCGGTCGACAGCAGAGGGCAGAATAATCTCACAATTTCTGGGTGCAGAGACGGTTGAATGAATCTTCCTAATTCTTATTTCAAGAATATTAATCCAAATATCAAATTTACACTATACCCGGGGCACATACAATACATTATTGCAAAGAAAAGTTTTGACTTGACTTTAAATAACCCACCAGAACATACGCTCATGATGTTCCAAAATAAAAGAGCAGGTGCATGATGAAGCTTATGAAACGCTCGATTGAAAAAAAAAAAAAAAAGAGGCAGAGCAATCAAATTGATAGAAACCACTTTGGAGTGAAAAGACAAACTCATTTGCATAATGTATTTCCAATTGAGACTCCATTTGTGAATCCTGCTTATTTTAATCAAAATGCAATGAAAGGAGTATATAAATGTCAATTTACGCACGTAAGACCCCAAAACAATCTCTTTAATAAGATTATAATTATCATTAAGTAATTTCTAAACACAATTTGTTCCACTACGACGGGAAGCCTCGGGTTTCTTAACAATTGTGTAATCGTTTACACACACACCAAAAAAAACAACGTAGTTCTTGATGTTAGTTAATTAGAAGCTGTTTTAATTCGGTGAGGACTACAAGAACTACATGGCTGCTCCTGACACGCTGTGTATGCGCTCCCTGCAGACCAGTCCTCAAGACTCGTTAATTATTCTCATGCCAGACACAGCCAAGAGGCTACGCTAACGAGCTACTCCTCGTACACACCCACACAAGCAAAGACATGCCCTCGGCACATCTGTTGTCAGACGAGTTCAGCTCGTGGCTATCAATCAAAGTAGTGGAATTGCCAACGAAAACATATCAGAGGGCCAACATGCGAAAGACAGGAAACACGATCGGGGGAGACATGATTAGGAACAGGACAGTGAAAAGGCCACTGAAAAATCAACTAAGAATTTTGTTGATTGTTTGAGGAAATTGAAGTGATAAAGCCACTCTTGCCCATCTTCATTGTTGCGGCTACAACACTGACCGGTATGAAATTGAATGGAGCGAGACACACCCATTAAACCGCTGTGAAACACATTTGCACATGTGTGACACACACATGTGGGTGCCATGCCATGCCATGCCAGGCACATGCCAGTGACAGATGTGTGTGGGAAGCGGGTATTACAAGTCACACGCAACTCTCGCTAGCATCGGCTGTGCTAATGGAGACTTGGAGGACACGATGTGAGGAGGGAGGTGGCATCAACAGGCCATACATCGTGTTGAAAATGAAAAAATAACCAGTCGTGGTTAATTAACAGCTTGTATGTGTTGTCGCAGGTGTTACTTTGTAGACTAAATGATGTAACAAACACAAAATGGCTTGATAAACATTGCGTGATATTGAGGGCTTTTTCTAAAACAGTGGTACGATTTTTTTTTTTCTTGCCAGAAAAAATGTACGTACAGACCACTTAGCATTGTTTGGCAGCTTAATGCTAACACAATGGGAAACGTCACACATGGGCTAATGAAACGAGTGGTAGTAATAAACCATTAAACAACTGTTATTAGGACAGAAAGGGTGCAGAAACACAAACATAAGACAATAATCACAGCCAGGCATGTATTTATTTGGGGCCGACTGATTTTTTTAAGCCAATGTCAATTCTGATATTTGGCAAAATAAAAATTCGATAACCGATTAATTGGTCTAATAAAAAAAAATAAAAAAATATATATGTATATATATATATATATATATATATATATATATATATATATATATATATATATAAATGACATGTTTTTTAGTCCCTCAATGCAAAAATTTGAACTACAGGCAATACATTTGACTGCTTTATAACAATTAATTCTATAGCATTTGTTTAACTTCACAAAAAAATATACATATATCGATTTTCTGGGGAGTTTGTTCGAGCATGTCATTATCTTCGTCTTTGTCTTATGCTGTAATCTGTTCATGTTGCAAAAAAAATCTGCAAATTTTTGCACATTTTCGGAGAAGAGCTAATATTGGCTAATTAATTGGTCGGATCCTAATATTTAAGTGCTACGGGGGGGGGGAACTAATATTACTGCACTTTAGTTATGACGTCCTTCTTCGTATTTCATCATGTGTATTATATGCATGAATGGATTATACTGCACCCTGGTGGCCAAGGTGTGCACACCAGAAGGAGCTGCACAAAGTCCATTGAATTAAAGCATGAAAAGAAATCACCACTGTATTTTAGTTACCTTAGTTTGGCGCTGCACACAGTAGTTCCTAGTGGCTTTGTTTTATTTATCATAATGTGATTGCTAACAAGTTGGTAAACAGCAACTATTGTACATGCCATTAAAATAGAATCAGTGTGAGAAACTGGCTGCATTAAAACATAACAGTATTTGTGGTTTGTTTACTTTCACAGCAGTGTGGTCAATACATATTTAAAAACAAATGAGGAAAAACAGCAGCAAACTCATACATTCCTTGACCCAATTCCAATATGTAAGAATAAATCAACCATTTTGTACCTTGAACAAAAAACAAACATAATTCAGAAATTTGTTTTGCGGCGCTTCTATCGTGTTGATGAATCCGTCTATTACCTTAGCAGTGTAGTTGTTTGATGCGAAAAGGGTTATGATTGATGAGCTTTTCTATGGAGGCATAGCAAGGTGTTTTTCTGCACTGTGCACCGCCTATAAAATTGACTGTCTGTGTCCTTTTCTCAGGGTGCCTCTTGGCTACAAAAGGACTGCAGTAAATTACGGCACATTGTGTAGTGTGAGCAGCGTCGTATTTTCCCCACAGTGATCACATCTCACTGCTCATAATCATGTCACATGCTTCCTTTCTGCGTCCCCTCTGCAACATTTACAAGTTATAGGGGACAAGTTTGACTTCTTAATGTTTTGTATACAAATAGTTGAGTTTCGAGCTATCGAGTGTGAAATTAAACAAGTTTAGCTGCCTAATTCTGAAAATGTGTCTGTAAGCAACCCATTATGAATTGTGACAAATTATGATGTCACCAGTGATGACGGTAACATGTTTGAACGTTACGGGCAATTCTAATATTTCTTTCTTTTCTTTTTTTACATTAGCCATTACTTATTTCAGTGAAGTAATCTCATTACATTTACTTAAGTCAAAATGTATTACTGTATAACAAGTAGCAATGATGACAATCAGCTCACAGAAAACTGCCACTGCCACTGCTATGTAAGTACCATGCCACGTTTAAAATAAAATAATAAATGAAAAAAATAACGCAGAAAGCGGTGAGATTCACGATTTAGTCACAATTAATAAGTTTGTGTAAGGTAAGTTGCAAATTCTTTGCTATTGACAAAGTCTTATCGAGCTTCAAAAACATTTCCCATTCCTCGTAATAGTGATGGGATTTTCGGCTCTTTTGGGTGATCCGGTTCATTTGGATCGGCTCAGTGAAAAGAGCCGGCTCTTTTTGGCTCTCAAACGGCTCTTTTAACTTTTCTTTTAAATATTTATTACAAATTTAGCATACATTTTGATAAATGACTTGGTGAAATAAGTATTGCATTCTACTGAGTGCAAATAGCAACAATTATCAAGCAAAGAAAATGTTTTTTGTTTCTTTTATTGAAAGTTAAAAAGGCTTCAAACAATAAACAAGCAACAAAATAAAAACAACAATCAAAATAACAATCCAATCAAACAAACAGTGTGTAGTAATTTAAGTACAACTGTAGCAGCAAACAAAACAAACATTATAAGCTACTCACCAGGTCCAGGATAAAATACCTTATTTTATTTCAAATTGGCATTCAGAAAAACTAAATACTTCTTCTCTGTTTGTTTTCTCCTCCTCCTCTCTCTGTGCTCAACGTGGAGTACAGTCACTGCATGCCCTCCCCTTTCTCTTCCTGTCACTCCCTCTCTGAGCAGCGCAGCCAAACCTGGCTTCAGACACGTGAAAAAGAGAGAGCGACATAGGAAGAGAGAGAAAGACAGACAGAGAGAGAGAGACGGAGAGAGAGAGAGAAAATGACGGTGGGAGGCTCTTGAGGGAGGGAGCCATCGTTCACTTCAAAGTTCGCGAACGACCCATCACTAGTCTGTAATAGCCGAGGATGACCGTGGCCTCTGAGTTGGTGATAAAAATAAAAATAAAAAAAGATGGAAAAAGGTTGGCCAGCTCTTCATTGTTCTTTCATCACCACAGCTAGTGATGGCAAAATCGAAACTGCGTTTTGGTACGTACCGAAACCCAGGCGGACTTGTGATTCGAATCGCGTTCCTAAATCTGTCTCAGAATCAGGTTGTCACATGACAGTTACCTTTCGTGTTCCATTACGCCTCCAAACGTCACATTGTTTCAGCAAGTGCCTTTTTTAAAATTGAATAAAATCCGACCATTGCACTATATTAAAATGTCTTAAATCTTGTCTTAAAAATTGCCCTGCTGATTCATCGCCCTACATGATAAAATGTCAACATCCTCTTGAAAGCTTTGGGGCTTATTCAGTTTTTGTTTCCCATGATATTATTTCTCTCTCTTATGGTGTCCATTACAATTATAGCCCGATTGCAAATTGTGTAAATTGGGTGATGACAGACAGTCAATAGTTAATTTCCTTACTGGGGAGCTGGCAACACTAATCTACTGTTTGATTGTAATATTTTACACTTGGCCACCAGATGTCACTGTGGGGAGATGTTTCAAACTTTCCAAAAGATCGATTCTTTTTGTGAAACAATCGTTTCAAATGATTTGATCGTTTCAATGTTCCATTTCTGCCATCCCTAGTGTACAGCAGTGAATTCCCCCCCTCACATATAACAGGTTTCCTCTTTCACAAACAGATTTCTGAAACCCTCTTGAAGTAGTGGCCTCATCCACCAACCTTAATTGAAGTCATGGCGCGGGGTATTTGGGTTTGGCAAAGTAAAGTGTCCACTAGATGTGGAAATTGAGAGTTAAATTGTAAGGCTTAGTGATGAAATGATGCCTCAACGACTAAATACAATTGTTTTTTTAAATTGTTGCGACGGGTAAAAATGATCATTAACTGTAAGTTGTCTCTGATTTTTTTTTACTGTTACAATGACCGAGGCTCCGCCCCCAATTGTGACAGCAACGAAAGCTGTCCTCTGCATTTTATTGAGACATAACTGCCTCTTCTAAACCGAGCGATTTCAGCAAGCCTGTGATATCATCATGTGATTTCATTATTACAAACACATGGGAAGGGTTTTAAATTGTGAAAATGGCCCAATATCGCCCCGTCTACACGAAAGCCAGTTTCAACGTATCCTCACAAGTTTCTTACAGTTCAGACCGTTCATCCACACGATGGCGCGGTTTCGGAGCTTGAATCACTTTTAAACTGGGCTCCAGAGTGGAAAGATTTCAAAACGCGCCCCGTACGCGTCCGTCTGGACACCATATGCAGGATACTCCTCCAGTGATGACGTAATGGTCGCGTGACTGCGCGCGAACCGTCAGTCTGTCAACAACAATGGCGGCTAGTCGTGTGTTAGGCGTTTTGCGCAGCCTCCTTAGCTTGCTTCTACTTTTGCAGCAAAATATTTTTGCTTCTTTATTCCCACGTTCAACAAGCGGTGTTGTACTTGAATCGCCCTCCATTGTCACTTCTCCTCTGTTCGGCTTTTTCATGTTGTTTTGATACATGCAAAGCCATGTTTGTTCTGTAGATTGCAATAAAGTTGGAAAAAAAAGTGTCCATCTTCTTCGCTGATTCTTCTTCTACGCTTTCCGTTAACTCCCTGTGGCTGCGCAACAGCGCCACTCCAGACTTGGCATATACATTACAGCCGTTAAACGTCCTCAGCGTCTTCTTCTGGACAAACCCAAGTCTTGAAATGCTTCTGTGTGTACGAGATTTGTTTGAGGAACGAAGCTTTACTTCCGTCTGGATGGGGCCTATGTCTCTTTTAAAACGTCTTTAAAGAAAAATGTGCGTGTAGACGCCGGTCGACTAACCTTGACAATTTTTCCCCAGCTTGTTTAGTTAATAATTGACAATTGGTCAAGAGTCTGGCTATATTTTTGGTGTGCTTGCACGAACACAATGGAGTGGACGGCCGCCGGGCTTACGTCAGACACACTGACGGCTCCCACTCGACGCCCGCGGCGCCGAGTAACATTCAACACAATAAAAGCGCCATTTACCCTGACTCCCCGGGGCCATCTGATTGGATGACTTCCATCAGACCAGGTGCTGCCAATCAAGAATGACTCGCTCATCGGGCTCATTTCATTTCTGATTCTGACATTTTCAGTTTTTTTAGTTCCATGTTCGTGATGATGGACATCAACGACGGGTGTATTTGGCTCATTACTTTTGATGTTTTGATATCCTATAAACATCAAACTACTGCATACCAATGTCAGAATGGCCGAGCGGTCTAAGGCGCTGTGTTCAGGTCACAGTCTCCTCTGGAGGCGTGGGTTCAAATTCAAACCCCACTTCTGACAACTTTGGCAAGGCACTAGTTCATCTGTTAAAAGCTTACAGATTCATGTCTCAAAGCAGGAAAACATTTTTTTTTTCAAACAGTCGCTAGTCTGTCTGTCAAGCTACCTTGGAGCGGGGCTGGCAAAGTTCAGTCCTCAAGAGCCACTATCCAGCCTGTTTTCCATATCTCCCTCTTTCAGCGCAGCTGAATCTAATGATCAGCTCACCAGCAAGCTTTGCAGAAGCCTGATGACAATCTTGAGCATGAATCAGGTATGTTAGTGGAGAGAAACATGGAAAACAGGCTGGATAGGGGCTCTCGAGGACCGAATTTGGCCACCACTGCCCTAGAGCAAGGCACCAAGCCTGCAGCTCAGTTCTCGTGATGCAGCGCTGTTAGTGTGCCACTTTCATTTAGGTATATTCTTTATTCTCTGCATAGAACAACTGTTGCACTGATGATCTGGGACAGCCATGCAGTATCACTGCTAGCCTGTTTTTAATTTTGTTTAAAATGTATTTACTGTTTGTGTGTGGCATGATATTTAAGATGTTTTGTTTTTTAGGGAAGGTGGAATGGATTATTGATGTTCACGTACATTTAAATGTAAAAAAAATGATTTAAGATGCAAGTGTTTTGAGTTATGCACGTGGTCACGGTAAAACGTAAATACAAGTATGACAAGGTGAATGTAAGATCAAATGTAAGATCAGCGCCATCTGGTGGAAAACACCTTCACTGCATCCAATCAGTGTATAGGCTACGGTGCAACAACTGCTATAAAAATGAGTGACTGACTGGAGAGGAAAAAGTGGGCCGAATGGAGACATGGAGGTCAGGTGAGTGATGGGACAGGACTGTGAGACTCATTTGTGCCTTTGTAGTACATAAATAGAACCCAGAGCTTCGGTCTGACAAGACAGAATCATACCACTCTCGGAAGGGAGATTAAAATAAAACGCGTAAGCCGTTTTGGATTCCCTGTCTCTTTTTTTTTTCACAAGAATTTACCACATGAAAAAATACTAGGAGCAGCTAAATTTAAAAAAGTGAGAGGAAAAAGCACCTCAGTCACTCAGTGGAGCGCCTCATGCATGCTGAGACATTTGTGACACACTTACACATCTTGTGTTTAAAAGCTCACTTGCCGGGATTCTTTTGCGTCTCTCGCTCATCACATCCATTTCCTATAAGAAGCTCTTGGAAAGGCTGACGCAGACAACCTTAAATTAGCTTCAAATCACAACAACAACGGCAATCCCCCCCATTCTCTCTCTCTTTCCTCTGCAGCTGACTTGTGTTTGTGACCTGCTGCCTCTGGCTACTCAGAACAGATGCGTATATTTTTCTCTCCATCTGCAGACGCCACCGCCAGCGACGCTTTTATCGCGGCTGAAAAATTGCACTGCAACTCACGGAGAGCTGTTCCTCATATTTCAGATGTAAGCCACACGAGAGGCTTCTCAGCATGATGCGGTGCACTTCTACGGCGCACGTTGCCAAAAACAGCCCACTAGATGCTTGTTGATGTTGCCAACGTATACGCACTTGTTTTAGTTTTCGTACAAAGACTGTCAAAGCCAAAATGTCAGGAGAGTGTAAACACACACACACACACACGTTTGTTTTACTATCTTTGTGGGCCATCTCATTGACATAATGCATTTCCTAGCCCCTCCCCCTATCCCCAACCATAAAAAATAATTGCCTACCTCTATTCCTTACCCTAACATTAATCATAACCCAATTCAAACCTAAACTTAAAAAACAAGTCTTGACCCTCAAAAAGAGGTCTATACTTGTGGGGCCCAGCAAAATGGCCCCACATGGACCGTGGGCCCCACAACTCTGTGAAATCCCGAAATGTTCACACACACACACACGCACACACAGATAATGATGATGAATATCATACAGCGCACACCTCAACTCCACGCAGCGTGAAGACAAAATGTCAGACACTCACTTTTGATCTTGAATTCCTGCTTGCTATGATTCTATCAGGAGCGTTCACAACAGGTGAGCACTTTGCGAGCTTTTTTTCTTTCTCTCTTTTTCTCAACGAGGATCAACAGCCCAGCAAAAACTAGTGTGTTTTGAAAAATAATGCACAATGGGGGTGTAACGGTATTTGAATTGGGATGTTTGGCATGCAAAGTTAGCTTCTACAAGTGAACACCTGCGATTTTAATAGTGAAAATCAGCAAGTACAGTAAATCCCACTCCATCACGGGTTTCAGGTTTGTGGTCCCACTATTTCACAAATTTGTTTTTGTAGTTAACAACTCTATTTTGGTCTAACGCTTTGTTATATATGGTGCAATATCACTAGTAACCACTAGAGGCCAGTATATTTGTGTAGTTTGAGATGGTGTACATTTGAAAGAAGAAGAATGAAATAGGAAGTTATTATTATTTAGCACAGCCTTGTTTTTGTTGAAAATGATTGAACATCATCTGCTGTAATCCTGCTTTTCACACCTACAAAAACTGACGGCTATAGATTCATGTTAGAATGTACATGTTGAGGCATGATTATTGTTGTATATTCTGAGGCCCTGTCTACACGTAGCCGGGTATTTTAAAAACGAACATTTCCCCCTTCCTGTGTAAAAAAAAAAAGTCTGTCCACATTGCCTCGTTTGTTTAAAATAAAATAGAGCCACAAAACTGAAGTGCGTTTATAAGCTCATTTACATGCATGCCAAGCCTTTAGGCGGGAGTAGTTAGACAAAGTGTTCGTCTCCTGACGTCACTTCCACATTACGTCACACAAGCACAGACTTTTCTTCTTTTTTTTTAATAAATCAAATATGTAAACACACAAAGGGGGTATGGACCCCACCACAATGCCTTCTGGAATAGAAACACACGACTTGGACAACTCTGCTCACTCGCCCAGCATTTTGATCTCGTCCTACGTGGAGCCATGTGATTTTCAGACGAGCAGGTGAGCAGTACACCCGCTGTAAATTATGGCTTGAGTTGCTTGAGGTAGAACTTTGTTTACGACTGTTATACGTGAACGCGGATCAGGAGAAAAACACAAATCTTCACTTTGGCCGGAGTTTTTTTAAGCCTTAGTTTTTAATGGAAAAAAAACCCTGGGGACGTGTGGCCGGCAAAACACATAAAAATACCTCACGTTTGCAAAAAACCCTGCAACGTGTAGACAGGGCCTGAGATTTGTTTGTTTACTGTAAACACACACACATTTTGTGATCCATTGCTGTTGCGCTCTCTCACTATATTATGTGTTTACAAGTGTTTGTATTATTTTAAAATTGTGCTTAAGCGCCTTAAAAAGTGCTAAAAAATGCTATTAAAAATGCCTTGGGATTATTTAAATAAATAAGCAGGCTTGGGGAGTAACGGAATACATGTACCACCGTTAAACTGTATTCCATTACAGTTACAGGAAAAAACATGTAATCAGATTACAGGTACATTTATTAAAAATGAGGCTTACTTTGAGGGATTACAATTTCTACGATGAGAGAGAGTGTGAAAGAGGGCGAGAGAGAGAGAGATTGAGAGAGAGAACGATAGAAAGACAGGGATAGGGACAGAGAAAGAGAGAGAAGGATAGAGCGAGAGAAAGCGCGTGCACACCCGCGCGAGTGCGGCCGTTGCTACATGTCGGGGAGGTGGGAACGAACTAACTGACTAGTCGTGTCCTCCACACGCGGGCAGTTTGAAAAAGCTTCACGGACGGGAGGAGGAAATGGCGACCGGTATTCACTGGAACTTACTCGGAGCGAAAGTTTGAGCTGAGAGTCCCGCGGCATGCTACACGCTGTAGCTTCTTGCTAGCTAGCCCGCTAGCCTACAACCATAATGTGAGTTACACCTTACAAACAAATTTTCCTCCCACCAATTCACTATTTAAACATCATACACAACATATACACGGCTAAACTTGTGACTGGGATAAAAGTTCATTTTGCAGTTGATGTCACGCATCGTCATCTTCATTCTATCTATCTATCTATCTATCTATCTATCTATCTATCTATCTATCTATCTATCTATCAAACTGTGAGGTGTGGTTGCTGTCAGTCAATCAATCAATCAATCAATCAATCGCCTACATCCTTTTTAATTACACAATGATTTTTGGTATTTGTAGGCTGCCCGGATCCCTATCACCCGCAAATAGCAGGGGCACATTGTATAGAAAATATATTGTGGTGGTATTTATTTTTATTTTGTCTTCATGAGCTTACTTAATATTGGAGTAATCCAAAAGTAATCCAGTTACATTACTTTAATATTATGGTAGTTGGATTACGTTACTAACTACATTTTTTAGCAGGTAACAGATTACATTTTAAAAGTAACCCTCCCAACGCTGTAAATAGGGCATTTCTATATTGTGTATTTCACTTTTTGCAGGGGTGGTCTGGAATGTAATCCCGATGATGGATGGGGGTTTACTCTAACCAGGTTTCGGGAATCCAGGTTCAGAAAGTAAAAACCCTGAAACTGTTTGGTTTTAGCCACAGATGCTTCTACTCAACAGGTGGAGACGAGTTTGTTAACCTGCCAGTAGAGCAGAAGCACCTGTGGTTGAAGCCAATCTGTGGCAGGGTATTTTTTTTCCTTACTGGACCTGGATTCCCCAACCTTGCCTGTAAATGACTTCCACCCAAAAATATTTGTAATTGATAAATGCCCCAAAAAAATGGCATCATGGCACTTTTTTGCCCCTCTGGTTGGATTAAATAAACCTTCTTCTTTCACTTCAACATACTTCTTAGGCCCCAAGATGGCACTAAAGCAATATTTTTATGTAAGACATAGCTTTGTCCGAAGCACAAAAAAGCAAATGAGTGATTTTTTCAATTAACGGAGCATAGAGAAAAATCCCCCAAATACCCCCCAAAAAGTGAATTTGCAAATCCCGAACTACAAATATTCGATGGCTCACTGTGTTAGGAAGCAATATGCCCACTACACAACAAATACAGTGCAGCTCACCCTCTGGCCAGCGGCCGCAGTGCATCAAATTGATTTGAAACAGCATTACAGTACATGAATAACAATTTAGCATGGAAACGAGGATGTCACCTGAACATGTACATTTCTATCACTAAACTAAAGAAGTAGTAATTACAGTGAGTACCACAAGGCCATGAATACAAAACAAATGAAAAACTGTAAGTACAATAATAATCAAGTATGCCTACCCTCAAAATAAAATGTATGCAGGACTGTCATAAATTGAAGACCTCTGCGGTTTTGCATTCATAGTAAATGTACAAAAGCGGTTCCACTGGTTGCTTTAACAGTCAATTTCGTCTTCAATTGACCTCACATACAATAAGAACTAAACGTATAAGCAAAATCTCATCAAGATTTGAACCCACAACCTCTTGACTGCGTGGCATACTTGCAAACCACTCCGCACCATGCTGCCAGGTGCAATATTGTAGACACAAACTGAAATGAATTGCTTGTGGTCCTGACCCGGGTGTCTTCCTTTTTTGAAAGACAAGCATTTCGAAATGTTTGTGCTTCAAAACGCTGACGCACTTTTGAAAGGTTCAGGCAAGAACGACCCCATAAATGTCTCCGTTTAATCCTTCCATTAAAGTGCCTGTCTTCACTTGGTATACCAAAAGTAGCCTCGGGTGTGTTGGCTTTAAACTCTTGATAGTTGACTTGGCTAATTAATGCTGCCAGAAGGGGGTAACTACTACTCAGGGCCACAACAAGGTCAAGTCGTGAACCAAGTGACACACACTGGAGTGCACACGCATGAGCGCGCACAGACAGTAGATCCTAATTGGAGTGTGTTGAAGGGGAAGACACAAGAGGCGAGGAGAGGTGTTGGCCTCCATTGACTCAAAGTCCAGCGGGCTAATGAGAGCTCCGGCGCAGAAGACACCCGGCCAGCCAGGCTGTGGTGACTGCCAGGTCGCTGCATTTCTCTTCCTCATTCCAGGGCATAGCAAGGAATATCTAATGATTGCGGGGCAGGGGCAGGGGCAGGGGCAGGGGCCTTGTTACACACCACCCAGCTGAGGTTGATGTTTATTTTATATTTTATTTTCTTTAAAGAAAAAATCAGCTTAACCAAATATAACTCCTGTCTTTTTCACATGAGTCATAGGGAAGGAGGGGGGGGGGGCTGCAAGATGAGTGACGGCTGACGTTGCCATGGAAACAGGCCCTTACAAATGAGAATTCAATACAGTTCCATGAATGGAAGAAAGGGATAACGATTGCATTTGTTTTCTTACCTATCATCTACAACTGCTCTTTTGTCAACTTTATCAACAAACAAACAAAAAATACTTCAAGCGCATCAAGTGTCACTGTAATGACTCAATGAAACACAGTAGCATAGTAAGTCTATTTCATATTGTGAGCCACTGAACATTCCCACTGCAGTTTAAAAATTTAAAAAATATATACTGAAATGATTCAATTAAAATGTGCTGCACTATTTGACCTACATACATCTTTAAAGACAAAAAGTTGTAAAAGATTACATTCAAGTACATGAAAATAAAATACTTCTACTGCTAATTCAAACCACTCAAAACTGATTATTTTCATTTTTTTTAAAGAGGAAATCAACCCCCGAAAATGTGCTTGAAATAATATGTTGTATGTGTCCCCATTAGTCATTAATACCAGCATTGCTTTTGTGGAATATGAATAAAGCAGCAAAATCCAGCCGTTTTTATCCATCTCATAGGGCGGCCATTTTGCTATTAGCTGTCAACTGAAAATGACATCACAGTTGCTCTGGGCTCACTGTTGTCTGACTTTGATCATGTGATGTTTGCAAGCTGTGATTGGTCATTTCCTGAGCCCTGCGCAACAATATTAATCAGAATGTGTTTAGATTAATGGGGCTGCATAGAACATATTAGTGGAAAGAGAATTTTTGACTTGACTCCCCTTTAAAGGCTAAATCCACTCTTGTATTTTCTGACAGCTCTTGTATTAGATGTCATCAGCTATAATAAAGAAGTCGCTGCGTACATAAAAAGGAGTCCTCACAAACTCTCCCACGCATGCAAATATGAATGTGAGAGCACAAGTGCAGCAGCGACAGCAGCTATCAAACAAAGCTCGAACCACTCGCTACAAATGACTTAAAAAGTCCCCCGAGGACTTGCGGGGAAAGTTTGCGAAGACGCGCGTCAGTGATGAGGAGGCAGCGGCAGTCCTGAAGGGGCCCGTCGAATTTTTTCAAGCACTACAGTGGAGCAATACATGCCTCTCTTGACAACAAACTCAAGTGTCCACCCTTCCTCAAAGGTTCCCTTGAAAGGAGCGCCTCATTAAAGTTGAAAGGAAAAACAAAGCAAAGATGCCAGCTGACAGGAAGTCAAAGTCAAAAGAGAGTTACAAAAAAAATCAACACACGAGAGCACGGTCCCACTTCAAGAGCCCACCTGAGGCTTTGCCAGCGTCCTCCGTCGGCATTATTTTCAACATTTCATCCTTGCTCTTCCTTCCGCGTAACCTCCCTTCGCCCATCGACTAATCGTGTCTAATTGTCACCACCTGACTGGGAAGGAAAACGGAGTCAGGACAAGGATGGCGAGAGATCGAGAGAGAGAGAGTGCTGTAAAGCTGCCACTTCTGAACAATGTCACTTCTCTTTCACGGTCCTCCAATGTCGCACTCACCCCATTTCATGCATTATTTCCATCTGAGCGCACACCACTGTAGCAAAGATGGCCGACCGTGGCACCTTTCTTGTCGGCACTCCACCTCCTGTCTGTCCTCCGCTCAACATTTAAGGCTAGTTCCACATTAAACAGGTTTTATGTTTTACGAAAACTAGCCAAATAATTACATCATTTTACAAAATAAAATAAGTGGGCTTTAAATAACTCAAACTACATTTTACATTTATAAAATTAACTAAAACAAACCATAATTATAGAGAAAATGTAATTTGTATTCATCTTCATCTGCTAATGTCATACATGAGCTTTCAGGTTTTATTTTAAATTAGGGGTGCGCCAAAAAATCGATTCTCATAAGAATCGCGATTCTCCTTTGGTACGATTCAGAATCGATTTCAAATGTCCCAAAATCGATTTCATTTAAATTATTTTATACTGTCTTGCCTTTGTCTGTGTGTGCCTTTATTTGGAGCGCTGTTCATGTTGTACCTGGTTTGGCCACTGAGGGGCAGTGTGGTTCCACGTGGTCTGATACATTGTTAAGTTGTAGCCACATTAGAGAGTAAAAGGAAAAAGACACGATCAAGTTATTCCAATAAAAGTTTGTTGTTTTTTTTCAGCGTGGAGCCGTTCTTTTGAGTGATAAAAGTGCCGCGAGTAGCGCACTAATTAGCATTAGCGAGTCAGACTGGAGTAGATCATTACAATTCCTTGCACATCTATAGATTGAAGCAAAAATCATTGTCAATCCAATCATTTTTAATCAAAAATCCTTCCTAATCGAAAATCGATCCTGAATCGAATCGCAGGCCCAAAAATCGGAATCGAATCGAAACGTGAGCCATTCAAAGATTCCCACCCCTATTTTAATTTGGCATTGCCCTATGGCTGTACCGAAGAAAGACGGTCAAACAGTCGTGGTCGTTTATTTTACTTTATTACATAATACTTAGTCACCTGTATTTTTTCTTGCATTTGAAAAATACTCCATATATTAAAAAACAAACAACAATACAAAAAAAACCTAATACTAAAACTAATAAAAACTAAACTAAAGTGAACCATTTTCAAAAAAATAAAAATGATGGGATGGACAAGTAAGTACCAAATCCAGCTATTGGTATCTGGCTGATACTTGGCCGTATTTCAAGGTACAGTATTGGTATTTGTGATGCCCTCTTGTGGCTGTTTTACAATCAGGAACTAGAAATGAGAGGAATAGAAATTTGCCATTAATGGACTATATGCACAAAGTACTTCCACATTCGATGTCTTAATGCACCCAACCTTCCGGTACGAGGAGACTTCGGCGGAGCGCACTGTTGATGTGATGTAAAACTCTAAGCCTAAATCTTGAACCGACTGAACAGGGGTCGCTCCTTGCGTTAACACTATTTCTATCAGAATTTTAAAACTACTAATTAGATCACCCAGAGCCATAATTTTAACGGCTTGAGCTCTGGTAATGATGTCATTGCTTAAAATTATTATTACACGTAAATACAAGCCGTTTGAGTAGCTACTAAAGCTATTTTGTTTATTAATTTTTTTTATGTAAATGTAAATAATGCATTGTAGCTCCTCTCCCAGGACTACTAGACTCCACACAGTAACCTCCCCCCTTTCTTCAATTTTTTATTTTAACTTTGACTTGTATTTTGTAATGTGTTTGTGTTTATATGTTTATGTTCAATAAACCAACCAACCAACAACATATCTCTGGCCTGTGGTCTCCTCTTCGCCAATAATATTCGACGATCTCTGCCTCGTCAATATTTTGAAGCAGATGTAATGCCTCTTCTGTTATATATATTTTTTAATGTCAGCCTACTTTCATGTTTTTTAATACAATAGAAAGTCAAAACACCAGAAAGGCAGAAACATTAGATACTTTTGCAAACAGAGTAACAACACATCATAGTTTAAGCTTCAAATCCAGCTATTGGCATCGGGCGATACTTGGTATTGGTATTTGTTATGCCCTCTTGTGGCTGTTTTACGATCAGGAACTAGAAATTAGAAGAATATAAATTTGCCATTAATTCCATGCAAATTTAAGGGGAAAAAAATGCTATATTTTATTTTTTAGTGTTTGGTCTCAGTACTTATTAGTATTGATATGGAACATACCAAAGGAAAACTAACAAAGCTAATCTTAAAACTACAAAGCAATTACAACTAACTGAATTGTAAAAAACAAAAGCTAAAAGGCATAAAAACTAATGAAAAATCCCAAACTATAATATCCAATTGTGTTATGCGTGTGAGTATGGAATCGAGCAATTCTATAGTAAATACATACTTTGCCATATTATCGATGGCAAAGAAAAGTTTGCTTACCCCTGTTATTATATTTCATTCCTTGCAAGTAAGAGATTGTATAGAGCAGATACACAACACAGAACACAGTCTTCTGACTACCAAATGATCAGCTGGCCCTCTTGTAGTAAACACGCCTTGATGCCACTTCAACAAGACTTTGCTATCTGATCACATGTGGCATCCTGTTCTGGTAAATTTCCATGACAAAGGCACAAACCACACACAGCATGTAAATCTATAATTGCAGTGAAAGTGATCTGATGCTGATGTATTGATACAAGTGATCATGAACCAATATAAAGCCTCGTCGATACATTTACCCTCCTCTGAAAAAATAGAGGTGGCACTAAACCTGATTGCCAGGTCGTTTATAAGACGCTTGAAGAAAATCAATAATTTTCCAGAAAAGGACAAGAGGAGGCAATCATACCTGTTGATGGGGTCACTCCTGAATACATCATTACAAGGGAACACAAAGTCCAACAACTTCAGAAAATCTTCCCCTTGGCAGAGTTATTAGTGAAATAAAAAGCAGCTGGCATAAATCATTAAAAGCCTTGCGTCAAGTTTCAGCTCCACACCTTCCATCCCACGCTCTCTCAATGTAACCCGAGAGGGGAGTCTTTAATTTGAATTTCGTCCATCTATGAACTCTCCCGCCGCTCTGCAAGTGTAACTGGAGCCTACAGGGATAGTTACTATCTCGGTATCCGTGGCTAATAAAAAGAGCCCATCAAAGTGGCGAATATACACTTGGAGGCCCGCTGGGGAGGAGAGAAGAGAAGCTTCTCGCAGCTTCCACACCAAGATAACCGATCGCTGGCAGGGGAGGGATGGATGGATAGATTAGATAGACAATAAATAAATAAATAATTACATAAAAATAAATAAAAATAAATAAAAATAAATAAAAATAAATGAAAATAAATAAAAATAAATGAAAATAAATTAATAATATTGCGGGAATACTGTTGAGTTGCATTATTAAAAATATATTTTCAATTGCTGATGAAAATATGATTCATAATGCTTGCTATCCATGTTCATCTTGAAGACTAATTGAGTGCCTCAGTTAACTAGCTGCAACAGTGGCCTCTGGTGGCCAAAACGGTCATCACAGGACACCGGTGCATCACATCCTGTTGTTAAGATTCCGCAATTACCATTAGTCATTATAAATTCATGTGTGTATGTGTGTGTGTTTGGAGGTACGTGTAGAGGGGATAACAGCCCCCCCTGTAGACATTTTACCTGATGCACGCTGAGTGGCACAAGGTTAACAATGGCCGCTCAGGGCTTGACAGCTGCCCCACACGCGGATTGAGTCGCAACATGCGGGCACATGCACACACATTGTCACCGCAGTCTTTTCATGGGGTGGGTGCGTTTTTGTGTGTTGCTAAGCTAACACAGGGAGTCAGCGGCTCACAAGGACGAGTAAACAACAAGTCCACTAAATTTTGCATCAGAGAGAAGCAACACAAGAGCCGCCAGGCAATTTGCCTCCAACAAATAAATACAAACGGGATATGAATGTCTCAGGGTGTCCTCTTTCACCTTTTAATTATTCAGATTTGTGTACAAAGCAAGCGTGTCTTAATTGCATTAGCATCTCTGTGGCTTTGCTTTATGTTCCACGAGAGAGGAAGAGATTTGTGATTCGGCTTGTGCTTGTTTTTGTTTACACTTTGAATGTATATACTTTCTGGAGCCCACTCGCTCGTCAAGCTCACTAATGTGCATTTACGCTCCATCAGCAAAAAAGTGATGGCGCCATTACAGGGCATAATTGCCTATGGAACACAGAGAGTAAAATATTGTCGATGGGCTAGACGTTCGCTGCTGCATTATGGCAGTTTTGTACTTGACCCCTGGTTCACCTTTTCCTCATTCTTTACTTCCTGTATTCCTTCCTCGGAGCGTTTCCCTAGAGAGAGACCCACACCCCCCACCACCTGCTACCCTGTTCCTTCGTCCTCTCTTCATCTTGAGAGGGAGGCATCTGGAAAACATCTGTGTCTTTGCCTCTCTCCATCACATTCATTCATCACTGCATTTATCCACAATCCACAATCTCCGATGCCCCCGATGGTTTTGTTGTGTTCTTATTCCGCAAACACAATATTAGTCAGAGTACTGTGTTTTGACACTTTTGAGGGGTAACCTTGCATCTCCATTTAATAAATTGCATTTGCTGCTTACTGTGCTCTGGGGGATCCCATTTGAGAATATCTAATCTGTGCACAGATGAATGACAAGTGTTTTCCAAAAAGAAATAAATTACGTGCTCAATTCAAACAACATTGGTACTCTATTTGTTAGTAAAACCTGTCTACCCTTAGCAGAGCGATGAACTTGATTATTGCAGAATTATTTGCTATGTACCTTCGTGTGCCAAGTAACATCAAACCACCTCCTTTATATTTCATGTATCCATTTTGCTCCAAGGTCTTTAGTGGAAGCCAATTTTGCAAAAGGCACACAGCATTGCTCTTTTGAATAACCCACTGTGTTTGTTTCTTTTACTTAAAAGTATCCTTCACATTGTATTTATTTATGTATAATCTATTTGTACTTATTATTTCCATTCGTTTTGTGAATGGAGTAGGAAGATAACGGAAACTAATTTGCAAGATCAGAAGTGGTGCTGCTGGTGCACATGGTCCATTTCCTCTCACAAAAGCTTCAGACTTGCATAATGTACGTATATTTATAGCCCGCACTAAATAAAACACCTGAATGTCTGAAAGTCCAGCTCTTCACGACCCTGAACAGGATTATTGGTATAGAAAATGGATTTATATGCAAGATTCTGGTATCTTAGATAAGTCAACACAAATTGGTCTTGATGCTGATCTACCATCATTAAATTTCCAACCATGCATCCTCTGATTATCCATTTTTCATCCATAGTTTGACTCTCCACTCTATTGCCTCCCTATCACCAGTGTTGCCTCAACATGAGCTGGCAGGATCGGAGAACAAATGACTAGTGATGGGAAAATGAAGCTTCATGAAGCACTTGCGATACTTTTTGACTCCTCAAGATGGCACTCATGATTCAAAGATGCAATGCAAATGTGATCAATTTTTATGGCACTTGCCTTTATTTTTAAACCAAGAGCACCATCTAGAGGAGTCAAAAAGTATCGCAAATGCTTCATGAAGCTTCATTTTGCCATCACTACAAATGACGTCCTGGAAGAAGCCGAAAACAAAAACCATCGAGGCGCTCATTATCAGCAATCAGCTGCGTCGTCAACAACCGGGAAAGCGACGCCCCAAAAATAGGCCACTTCGGAGATCCATCATCATGGACGGTGAAAATAAAATGTCTTGTAAATTTGACACACCACAGTGAAGTGTTGTAAACAACCCTGTCAAGTTTGAATGCAATAAAATTAAAATTAAAAGTCCAAGTCTATCAAATGAGGCTTCAAAATCATGAAAACCAAGCCGTTCTCTCCGATCTCAAACATGGGCGTTAATCAAACACCTCTACTACAACCTCAAAAAAAAAAAGAATTCCGCTTCACCTAGCATCTTTGTTATGCCAAAGAAGTCAAATCAGTCATCACTTTAGTCACTGCATGACGTAGCGTCTTGACAGATGACATTTAGCCGTTGAGCGTAATGGCTAAGATGAGCTCAGATTGAAGCCTCCGCATTTGTACACGTGCAGCAGCCAAGAAAAAGAGGCAGGCTTTTGCCAGGATGCGGCCAACGATGCGAACCGTCCTTGGAGGTCGGCCGTGACCTTTCTCTTCCAACACGTTGGTGAGCAATCGCTTACTGATGTCGAGCTACAGGCCGGGGAAAGCAGCTGGGTGCCTGCAATTGCTCTAATTAATGCTACCTGCGTCCGCTCAGCGCCGCAGTCTTCAACCGGGTGATCCCCAAAAGAGAGCGCGGGTGAGCGAGACTTTCATGACAGCGCAGCAAAAACAAGCCTGACCTTTTGGACTACTTTTTATTCGGATGCCTTCGGGGGGATGCTGGTGCTGTCAAGTGGTGGGGAAAAGCTAGCGATAGATTAGCCAATACAGCAGCTTAATGGACTAGCAGTGTGGGGAAGAGCTCATAGATACAGGAAATCGAAAATGCTTCGTTTTAGTTTAGTGTTTATTAGTTTTAATATTAGTTTTAGCTTTTTCTATATTGACTATTTGTGGAGTGCAAAGTGGAAAAAATGCTAGATAAAAAAATAAAAAGGTCATTAGGCATTGTGTAATAATGTAAACTACACTTGAAAACGACCTTGTTTCTTCTGTATGGTCGTGCAGTAATACAATACGATTCAAATAGATCACAAACATCCATTTACCAAACCCATTAACAAAGACGAAGCAGCCAGGAAAGTCCTTTGGTCTGCTTGTTTGGTCCAGACTAAAAGTGGACTTTATGTGTATGTGGCGATCTATGCTCTCATTGGACACAAATGAGGAGCTTGGCACACGGAGCACCGACCCAGGAAAGGAGAAAAACATGGGAATTCCTACGTGATGCATTCCTGCTCTGCATATTTGTGCTGTAAACGCACATTTGTAAAATAATTGTGAGCGTCAAGAGCAGCTTATTTAATGCAAGTTCTTTCTGTGACGCTGTTTCTAATTTTGCAGCACTTTCGTGGAGTGTGTGCTTTTCCTGCATATAAAATGAGGGTCTATGTGCAAATAAACATACGTTCCAGCTCATTCTCGACACACAACATGCTAGCAGCAACGTGGCTAAACAAACTACGGAGGATTATTGCGCATTTCCCCCCCATGATGCTTGGCTACAGTGGCTTGTTAAGCCCAAAAAGGCGCATGAGACCTGATGTTGGTGCGGATCAGCCATAGTTTGTCTTCAGACTTGAGGCGGACCAAGACCACCTCAAAAATTAGGTCTCGGTCCGCTTGTTTGATCCGCACCAGGATTTGTTTGTGTGTATTCACACCTGCATAAAAGGTGGGAAATAAACTCTGGTCTGTTTAAAGTGGACCAAACAGTTCAGGCCTAAATACACCCTAAAACGAAGGACTATTTTGCAAAAATGTTCGTCAGTTTTAATCAGTTACCATTTTTTTTTACGAAAATGTTTTACAATTTTTGTTTTTGTTACTTCTTTAGGTTTCGTTAACTATGATAACGTTAGTACACTGCAGCAGTCGGCAAAACCAATCTGGCTACGTGGCAGCCATATTGGGATGTCTATATTCCCAACAAAGACAATGGAGGAACATTATGTTGAAGTTTTTTAAGTTGCTCATTTGCTCAACCGATTTTCATTACTTTTTTTTTTTTTGTCAGTGCCAAAGCACACGATATGAATATGTAACATTTGGAGAGAAAAAAAATCCAACCCACTTTTATTCCTGTGAAAACTTAGTCCCAATTAACTATGTCGTAATCATAAAACATTGTATGTAATCAAAAACAGTGCAACGTACCATCATCCTTGATCTTTGGCTTTTCTTGCCATCCTTAAATATGAAATGTGCTGACGACTTTGGCCCTCTTTGTTTGGTGTTGCCATAGGCACACAGCTCAAAAAGGGCATGGCATATCTACTCGGGGTGTGAATCTTTGAATGTCTCACGATTCGATTCAGAATCGATTTTCAATTAAGAACGATTTTTGGATTCGAAATGATTTGATTGACAATGATTTTTACTTCAATCTATACAGTAGATGTGCAAGGAATTGTAATGATCTACTCCAGTCTGACTCGCTAATGCTAATTAGCGCGCTACTCGCTGCACTTTTATCACTCAAAAGAACGGCTCCACGCTTAGAAAAAAAAAAAAATGTTATTGGAATAATAATTTGATCATGAGGTTTTCTTTCTCGTCTCTATTGTGGCTACAACTTAACAGTGTATTAGACCGCGTGGAACCACACTGCCCCTAAGTGGCCAAACAACATGAACAGCGCTCCAAATAAAGGGCCACACAGACAAAAGCAAGAAAGTATAAAATAAGTTAAATAAAATCTATTTTGTTACATTTAAAATCAATTCTGTACTAAATAAGAATCGCTATTCTTATGAGAATCGATTTTTTGGCACACCCCTAATATCTACCTATTCATATCTGTGGGAAGAGATGACCAACTAAGTGTAGAGTCAATGGCACTGGGGCTAATTATTTAGTTCCAAAACTTACTAGCTTACTTACAAACTTGGGTTACTTCACCGGTGTTGGAACAGAACTCTGCCATAAACCAATGATTCACTGTTGTCAGGTTCAAAACGGAACAAGTTCCACCTGCGTGCCCTTACAACAAAGCTGCCTTTGTGACTGGTGGCAGAAACACACAAAATCAAAAGAGGAGATAAAAATGTTTGTCTTCATCCCTCCCTTGCATTCTTCTCATCCCCGACAGCCTCTAAAAGGAAAAAAAGCCGCTTCTTCCCTGTGAGGACTTTTTCCACTCTGTTGTAGCCCACAGCACAGTAATCTAAGCTTATGGGGTTGCTATAACTCAACTTTATGTGATCAGGACCCCCTTCAGCCCCGTCTGTCGCACCGGGTGACAAACGACCTCAAGTCTGACGAGGCATCATTTGCCCCTGAGAGGCTGCAATGAGAGTGACTATTTAAACTGTTTGTTGTGATTTTTCTTCCCCGGGACCAATGTGACAGTCAGCGTCTGCCATCGCGTGAAGCGTGCAGTTTCTTCAACGGCGATGAGCCGGCATGTGGTGAGTCATCAATATTTCATGTGATGGTTGGCGATGTCAGCTCAAATGTTGCGATGTCTGGACCATACTGCAAGTGGACCACCGTGATCTCTTTTGAGAGCTAAGAGAACAGAATAGGGTGGTAGGCCAAGTCAGTGATGTTGTAGTGGTTCACTTGCCTGATTTTCTAGGGTGCATTCTGCCTTTCGCCTAAAGTCAGCAAAGATAAGCTCTTCACAACCATCTAGAAGACAAGTGGCATAGAAAATGGTGGAAGGAGGCAGTGGTAGACAATCAGACATAGTGGAATACATCAATTTAACAGCTGTGATATAGTAGCCACTGGCTCAAACCAATAAAGTAGCACTAAGGAACTTTCCAAACTTAATAAAACATTTTCATAACTCTCCTGATGAAACATCAACTCAAAACTAGTTGAATGGCACTTTTGCCATGGCCTGAGTGGGTCAGTATCATTTTTACTGGCACTAAGCAACTTTGAAAAGGATGGTAAGAACACTGCCACAGAAAACTACAAATGCACTGAAGGCTTTACGGCATACGCACTTCCCCTTTTCCCAATTTGTTAAAAAGATGGAAGTCAATTTGAATGTCGACGCACGATTACTGCTTTCCTGTCAGAAGCTGCAAGACAACTGAAAAGTTTTGTCTGAGGAGACAAAAAAGAAAAACAAACAAGGGAAGCAACCCGGATATCAGGACAGTCAAGGATCAATACCGGCCCAGCTTTCGCTTGCTGGCGAGAGCTCAAAAACAACGCAATGAGCTTGTCCTCATGGGAAATGTGGTCTTCCTTCAGACATAACAATATTGCTTTTGTCTATATGGTGCCGCCATAATCAACATAAACTGAAAGTTCCTTAGTGTTCTGGCCTCGTCTTCTGTCCTTCCAGCCTGATTTCCAGTGGGTGCTAAGGCGCTACACCACCACCGACAGTGGTCACCATATTATTATCTTGAAGAATAAATTAATGAAAATATTGGTAATAAAATAAAAGCAATTTAAAAAAAAATTGTATATGTATTTTTAGGTGAGTGGGATAAAAAAGCACATAGGTAATGATGAGTAAAGTTTGTCTGAAATGAAGTCTGCAGGCACATATTATTGACTATTGTAAAAAAAAAAAAAAAAGAAGAAGAAGAAAATGTTTACAAGATAGTAGTTCAATGCAATTGATAATGCCAAGGGAGCACATTCATTTAGCTTGTCAGAGTCCACTTCTGGGATTATGATTTAATTATTGAATTTTTTACGTCTCATCACACCACTTGAATTTTGTAAGATGGTTTGCTGATAGTGGTTGCTAGGTTACTCATACGCAGCTTTGATGTGCTTGTGCTTACTCAGTCACATTACAGACATTTGACTGTATAACTGCGTGAAGACGCTATGCTCTTGTTTAAACTTACAAAACATGACTAAAACTAAGAGTTTTTTTTTTCTTCTTCTTTTTTTCCAGGAGAGCTCAGTATTGTTCATTCGATTTGACATCATCATTGCTCTCCTTTTTTTAAAAAAAAAAAAAAGTTTTTCTTTTCTTTCTCTTTTTTTTTTAATATATATACATATATATACATATACACACATATATATATATATATATATATATATATATATATATATATATATGCTTTTTTTTTGTATGTGGGTGAGCATGTGCATGTGCGTGCGTGCGTGTGCGTGCGTGCGTGTGTGTATTCATCAGTTCACACAAAAAGCCCATTGAAAAAAAATCCCATACTAATAATATAATATAATAATAAATTGCCAAATGCAGAAACATCAATGTAAGTTATCACGATGTAGTGGCTCTCGCTAACAGACAGAATTAAGTAACCAGAATTAGGTTAAAAAATTCTATATACGTAGACCATGTTTCTATAAATTTTGATATTTGGTTTTTATTTGAGGCAGATATTTTTTCCATTAAAATGTGATTTATGAGGAGGTTAGACCATTGGTCGATATTCAGAGTTTGTTTATTTTTCCAGTTAACAAGAATTGTTTTTTAGCGATAGTAAGGGCTACAAGTGTAGATTGAAATTGTTTATGTGGTAAGTCAGTTGTTGTTAGGTCACCCAGCAAACACAAGTTTGGAGATAAAGGTATCCTACAGTCCAAAATAGCGGAAAGTTTTTCTAAGACTTTAGTCCAGAAATACATAACCGGAGTACATAACCATAAAGCATGAACATAAGTGTTTGTAGTGTTTTGTAAACATTGGAGACAAATGTCGGAGTCTGAGAGTCCCATTTTCTTAATCATATATTGAGTAATGTATGTTCTGTAAATAATTTTATATTGGATAAGTTGTAAATTTGTGTGTTTTGTCATTTTAAATGCGTTTTCACAAACTTGAATCCAAAAGTCAGATTCCGGTGCTATAGACAAGTCTGTCTCCTATTTCGAGACATTTTATCAGTATATGAAAGTAACTTATATATTTTTGAAAGATTTCTTTTTGTTGTCGGAGAAAGCTTGTTAATATCTTTAGCTAAAACAGGCGGTTGGAGCGTAACCCGAAGTGTTGGAATTTTTTTCTTTATCATATTTTTAACTTGTAGATAATGTAAAAAAAAATCTGTTTTTTATATTGTATTTTTGGAGCAAGGATGTATATGATATAAACATATTATCTGAGAAGAGATGGTGGAGATGTGTAATTCCTTTCTGCTCCCACACACCTAAATAAAATGGTTGGTTGTTAAGTTGAAAGTCGGGGTTATGCCATAGGGGAGAGAGCCCACAGGGCTCACTCGCAGCCATTTTCACGGAAGCAACCCCTTCGCTCCCAGCTGTTTTACTGGATTTTGACTGATTTTGCAAGGCCCAAAGAATATTGTGTTCTATTGCTATAAAAAACTACCAAAAGAAAGATTAGAGTGTCTTCGTTGATCAGGGAAAAAAAGTATATTTGTATCTGTTTCCGTTTTGCAGCAATTAGCATTTAAATATAGCTAAGTTTCATCATTATTCACAAACCTGGTGAAAACACTGGGGAAAAGAGCTCATTGCAACATGGCCCTGGTTAATCTCTTATACTCTGCTGCCACCTGCTGGCCGTTTTTATGTAATAACTACCATTGCTTTATGTGACCTCTTCAGATCAGAAGCTGCAACAAAGCCTTCTGTATCCTCTAGCATTAAAAAATAATTAAGTTTTTGGGACCATGGCAATATTTAAAATAAAACGTTTTTGGGAGCAAATGAGTTAAGCACGAAACAAACACGTTTTATTACATTTTAATGAAGTTGTTTCTCGCACTGTGTGAGTTACATGCTTTCATGCCCTATCGTCTGCCCGAAGACTGGCGCTGGCCACTGAATTGTTGTCATGGCCGAGTGGTTAGTGCTAATGGCAATAACCCTAAAAACAGTCGATTTTGCTTTTGTTTTCATTTGCAACCAGTGGGCAACCGCACTTTTTTATTGTTCCCAGTGATGAATACAAGGCTCCTACAGAGCTTTGATTGCTTTTTAGTTTAAATTTGGGATTTTATTGGTAGCTACTTTACTGATCCTGAAGGATGTTCTTTAATCGTCCTCTGTAAAATCCACTATCTGGCTTCCCAACTGAGACAGCGCTTTACATTCATCAGCACTTCAATGAAGCTGTCCTCCCAAGGTCTGTACATCAATGCCGCGTCCTTGACCATGGCCCTGTACCATGACGATTACAGTCTTCAACCCTAACTAGCTGGAATGGGGAAGGGCTGCCCAAATGAAGATATCATGATATCTTCCAACGATATTCAAGCTTTGATGGTGACAAGCTTGTCTCTCTCGCTCTCTCGTTTGCTGTTAACAATTTACGAGACATTTGTCTGTAATCTGGCGCAAAACCCCCTGTGACACATTGCAATTCATCAATTATGCAGATCTTGCTGTACAAAGGCGAAAAACACATCCAAATTAGTCTCAATGATTTTCAGGGAGGAGAGGTATAAAACGGAGCAGCAGCCTTTTAACGACTGCTTCTGGAGAGCGCTTACTGTACAATCCTCTGGCCCGGCGCATAAATCAGCATTCAGCCCTGAAGGACGCGCCACTCATTCAGGTTTGAAGGTAATCAAAGCAACGGTCCGACGGCTCTTTTAACACAATTTGGACAGGAAAGGGAGACTCATTGATCGTCAATCGGCTCGACAGAACTGCCTTGTGGCCTCAGCGTTCACTTCTGTGGCCCTCTCCACTATGGCGGCCATCACCTTGACAACATTACAACAGAAAAATCTCAGCCACTTATTATTTCCACCGTTCCGTTCCCACAATACCAAAGAAACCCATTCTTCAGCACCCTGACATGTTAAATATGAATATTGTAAAGGCTTTTGATTTAAGAAGCATTCCATGCTTTTTATTTCAAACCGTTCTACTCAAACCTTATCAGTAAAAATCCAGATGTCCTTGGAAGGAAAATTACAAACAAGTTTCTGCTGACAAGACGGAACCGGTAGCGAGTTAAACACACGCTTCTGTTCTTTCTTTGTCCCCACACAGCTATTGACACGGGCAATTCCTAATATGTAGAGAACCAAAAAACAAATTAGCCATTTAATTGCTTTTAGTTTGAGACTTATTTATCAAACGGCAAGTTAAAATAGCAGCATTAATGAGTTGGGGAGAGCGAACAGTAGTGTGTGTTTAATAGAGGGTTTAATAGCATCCAATCATGGGTGGGCATAAGGCAAACAAAGCTGATTTGGCCGTCGCAAAATAACATTTAAATTCAAACTGGTTGACTGCTAGGTCAGGTGTGCAGGTGGTTGGCTGCATGAGCTGCCATCTGGGAGCAAACGCAACTGCGACTGACTGAAAATGCTCACGACACAAAAATTAAACAAAATGCGCTTTTTGTGCCAAAGAGAAGCACATTCAAACCAGCTGTTGTTCCTTCACTGCTATTTTTCAATTCGCGTCTTTTACCTTATCCGTCGCCTTTGGACAGCTATGTTCCCTTGGAGAAATAATAAACATGACAAAAGCCTAAGAAACACCAGCAGTTCTCGTGCTGCATACTAACAACACTTACTCCGGACTGCGCTATCACTTTGGGCTACAAAAAGTCCCAGAAAAGGTTAGAATACTCAGCAAAAAGCAATCTATAAAAGAAAGATCAGACCTTCAAATGAGACAAGGCCTTTTTCATCTCTCAGATGAGTCAAATCAGATGGCGGGTATGTACATGTCAATTACGCTGATGTTGATCTTTATTCTTGTGGCATGTTAGTTTTAGAATCACACAACATGCCTGCCATCCCTAAACGGCAAAGCAGAGGAAAGGTACTCCCCTGTGCGGAGCAGGTAATCCCGGCCTGTGTCAGGGGAGAAGGTGTGGATTTATAACTGTAAGCCTGGCAGTTACAAAAGGAACTCATTGCCTTTCACGTTAAACCCTTGGCCTAGAGCTGGACTCAAGGTAATCAGACTCACTCTTGGGGTAAGAATCACCTCCTGTATAGCGCATCTATAACAAAAGGATGACAGCCGTGTCGTTGCAGTGTTGACCTCCAACATACACAGAAAAATGAGTCAGTGTATCTTTAGGGTTCTTCCTAAGAGCTTGTCGTCAAATGCAGCCGCACATGGTTCCTCCATGACACTCTGGCGATATTCTGACTACCCGAGATATTCACATGTGCAAAAAGGGGGTAAAAAAACGTTCCTGGAAAGCTAACGCGAGAAGAATCCACTCTCCGTGCTTGAGCTTGGTGTAGAGCCTTGACATTTTCTTTATTTGTCTCTTCTACCTGACTGCACATCAGTGTCACAGCAAATTGGTGAGCCTGCAGAGTGAGCGGAATTCTAATCCCTTAAAACACAAGGAACGCGAGGTAGCAAAAGGACAGGGGGAGGAAATTACACAAGGAGAATTGGTAAGAACTGTATTCTGATGTGATCAGGGATTTACAGAAGTACAAAGACAAGCAAAGCGGGGTCTTGAGACTTAACCGTGTTACATGTTGACAATCTGGAAATAGATTTGAGCGCGTGCCCTTGTCATCCCGACATCGTGTTAAGGAGAACCCGAGTGGCGAATCAGACACGCGTCATGTTGAAGCTGATAGAGGAAGATTTCAGACAAACCAGAGCCTGCACTCACTGGGCCTGAAGGCGACCCTGTTCCGTCTGTCTGAGGAAATCTCATACACTCAAGATCTAACCACACCTACACTTGGTCTCTCGGGGATTACGGACTATGAGGGACGTGTCAAAAGGAGTAAGAGCCTCATGGGAGGAGGGCCCTGTTCCATCACAGAGTGTCCTGCAAGAGGCAGAGCTTGTTGCTACCCTCACGGGACGTCACAGCTCTTGGCCTCAACCTTTTTCAGTGTGTGAGTGGTGACAATGGCTGACTGTCCGTCACGCAAGGTCTGACCCACATTCTCCGAGTACGGGCAAGGTCGGCAAGAGCGGCGTGATGGGACCATCTCAGCCATTCACCCGTGGGACAGATCCTCACTCGTCAGAAGCACATCGGCCCCAGACGAGTTCCACCACATGGGAGTGATGTCAAGGGCACGGCGTCGGCAGCGTCTTTAAGGCAGCGCTGCCTCAGGGGGGAAAAGGGCTGACGGTGGTGCGATGCAAAGCAGCTCATTAGGCCAAGACACTGTTGGGTGCTGACTTATTCATGGCCAGCGCCGCAGAACAGAGGCCTGGGAGACAGAGTTAATTTGCTTACTGCCGTGTGTGCCAGATGAAAACCACTGAAACTTAACAGTCTTCTGCCAAATTCCAAGTAGTTTAAACATCAGAGAGAAGCCCCGAGAAGCCATGTCCACATCTGCATGCTGGAAAGACGGTTAGAAGAATACTGTAAGTTGGCAGGACATGGGTTGGGAGGACTAATTTGGAATGCTTGAGTAAAAGGTGGCATAGTCGCTTGTCTATTCAGGGTGTTAAAATTCAGCTTGTTTGCCAAACATTGATCACCCATTTGAAGTCATGCAAAGTAAGATTTAGGCTGGATTTAGACGTCATGGTCCAAGTAAAGTATTCCGATTTTTTGCCCTCAAAAGGCACATTTGGGTTAGGCATCAGAGCAGAGAAAATAGAAAACGTAAATCGGCTTTTTCAGCTCAGGATCAGGCTTTTTCAAATAATAAATCAGATCGGACAATTAGAGTGTGATATCATCACAATATATTGATGCACTGTGTACACAACTACGTTTGCCCAAACAATACAAGTAAACATTGTAAAGCAAAAGCATAAACATGGTCTAAATATGCCACATTGATGATGTGTCCTTCAAAATAATTGTCAACGCCAGCCAGCCTATGAAATGATGCAATTAAATATTTGTATTATTTATGTATTATTGTTTACTTCCATGCTGTCCAATTGTAGGGTTACTTAGAGTGGATACTATTTAGGTGTCGGCACAATCTGGTTTTGTCATGTGTGTTCTCATTGTAAACACACATATGACAGTGACACTTGAAATAGGGCTAAACAGTAAAAATAATAATAATAATAATTTAAAAAAGAAAAGGAAATAGGCATCAAATTGAAATTGGGCACTTGAACCTGCTGCATACAACTCGAACTTGAAGAGTGTGTAAACAAGTGAAGTGTCAATGAGGTCAGTTTTGACATAAAAATTAAAAAAAAAAAAACATTCCAAAGTGCACAGTAGAGGTTAGGTATCTAAAACACACATTAGTCAAAAGCACACATAATACAAATAGAGAAAATCTATGACCTCCGTTTTTCACCTCCAAAACTCTCTCTGGTGGCGCATACAGCAATATATCAAAGAGAGATATGATTATGCACGTACGAGATCAAGTTATACATCAAGTAAAATGCAGGCTATTAAGGATGGAGGGCACGAGCTAAAATATCATCCTAAGCAGGGAACGCTGGTCTATTTTACGCTCAGCTTGAACGCTCTGCAAGGTACCGCCGTCCTCCCTCTTCCTGTGACCTTCACAAGTCCTTGCCTGACGGCGCAAGTGCAGCGTGACTTCACCGTTTCGGCTGACGTGCCAGCGTGCAGCATAGGACTGGTGCCCAGCTTGCCTCCTATCTGTTGCTTATCTCAATCATGCATACACTCCTGAAATCCGTACTTTTCCATCCCTTATGTGGCCAAACAACACACTTCCATTTGGCTTCACTGAATTTCCCTGAACAAAGCGATGTCTGTCAAGCGAGGAATGATTGGCGTGGAGCTGAGGCCTTTGTTGACTTCATTCATAATCATTTTGAAAATAAATCCTGGCTCCAGCAGTGTTTTGTCATTGACATCAAGGTTGTTGTGTTTCTTCTTCACATAAAAGTCCTAAAACTCATTCAAATGCGGTAGGCAGTGTGAAAAAAAAAAACACTCTCGGGGAATCCTCACTGAGAACAATACTTCCTAAAATATCTCAGGTGGCAAATTTACTCACATTCTCTACATTAAGAGACCCTCCCTGGCTGTCTAGGGGCAATATAAAACAGACAGACGGATATGCTGTTTGCAGAGATTTAGCTTGTTGGAGAGCATAAAGAATATATGACTGTGAGTACTGTTATTTTGCTTTATTTGTTGCTGCAGCTTTTGTGCTCAAATATCCGTTGTTGGTTATACTGTGCAACTCAAGGCACCATTGTATTTGTTACTTCAATACACCAAGACAGCAGACACAAGCACAATGAGCTGATCACCAGAACTAATTAAATGTGTTGGATTGGATTACCAAGATGCAAGTCATAACTTACGAAAGTCTGAGTGATAAAAGATCAAATCTGATATTTGCTTCAGATGGAGACAATGGAGGACTCAATGTCAGTTTTCCTGTCCTGGTTTCATCAGCGGTTATTATTGATATCGCGTGGAGTGATTTGAGTGTTCACTCCACAATCAATGCTCATTTTTCTTGCATATACGCAGTATGGATGTCCGTGCCCTTCAAAGAGCGAGCGCGTTCACTCCAGTGGAGCCGGCTAATTGGCCGCACTGTCTGCTCTCGGAAGCGACTTTAAAAAGGCTAAGGGAGCAAATGCGTCGATGCCTTGCCTGCTTCTCTTTTGCCAATAACCACTCAGAGTTGTCCTTTTTTTTTTCCAGTTTCTTGTCGTTACTCAAGCGCCAAATTAACCTTGGAAGGCATCAAATGGGCTACATAACGCAGGCGGAAAGGCTGTCGGGGAGTGAGGGGCCTATCTATGCTCGGGTCTGTTTTTAACGGAAAATCATTTGTTTACCTGACAATGGCAATACTGTAAACGACAGCATCAACATTTCCAAGTAGACGCTGAAAACAGAAGACAGATATAGCCATCTGAAATGGTCTTTTAAATAGTGTCTGAATCGTGGACATTTGGGCCTCAAATGCTGAAACTAGTTACCTACTGGGGGAAAACAAATATGCATGCTAATACTATTCAAATGAAAAAAATAAAATAAAAACTGTTTTAGCCACTTACCAAGTGAGTGTGAGCTTGAAATTTTACTTTAAAATGCAGTGCTTGGTCAATTAGTTTTTGATTGGCCACTACCCTGCCCAGGAAGAAGAAAATACTGCGCCACCCTCTTAACTCTCCACCGTGACTATAAATAGTATCATATGTCGATAAAATTATTGTAAGTACACCTCTGCCACCTACTGTAGTGTATGTGGACTTACACTCTATTCTAGTACGCCAAAAAACAACAATATGTGCCCCTTATTTGAGTTAGGGTTAGTGTGATTAGCTTGAAATTTCAAACTCAAGGAAGCGTCAAAATGCTCTTCAAAACAGTTTCTGGCCCAAGGATGTAAATGTGACAAATGCTAAAACAAATGCTAAAACCTTTCATCTAAAAAAAGCAGCATTTTGCAAAGCCCCTCACCAGGTAAGCTGTTCTAAACCGTGTCTGACCCATGGACATAAGCACTACAAAATGATGCGATTTTTAAACCTAAAATAAAATGCTAAATTTCAAACAATTTTGTCAAATAAAGTGGGATTGAAAGGCATGGACATAAGCGCCCCAAATGCTCAAATCTTCAACCTAAAAATTCTGGATTTTGAAACACTTTTCTCAAATTAAGTGGAATTGATTAGAATTTTCACACACAAAGTCATTTTAACTCATTTACTGCCATTGACGGCTATAAACGTAAAAAAATTCATTTGAACTATTTCTATTAGTTTCACTTTTTTCCCCCCACTTTTTTTAACAAGAGTATGAAAAATTTGTGATTAACCGTGAGTTAACTAGTGAAGTCATGCGATTAATTACAATTAAAAATCAATGAATCGCCTGACGAGATGATTATTAAAAATTAGAGGTGTCAGGCGGTTAAAATTTTTGTCGCAATCAATTGCATGACTTCAATAGTTAACTCACAATTAACCACAAATTTTATATCTGTTCTAAATGAGCAATAAAAAGTAAAAACAATTCTAGGTTTTCATACTATTGTTAACAAAAGCATAAAAAAAATGTTAAACTAATGGAAAAATTAAAATGATTTTTTGACGTTTATAACCGTCAATGGCAGTAAATGAGTTAAAGTAGTCTGGAAATAACAGTATCCCTTTAACGTTAAAATCTTATACTTAAAAAATATATTTAAAAAAGCCAAGCTTGGTAAGCTTTTCACAATTGTCTCTGTTTTTACTAGGTTGTATTTGTGTAGAGCCTAAAAGACCAAACAAATTTTAAAAATATACTCCGATAAAAAATTCTGCCACAGGAAGATTAAATGATTTATAGCAACGAATCAGCAGTTGTTTTGCGCTAAATTTAGCACAAAGCAAAAACGGACAAACTCAGTAATGACAAGAAAAGAAAATCCTTTTTGGAAGTGTATCAAAATTTCTCTCCTGCAGGCTACGAATGAACTGGCACAGATTGGAACAGAAGGCCGTTTGCAAAAAACACAGAGATGTAGCTGGACACCGCTTACCTCCGGCGGCAGCGTCCTCGCATCCCAACACCAACACCTGGCCGACATCAGGCAGGAACACCTGGTAATCCTCACCAAACATCCCCGCCCTTCTTTCACTGCAGCCTCCCCCAAACAGACAAATTTGAATCTACTCTGTCCGTACTGTTCACTGTTGCCCTCCCGCAGTATGCCAGGATGCTTCTGCCTACATGGGAAAGTGGCCTATATATCAACACTCAGCATATACAAAAGGGCGTCCTTTAATGGCATCTCTTGCTCGTGACTTTCTTTCAACAACTCGACGAAAGAGCTCCAGGCGGCAAAGGCACTTCGAGAGATGAATACACTCTATGGCGAGGGGTCGGGACTGAATGTGACGACGCCACAATGGCGGACTCCATTTGTGTCTTTGCAACGAATACAAGTGGAATAACGCAGCATGTCCTCCAAAGCATTTCCACAAATCCCACCTTCAAACGCAAATAGCATCCAAGTATTTGAAACGACTTCAAAAATAATTGGGATTATCTTGAAATTTCACGACCAGGCACAAAGTACTAGTACTAGTAAATTCCGCCTAAACCATTGAGGAATGTGCCAGCCCTCAACCAGGTAAATGTGATTTCCTTGAAATTTCACATGTCAGAGTCTGGTCTATAGATGGATGTGGGATTAGCTTGGAAATTCCCTCCACGTGCTCTTCAAAATAAACCCTGGACCACAACCTGTCTTGTTTTTTCAGTTTTCCCTTCCTGTATGTAGAACATGTCTCCATACATGTGTTCATTTATGTATCAGACATATTGTGTAGTTGTCACTCATTTGAGAACGACAATGGGCAGCAAGCAGAGACAGTAGAACATATTTGCACCTGATCACACGTCCTTCATTTCAGAAAACACACACATACGCTTTTTCCTGACAACAAGCTGCTTCTCTAATCTGCTCATCTAATAACGAAGGGCCTGAGGAATGTGTACGCAGAGGCGGCAAGCACACAAGTGTTTGATTATGCTAAATTGAGTCCTCGGATGGAGAGAGAGAAAGAGAATGAAACAGAGAGAAGCAGGACACGCTGGAAAGATGAGTGCTGGGACTAATTGACTGAAAATGTCCAGAAAAACACAGAGAAACAAAAACTGCCGTGGCCTTTTTGAGTGCTGAGTGGAGAAATAATGACGGAAAAAGTCACCAGAGGAGAGGCTGCTATCTATCTATCTATCTATCTATCTATCTATCTATCTATCTATCTATCTATCTATCTATCTATCTATCTATCTATCTATCTATCTATCTATCTATCTATCTATCTATCCATCCATCCATCCATCCATCCATCCATCCATCCATCCATCCATCTATCCATCTATCTATCTATCTATCTATCTATCCATCCATCCATCCATCCATCTATCTATCTATCTAAAAAATACAATACATTTATAAAAATTTGCATATACATTTAAGTTATTAATACATTTATTATACTGAACAGGTATTTTAAATTGTGTTCACTATTTTGTGTTCCTCTCCTGACTGATCAAGGTAACCAAATTCCTTGAAGCATCTCAGTGTAATTTTATACCACTGCAAATAAATAAATAAACATATTTATCAAATCAGTAACACAAAAAGGTGTGTTGTAACAAAATTGTCGGTAATGGGTACAGCTGAGTGAACCTGCGCTGAACTTCCATTTCTTCCACACCCCCAAAAAATATGTTACACTGTGACCGTTGAAAAACATCAAACATGACAGAAAATGCAGGCGTGGTGATGGTGCCTCGCCGCCTGGCTGTCACATGACATAAAGAATTTGATTGCCGATCGCCGCCGACGATGATGACGATAAACATCCCGGGCTCGGCACAAGATGGCTCAAGTACGAGGCGGCGGCTGTCAAATCTACAGCAAGATTACGCCTCTGCATCCCGGAGATAACATGCAAGCACACATTCTTCGCACCGCCGTGGAGAGCATATGGAGGAGTTTTCTGCCAATTAAAGCCACAGAAGAAGGAAGCCGCATTTGAGGATGGTGGCTGAATGATGCAGGTGCAAAGTCACAAAGAAGCGGGAACATGTCAGTCACACTAAACACTGGCTTGTAAGCACTCCATCAATCCATTCACAGTCTATACCGCATATCCTAATATGCTCTATTTAAAAGGACAGGCAACAGATATGCAATGGACAGTGCCTGTGTTTTTAATTGCTACAGCGTTCACAATTCCTGCACTTTATTTCATGATTGTACAACCATTTTACGTATACGTTTAGTATTTTGTAAGATGCTTGCTGTTGGTGATGTGGCCATTAATTCATTAGTTAATTAAAATAGGGCCTGACCGATTCATCGACCGACCAATATTATTGGCTGATATTGGCTCTTAAAATAACAAAAAAAAAAAAATGGACAGATTTTTGGACCTAATTATTAAAACACATTAACACATTATAACGTGAGACAAAGATAATGACATTCAGAATTTCAGACATTGCCTCAATCAAAAACAAAACAAAAGATTGTTCTCTATGTTGTCAAAGATATACTATAGGACAAACACAATCAAATGTTATGCCTCTAATTCAAATGCAGCATTTATTGTTGTTATCTGTAAATTTAGCGATTTTATTCTTTTTTAATACTGTTTAAATTAAGCCATTTAAACAGTTATCAGAATTTAATTAGGCCAAATATTGGAATCGGCATTAGCCTAAAAAAAAATCCATATCAGTCGGGCCCTAAACTTAACATCTCAATTTTTGGGTGAAGGCCATCAAAAAAAATATATATATACTACTACTACTACCACTAATAATAATAATAATAATAATAATAATAATAATAATAATAATAATAATAATAATAATCTGTTCAATTGCAATAGAGACCTTGCTGCTCTGGCCCGAATAAAAGTTCATTACAAAATAGACTTTCTAATTATGATATAATTAAATGCAGGCCAGTGTGAACTCCATTCACTTATGTTTGATTATTCACTGGCCTGTATGTACTCCACCTAGCTACATTCATCAAAAACCGGTCGGTTATATTTGATTAAACGCTGCCCCGTATGAATCCCAGTCAGCTACACTGATTTGCAGAAAGGAGCAAATGAGATTGATGTGTCATGGCCGAAGATATCAGCATTCATTTACAACAGAGTCAGCAGGTACTGACACCTGGACACCCAAGAGGTCCACCGGGTGGGCTGGCCTGCTATGATATTAATTGAAGTTCAGGAGGTTAATTATGACTTTATAGCTGAGTCAGTTTGCGCCGCCACAGAAGAAATGATCATTCATGGAATTCCTACAGTGAGCCAGACAATCCAGTAAAAAAAGAAACAACACTTGAAGGGTGTTCATCAGCAGGATTTCGAAAAGGTAGAAAGTAAAAAAAAAAAAAAAGATTCCCACCCCCTCAACCCCACCCCCCAAGGTCATGTGGTGTGTAAACACTCAGCAACCATAGCAATGAGGCAGACTTTTTTTTAGACCATCCTTCCCCCATTGCACAGTGATGGACTCCTCCCCCTGCAACGTTCCCTTTGTTTAAAGCTCCATGCCAAACAGCTACATGTGATTAATCTGCACCCTCCATCGCCTTCAGTGGTGCAAATGTCACCGAGTGACACGGATCAATGCCGGGAGGAGCGAGGAATCGGAAAGCCAAGAGGTCGGCGCATCAGTTCTCCAAAGCGCTCAGTCTGCCAAACATCTCATTTGCATACAGCTACAAACCCCTTTTTTTGTTTTGTTTTTTTAAAGGCAGCTGGCTGTTGTTGCCACACACAAGCATTGAACAAACACAAACATGTGAACTACACAGGAAGAGAATGGAGTTTAGATGGAGACTTAGTTTTACTCACATTTGTATGCTGTGCAAGTAAATGCCCTGGGTGTAAACAAACAACTACAAATGAACGTACCACTCGATTTCTCTCTCACTCCAACAACCTTTTAAACCTGGGCTTGCACTCCGTGGAGATGCCAGGGAAGCGATTCTCAAAAGTGCGGTAGCGAAAATCCATGAATCACTGAATTACATTTTTAAAAGTCTGTATCTTACGATTACAATGCTACTGTATTTTTAATGTTGGTCAAGATTACTTGGAGAGCTAATTATGTTTGAGGCAGTACTTGATGTAAAAAGTTAGAAAACCATTACACAAGGGCGTGGCGACTTTGTGTCACCATTGATTGCGCAACATCATAAGAAGCTGCGAGCAGTGACACAGAACAGGACAATCGATGGTGACTCCGCGAGCTGCTGATTAACTGATTAATTAATCACAAAAAATATTGCATTAATCATGAATTAACGCAGATTAATCGCACTATTAATTTTGACCATAGATGATCCTTTAGCGTGACAGCGGGTGGCTACGTTTAAGGTAGCACAGGTTGTGTTTCAGCAATAAACATAATTACATGCATTTAATAAATGTTCGTATCACATTTAGAATATTTGTTTATGTCCAAATATTGGGGTCATTTTTTTCCCATTTTAAATTCTGCAAGTAATTCATTGATTAGAAAAAGATGAGGATGAGCATATGCATGCAGCGGATAAAAAAATGTTGAAGACGTCCTCTTAACATTAAATGTCAAAAGAATGAATACATAACCGGTGCTTATCAAATTTGGGGGTGGGGGAGGGGGGGGAATATTGATTAAAAAAATACTTTTTTTATTAAGTGATTAATCGTGATTAATCAAAATTCTAAGATGTGATTATCTGATTTAAACATTTTATTGTTTGACAGCTCTAATATATATACATATATATATATATACATATATATATATATATATATATATATATATATATATATATATATATATATATATATATAAATATATATATATATATATATATAAATATATATATATATATATATATATATATATATATATATATATATATATATATATATATATATATATATATAAATAAATAAATAAATATATATACATAAATTGTCTGGTATTTTATTAGTATATTCCTATTTGTATAGATTATTTTCTCTTTTTATCAATATTTTTTTTACATTTTATATTATTATTTAGATGCTCGTATATAGATAATGGAAATACATTAGGGATTGGTGAATGGGTGGAATGGACTGTCCAACCAAAGCCAAAGCAATAATGCTCAAAATAGTCCATAAGTTTCTAAACATGTAAAATATATATTTAAAAAAAAAAACAGGAGGAAAATGAACCAAGCCATCCATGGCGTTTGCACCTGAGAAAGCAACCATAGGTGTGAGAGTGTCTCTGAGTTGTATGCATGCAGTAAACATCACACAATAAACAATAAATGTCAAACACGAGGAAGCAAAGAACAGTCGTCCTCTTTTATCTCCGGTTTTAATCGACGGGAATGATTCATGCCACCCGCCTCCCCGACTGCCACTTGTCATTAGGGGATGTTTTAAGCCATCGCATTTATCAACCCTCTCAAACGCCGTCTATGTTGACAAAGGAGCCAAATGAGTCGTTATGCACCAGCAAGCAGCAGAGAGACTTTGTTTTAACAAAGCCACTAAAACACAAAAGGGAGTGCACAGTGGGCTGGAGCCCGTGCACACCGCCATGAATATTTCAGGCTACCATCCAGAGTGACAAGGCATCAGCAAGAATTGTGGGTGACAAAAAAAATGACTGAATGAGCCGCCTGCAGAAGTGACATGAGTCATCTATCATGTAATACAGCTAGAGCTGAACGAAAATTAACAAAAACTCATTTGTTCCCAAAAACGTATAAAAACGTTCTAGTTTAAATATTGCCATGGTCTCAAAAACGTATATTATAAAAAAGCAAAAAGGCTTTTTTTAATCAATATTTTTTTCCTGCCAAATTTCAAGAGCACCGGTTATGTGTTAATTCTTTTGACATTTAATGTTATGAGGACATCTTTAAAAAAATTTGATCCACTGCACACGCTCATCCTCCTCTTTTTCAAATCGGTTAATTACTTGCATAATTCAAAATGGAAAAAAAATTACCCCAATATTTTTATTATATTATGACATTACAAATATTCTAAATATGTAAACATTTATTAAATGCTTGTAATTATGTTTATTGCTGAAAATCAACCTGTGCTACATTAAACATAGCCATCCACTGTCACGCTAAAGGATAATCTATGGTCAAAATTAATAGTGCGATTAATCTGCGTTAATTCATAATTAATGCGACAATTTTTGTGTGATTAATTAATCAGTTAACGCTTTAACTTTGACAGCACTAGTTTTTTTATGTGTGTTTTTTTTATTCTAGAGCATACAGAAGGCTTAATTGCAGCTTCTGGTTGGAAGAGGTTGCTTGAAGCAAAAACGGCCTGCAGGTGGCAGCAGAGTATAAGAGATTAGCCAGGGTCAACAAGCGCTTTTTCCCAGTGTTTTCAACAGGTTTGTGAATAATGATGAAACGTAGATATACGGTAACAGATACAAATCAGATTTTTTTCCTGATGAAAAAAGAGACTCTAATCTTTCATTCGGTAGGTTTCATGTTTTTATAGCAATAGAACACACAATATTCTGTGGACCTTGCAAAATCAGTCAAAATCCAGTAAAGCAGCCGGGAGCGAAGGGGGTTGCTTCAGTGAAAATAGCTGGGAATGAATAAGCTAATTGCGGTTTGAATTTTTTTTTTTATCATGCAATTATTTATTTTTATTATGTCCTCACATGACATCTTCACCAAGCTTCCAACTTGTACTTGACACCTCAACCAGCAGTCGCTGTCAACAACAGTCCGGACCCGGCTCCACTCATTCCACGTGGATGCACAGAAGGGGAAGACCTCCTGGCAGACCCCCTGGAAGCCTTCGCACCACAGTGATGCCGCCTTGCTGCCATATCGTCAGCGTGCCTATTTTACCACCAAAGCTTTTGGCACAAGGGCAAGCCAAAGAGGCAGCGTGAGGGAGGGAGAGAGGGAGCGGTGTGCTGCAACCCGGGCGATCAAGCCCACTTCCTGGCCAAACAGGTGATCTCGTGCCAAAGGAGGAACTGCGATGGTTGTCCGCAATCCAACAAAAGGTTGCTCGATAAGAGCAGATGGAAGTGCAGTTTCCTGGATAGCAAACCTCGTACCCACTTACGAGTTTGATCAAGTACTCAATGGCGCATTTTACAGCACACCATGAAACAAAAACCTACTGATTAGCTTGCTTTTATCCACAGAAACATACATTAGCTTTGTTTACACAACTGAAGCTTTTAACCGCAAACTAAACCCTTTTGCTCAACACGTCACTTGTGAATTCATCAAAAAAGATGCATCCAGCTGTTTAAGGCTACTCCCAGTTCTAATGCACAATTTTCCAACGACCTAAACAGGGAGCGCGGCACGTTCACAGGTGTCCTTGTGCAGGTGCAAAGCAAAGAGGATGGCTGTGAGATGGGTTTAATGTATTCGGCGTCAAGCGTTTATTTGTGCTTTTAACCCCCAGAGGCCGGCTTGGCGTAATCGTGTTACACCTCTCCGCTTGCTCGGTGCGCTTGTTTCCTAGTAACGGCGGGAGGGAGCTAACGCCTTAGCGTCTGACACATGTGTGACAAAGTTAGTCAATCAAGCAGCATATCAACCCTGATAGCACATCAAGCATCAAGAGGGTTAATGAAGGCAAAACATCCAAACATCCGCTGATATTAGCCTGAAGACCAAACCACGGTTTGCGGGCGCCAGATTATTTTACTCTCAGATGTGTCAGGCATCGCTCCTGTTCCCGAAAGACTTGCACCCCCCATCCTCCCCCCACGCCCGTCAGGCCCATCACGGCCGTTTATCTCATGCGCGCTACATACAATGAGTGTTCGCAGCGCCGTGAGGCAATTCCATAAACAAGCGCTGCTGCTAATGCGGAGCTCCACTTGTCAGACTGCATTAAACGTACTGGATGCTATATTTCATCTACAATTTTGGCTCTCCGGATAATATGTCTCAAAGTGGGAAATATGGGATGGAACATTTATCATTTCTTTGTGACAAATGGCTGAGCACGTTTGTGATTGGGGCATTGGTTTTGTTTGGTTAAATCAGGATTAACAAAGTCTGACCATAGCTCATTTTAGGGGCTGCTGAAGCACATGTAAGACCCCTAAAATTTAGCACCCCCAAAAATGAACAGTCATTTAAACAACATAGAAAGTGTAAAACCATATAATACTTGAAGTGTAATATTTCATTAACAATACATTTTGTATGCATTCCTACTAGTCTAAACATGGCATTCTGATTAATATTGGATTTGTGGAATATGATTTAAGCATCAAAGTCCACCTGTTTTTATCCAGCTCAGGTGACGGCCATTTTGCCACTTACTGTCGACTGAAAATGACATCCCAGTTGTTCAGGGCTCAGGTAACGAACAATCATGGCCCACCTGTTTTCGGAGTTTGGTTATGCGAATTTGGCAAGAAGAGTCACGATTGGTCATTACCTGGGCTCTGAGCAACTGATGTCATTTTCAGTCGACAGCAAGTGGCAAAATGGCCGCACCCTGAGATGGATAAAAACACATGGATTTTGCACCTTTATTTATATTCCACAAACGCTATATTAATTGTGTCAACTTCCCCTTTAACTAGTTTTTGCTGCATTTATTCGTCGGTCACTGTGTATGTGAAGGCATTATTTGATTACTTTATTAAGTGTAATCTTTTGCGTGTTCAAATAAATCAGAATTGAGATCTCATGAAGAAGTTTTCCTTGCAAGGATTTATTAAGAGCTCTTAAGACACAGGAAAAAAACTTACATTCGAAAAGTCATGATAAGCTCCCAGTGTGTGTAAAATATGGAAACTCGCAGGTGTCTTTATACTAGTAGAAAAGGTTCTCTCCGCCTCTTACATTTGCAGAGAGATAGTATTGACAATAAGCAGGCACAAGATACTGACATGATCATCTCAGCTCCCCACCAGCTTCGGAGGAATGATGTAGACAGGCTTTGACCTTGGACCTTCAGTTTTTACGACCAAATGACTAATGACAAGAGACTTTGACAACTTTTAAAACATACACATTCTTATCTCAAGAGATGGTGAGGAGTAAGAGGTTCAAATGTAGTTCACAAAATCATTATCACATTGTTATTCATTTAACTACACATGGTTATATCACATCTATATACCTATAACTAAATTCAAAAACAGTAAAAATATAAGTTGAAAAAGTTAAATGTCAACATATGTTATTAGGTAGAAGCTAGCTTCCTCTTTTTCTCGCTAGCTTGAGGTGGTCAACTCGAGGCCATACAGTGATGCTGTACTCTTTTGGAATTGGAATGAGAGAAGTTAGTTGTTTGGCTGTACATGCCTTAATATTAAAGCCAAGGTGTGCTACTCCATTTAGGACAGAGAGAGAGAGAGAAAGAGAATGTTTTTTTTTTTTTTGAGAAACGTGGGAACGACATTGCATTCAAATGTACCGAACATTGAAATGTATCTTGCCGACCGGGAGCTCAGCGCCCGACAAGACGATGGTGCGTGATCAATATGTAGAGCATAGTCCACGTTTAGCGAATATATTACAAAAGTACAAAAGAGAAGCTGAGAGAAATGTTCTTTGAACAACCGCTGCGTCTGCTGCTTTTGCTGTATAGCTGTTCTTCTTTCTAGCAAAAACACAAAATCATCTGCAATCTTATCTAGGTCTCCTAGACATCTACCCTGACCTCAGTATCGCCAAGCTTTTGTACCATTATGTTGCCTCCAAATGAACACGTCAGATATTGAAGGAGGAGGCAGATGGCGAATACAGACGCTGCAACAAAGGACAGAATAACAAACACAATGTTCCGCTATTGTAGTAGACACCCACTGGTTTGTCTGTGGGATCATAGCGGCCGCCTTCTTTCAGCTCAGAGGAACGCTGAAGGTGTGACAATGAAATTTGCTTATTATTGGTCGCATGCGAATGTCTTTGCCAGGACTTTGCATAAACACACAGAAGGGGAGAAACAACAACCGGCAGAGGGAAAATCAGCACAATGTGACGACCTTCAAAGATCCTTGCAGCTTGACGGTGATTACCTCCTGCTATTGAATGGAGGGGAGGTCAAATGGCCACCGATGAACAATTCATATGTGCACTATAAAAAAATAGAACGAGCTCACTAATGAATTGATCCATCATGTACAGTATCTCAAATCATCTTTACCCATTGAAATGAATAGAAGTGTCATTAATGCATTCCAGCCTTAACTTGAGTCGTACGATACTGAAGTAGCCGTACTCTTACTTGAGTACGATTTTTGGCTACTCTACCTGCCTCTGATGTTACGCTCAAGGAAGAGTCTGATTGGTGTGTGTAAATGATTGCTTGTCTATACGTTTCATTGGCTGATCTGGGGAGTACCACGCTTGCCTCTGACTCAGTCAGCCCTCCCCTCTTAAATTTGACGTTTTCCATACTTGGCCCCTGACAAATAAACAAATGAACGACAGCGATCCAAATAGGCTGCACATGATTGCAGACAAAAGAAAAAAGCAATCCTTTTTTTTTCAGCCCTCTGCTTCTCAAGTACGAAATTCTCAGCGCCAGACTATATTTCTTCTGCCTCTCTTCTTTTGCACATGCTCCCTGGCAGTGTTTCAAAAATGTCAATGCCACACACTGGCGTTCGAGCCATGGTTTTGCCGTTAACACGTCGGACTGAGGAGATGGATGCGGCCCGGCTGATCGATGGGGAGGCAAGGAACGCATCGAGCGCTGGATGAACTAAAAAGGGAGCAGGTCCGTCTCAAGGGGGGCGAGGAAGAAGGATGTGACCTTTTCATAGTGGCTGCCCTGATCGTTTGTGGCAGTTGGGTCGGGGCGCGGCTGTGGACTTCGCATGCAATGTTGCGCCTGATCAACTGGAAGACTGTGTGTTGAAAGTCCTGTACTGCTTCTCTACTCATTCCCAAACATTACATGGATAGTCTTTTTTTTCTTTTACTTTCTTGGTAATGAGATGCCAGACTGACAAAATATGAATACATCTTTCTATTGATTCCTGAGGCTGGATTTATTCTGCAGGTTCAAGTGCCGGATTCCGATTTAATGGCTACATTTATTTATTTTATTATTTTTATTATTTATTTATTTTTATTTTGAAATCATTATTAGAGATTCACTTTTCAAGTGATGCATATTAAATATGGCTGCGTCTACACACTGATGGAAAACTGTGAAACACCCCCGCATGACCAGACGGCCAAATAACATAACTCCACAGGCAGGCAGTGATTTCACGGAAGGAAACAAATAATAAATAAATAATACATAAATTAAACCTAATCTAACGTTGTAGCATTTTGGCCTGGGCTGACTCTTCTCCCATTGACTTTAAATGAGGCTAACTTTTATATTGCTCAATGACGTGCTATCTGATTCTGCATTCATTTTGCTTGCTTATTTAATATTGGACAAACCTTTAATTTAGCATATTTAATATTCGTATAATTTGTTGTAGGTTTGGTTTACAGCAGGTGTTTTTAATGTGTTCATTAGGGATATACCGATTATCGTCCGGGCCGATTATTGGCACCAATATTCAGCATTTTGATGAATATTGGCATCTACATTTTTTAAAAATTGGACAGCCAATAGTAGATTAATTGAAAACTGTTAACTTCAGATACCTATTTATTTACATTTTATGTTAACCTTATGGGATGCTGCAGTGTTGACCCTGGAAATACTCAGCACCTTCTGTTTTTGTTTGAAATCAAAATTAGGATGAATGAAAATGTAACATTTCAAATATTTTGAAATTGTTATGGTTGTGCTTTCATTGCGTTGTGTTTTTGTTTTTTTTTCCCAGTCTTTGATTAAGTAGAGGGGCGTGACCTCCTGCGCCGCACCTGTTTCTCATTCACAAATCAACGCTTCTCCTCGTCGGAGTAGTGACCTTGCCACGTCCTCGACCAAGAGCTCTAATCTGACTTTGTGTTCCAAATTCTAGCTTCGTTTCTTGTTTCCAGTTTCTCATGTGAGTTTTTTGACACGTAGTTTTATGTTGTTGTTTCCTCGGCTTGTTGCCTGAGTGCTTGTTAAGCACGCGTTGAGCCTTTTTTGCTCGGTAGTTTTGCGTTTCCTCAGCTTTACGCTTGAGTGATTGGTATCCACGAGTTGTTTTTCCCCACGTCGCTTTTAGTTTATCCACTTTGTATAGCTTATTTTGTTTTTTCTTATTCTCGTTGTGCGATTCTACAGCCCTCAGGTGTATTCTTGTTACTTTATTTTCCTTGCATACTTTGCAAGTGACTTTTGTTAACTGTTTTACTCCTGGCTTCGTCCAGCGCTTAGTGTCATAGAATTCCGTTGAGTACAATTTAATTTGTCAGCCCACACCCTTTGTGTCTCTGCATTTGTGGGATCCACTATCTGGTTATTCCGGAAATCATTACAGACATTTTGGAAAACTTTATCTACTGTAGAAAACAAAAGGGAACTATTGTGTTACGTTTTCATTTAACTTGGGACCTCCCTCAACTTTTGTGAGAATTTTTAAAACAAAAATGCCTATTGCATAAGATCTGATCTGAAAAGTTTTTTTAATAAACAAATGCTAGAAGACAATTTTAACAATGCTTTTGGAAATTGTTATGGCAAAATGTTTTAGTGAAAGTCTGCTCCAAATATCGGTTATCAGCTTCCTTGGCTACTAATAATCGGTATCAGTATTCGCCATGATAAAAAAATGCTCTATCTCCAGTGGTTTGTGTTGTTAGAGCCAACACAGGTGTGTATAAGTCACCAACATATGTATGTCTATGATGTGAAGTTCACATTGACCGGATATAGCCAATCTGTGTGTTTATGCCGCACTTACATTGCTGTAAAACCTTTATGTAACATGGTTTTATCCATATTTGGAAGAGGCCTGATTCCGAACTGAAGATATCGGAATCAAAAGTATTTTTTTAATACCATGATGCATTTCCCAATTTGAACCCCACCAAGTACTACTAACAATTTGTTTTTATCCTTCACGTGCTGGTGTTTTAATCTTTTTTTTTTCTTCATAATCCTACTTTTCCTCCCAACCCGAGCGTGGCTCCTGCTGCTGGAGATGGGTCAAATGCGAAAAAAGAATTTTGGGTGTGACAATCAGTGGTACTTTAACTTAACCAACCAACAAAAGCCACTCACACTGCACTCGGAGGAGGACGACTAACAGGAACAGGGAGGCACATTTTGGAACATTTTGGTTACGGTATGCAGAAACATGAACTGGTTTCTAACCTAACCAAAAATTAAGTAAGTTCTTGCTGCAGAGACTTAGCGTGCACTCATTCAAGTATTGATCTGGAGAATGTAAAGCACATAAAAAAGAAACATGGCGCTGCTTTAAAGGCTAACAGGGACGCAGAATGAAAATCTAAATTCTCTCTCTAGCCCAGAGGCAGTTGAGACACGGGGAAGGAAAATGTGTAAATTGATAGTTCATCAGCGTCGCTTTGGGGATTTCAGGTTGCGGGGTCTGATGAATCGACCGATACAACGCCGAGTTAAGAGGCGAGGAAAGGACGGTGGACGCGTATAGAACCAGAACGCAATGAGTGATAAGTTGGATCCAGTTGGGAACAGAAGGACGCTAATCTGGGCCCGGAATCATCAGTGCCTGCGCCGCCTGCTTTGTATGCCTGCCAGAGCATCTGGGGAATGAAAGTTGATAAGAGGTAGAACGTAGGAGGGAACCATCGGGAGGGGAAAAAGGAAAACTATTACCGCTTCTGCCAGCGCCTCGCTAACGTCGCCAAACTCATTTCCTCCAAAAGCGCCGCTTGCCTCATCGCTCTTTGTTCTCTTAGCGAGCGCTCCCGATTGCCTTGCTGGGCGCAATATGCGTGCTTGGTCGCGCACAAGCCAGGAAGTAGTCCTTGACCAGGTGAGGAAAAGCAGCGTGACACAACGTTAATTATTAATTCAACATAAATGATGAAGGCCACATTTTGTGGATGATAATATTACAAGAAAATGACAAGCTTTATTTTTAGATCACATTCTGCAAGTGAACTTTTTCTGTTTGCCAATGAAGAGATTTGGTACCCTAGCAGGAAGTTAGCCTTCTATCCATTTTTGATATTGTCCTTGACCTTGCTCTGGTCACCATTAAAATAGAGCCTTTCCAAGCTGACCTTAATTGCGAGGTGGGCTACATAAAAACACAATTTAGAGTCTTCAATGTACTTGATTGTGCGTTTTGGGAATATGCACAATATTTTTTACTCTGAAAAAGACTATATTGCGTCCCAGTATAAACAGAGTAAACTTTATACTCGGAAGAGAGTAAAAAAAAATGGGGGGATCAACAAACAATCACACAACCTTCAGGTTGGGAGACAACCAACCTTAAGAGACAGTCCTCCAATAAATATAACCACATAGGTCGTTTAGAAAAGGTGCCAAATTATGACCAAGTGTTACGTGTTTTAGTTAAGCGACCTCTATCGGCCATGTTGAATAGCGTAAAAAGCTGGACTTATCTCACTGAGTTACTTGGCTAGTGTAATTGTTAGACGACTTGTTGAACCTTAACCACTGACCCATACCACTCCTACTCTATATTGCAGGTGTCAGGTGGAATCCTTGTACCTCATTTTTTTGGTCTGGGACATACCAGCAATATGTTAGCTAACAATGAGTCTAGCATAGCTCAAGTGGTAGAGTGGCTGTCTTCCATGCTGAAGGTTGTGGGATTGTTCCTCAATCGGTTTGTTTTATTGTTATTTTAGTGTTTTACTCTCTTACAAGTGTAAAAGTTTTTTTCCATTTAGAGTGGGACCGAATATAGTCTTTTTCAAATTTACTCTTTGCAAAATTTACTGTGTGGAAAGAACCCGGAGTAACTGGAAAAAAACAAAAACATTTCATCAACACTTGCCGGTTAGTATCCAAAATCCTTACAGACACACTCCTTAGGTTTCCCAGAAGATCTAAAGTGTCGATCAACAAATTTTTTTTTATCCTTTTTCACTTCCTGTGTCTATCAAAGGGGGAGTTTGCAATTTAACTTTCTGTCATATTTGTTAAAACTGTGAGAAATATGACCTGTGAAAACACCTGCCAGTGTTGGGCAGTAACTAGTTACTAGTAAGGCGTTACTGTTACTTAGTTACCTTTTACAATAACTAATACTCTAATGCATTACTTTTTTTAAATACAGTAACTCAGTTACAGTATGGTATGTTAGTCAGTTACTTGATAAATTATTTAATGTAATAATTTAATTGTGCGACACTCGTGAGGATAAGCGGTTCAGAATCAAATCATGAATGGATGGCTGCTGTGTACTACTACTTCCTGTTTACAATGGATTGCGAAGAAGACACATTATGGGCGGATATCGGATTCAGTAGTCATGGAGTATCAAGCCGAGCGCAAGACGAGTTTTTTGACGTGGAAATACGCTCGTTACTTTAGCTGAGCATAAAGGAATAGTGTATGTCCTTTTAAAAAAAAAAAAAAAAGTAAAAAGGTTACTTTTAATAGTACACATTACTTTTTTGTTTAAGTAATCATCAGAGTAATTGAGTTACTTTTTTAACTGTAACTAGTTACTCTTTTTTTTTTGTAACGAGCACAACACTGCCGTCCGCTAGTTTAATTTGCAAAAAAACACCGCGCCTGATGAAAAACAACCAATCAGAGACAGAAGGTGTGACTCAATCAGGAGTAAAGGTGTGCCTGCGATGAGCGTGCCTACAAATGTGTGATTGAAACTTTGAGTCACGCCTTCTATCTCTGATTGGTTGTTTTTCCTATGGCGCTGTGTGTTAAATTATTATTATTTTTTATTTTTGTTTGCGTGCGTGTGTGTGTGTGTATTCATTAGTTCACCTAAAACATATCAAAAAATCCCATACCGTTCACCTAAACCGAACACTTCAGAATCCAGCCAGAGTCGTGAGGCCACCAGGAGACCCGAGGAAGGACCAAAGAAAGGAAAGTGAAATCCAGCACCGACCAGACACCACCCACCACCCACCGGGCCAACAACCAGAGTCCTTCACCAACCCCAGAAACATCTAAATTCCAACAAATCATGGAGACCTTAAGAGACCAAAGGAGAGACTGAGGATAGGAAGGAAGGACAGACGAAGCAGAGTGAGATCCCCAGACATCAGCCTCCACCGATTCAATGACCAGAGGAAGAAGCAGATTGTGTTTGAATTTCGATAGATGCTGGTGTGGTGGATCTGGCATGCATGAAAATCTCCACCAAAGAGGGGAGCCGTCGACCCCTGCCAGGACAGAGCAAGCGCAACACCTCAGGGCCCCCCAGGCCACGGCAGCGCCAACGGACAACCCCCGGGCCCCGCAAGGGCCACCGGCCGGAGAGCAAACCCAGGAGCAGGAGCGCCCCCCACCCCACGACGGGCCGCGCCCCCAACCCAACGCAGCAGGATGGGGCAATGCAGGCCCGCCAGGTACCCCACCGGTCCAAAGCCCCCGCTCCCCCCATGCCCAGCACCCCCCTTCCCCCACCCCCACCCAGCCACCACCACCCCCCCCTACTATTTTAATAAATGTGTGGGGGGGTGGAGTTTTTCAATTGCAAACTCCGCTCTGTAAAGCTTCCTTTATCTAAATTTTCTAAATTTCCTCTGGCAGAAGCTAAACTTGAGCCATGATGACGTCAATATTGACGTGTAGCCTCAGGATCACTAGAAATCTGCCGAACGTCAACATGTGACAGGAGGCTTTACAAATCTGGCACACATATGGTAGAGGCCAATTTTTCGAAGTCCATTACAAAATGATAGAATTTTCAAATCAAAGCTGGTATAATGAGTTTAATAAATGAGAAGAGATTGCTTTGACTTGACGCTCGATCTTAATGATACTTTCAGGCGTGACAACAAAAAAGACAAAACTGATGCTGATAAATGGCTACAGTGATGATATAAAAGGGATGACAAGTCCTGTAATTATTCCATTATTTGTCTGTCATCACTGCGCACACACGTCAAACCTCTCGTCTCAGAGGTGCAGCATGAGCTGCGAAGAAAAATATCTTTGATAAATGTATGTATTATTTAAACTAGTAAATCATTAACAACCTTGAGACTACAGGGAGAAATCTCTGGAGCAGAAAGCTGAAATTTAGATTTTAAAAGCGCCTGATAAGACAAAAGCTTCACAGAATATGTACAGTCCGCGGCGCTGTATGTTAATTAACTGTCTTGGATGTGTATCAAAAACCTCCGGCAGGCACTGGTGCAGTCACAACCTGCCGGGACAAGTACGCCGTAAGAAGCTTTAAAAGTGGATCTTACTACACGTGCCAACCAAATACGATCAATCTTATTAATGTGTGCATGACTATCAGATTTCATCTCGCAACGCTGCTCCCACAAGGGTCAATTACTATCCGACATGCCCCGAAAACACAGAGAGCGAATGGTTGTCGACGCCTGCCGTGAAACATTGCGTCATCGCCAGCCAATCATAGGGCAGAGCCGGCGGGTCTTTGTGCAGCAGGAACGAGCAGGTGCACCACGGCCAATAAGTGAGTGTGCAAACACGCCGGTGTCAGCCTACTTGTGATTGGTCTTGAAAATGAAGATGAATAAAATGGGAGTTCATGTGAGGGTCGCTGTTTATGCATGTTGGATAAATATCCGAGCCAAACTGCCCACCTGCCTGAGGAAAAGAGGAGAAACAGAAGATAACCACTAGATTTTAAGAAGTGAGAGCTAACTGATGAAGATGCAAACGCATGAGGTTGCTAAACACTGTTTTACTGTAATTAAGAGTGCAATAAATGGGAGTATCAGCAGTAAATTTCATTTTCACTTGATTTGGCGGGATTGATTACGATATTAGGACCCCATAAAATATTACTGCCATTACAAAAGGAGTCATTCCAGGACTTAGGTGACACTTTCAGGGCGGTGTTAATTTAACAGCGTGTTTATTAGTTTGGTGGTGTTGAAACTGACTGCACACTTTCGTTGTTTTATATTTGGGACATAAAAGTGGCCTTTCTACAACTTTACTACTGCGTTAGTATATGTTAGGATAGACAACGTTGAGTAACGTACAAATTCTAGTAGCAATGGAAGTCTGTGTAAAACCGATGACCTCTTTATGATGCAATGCCAAACATTACACCATCTCTTACTACAAGAGTAAACACACTCCATTTTTTATTAACACCTCTTTGGGGGCAGCGTGGGTCAGTGGTAGAATGGCTGTCGTGCAACCGTGAGGTTGTGGGTTGGATCCCAGGCCATTGTGGCCATGTCGAAGCATCCTTGAGCAAGATAAACCGTAGCTGCATCATCATCATCATCATCATCAGTAGGTGAATGAGTAGTCAAAATGTAAAGTGCTTTGAGGACCTTGTAAGGTGAAAAGCACTATATAAATGAATTACTATTTGACTAATTCACTGCTCAGGATGTTTACCTGTGTCACCTATCACCAACTAATGCTTAATGAATGACTGCAGAATTTACAAGAAATAACTGGCAAAAAAGTTGCCAGCCAATTCTTGTAAAATTTCACTTAATTAGTGTAAAATTCTATTACAGTATATTATGACATTTTTTTTTTACAAGTATTTACTGTATATAAATTACAGTTACAACTTAAGTTGCCAGTAAATTCCTGTAAATAAATAATACAGTAAAAAATATCCATCCATTTTCTTAACCGTTATTCCTCAAAAGGGTCGCAGGGGTGCTGGCTGTAGGCAGTAGGCGGCTTACACCCTGAACTGGTTGACATGACAAACAACCAACCACACTCACAGTCACACCTAATGACCGTAACCGGCCATGTATGTCTCTGGAATGTGGCAGACCAGAGCATCCGGAGAAAACCCATGCAGGCAAGGGGAGAACATGCAAACCACACCCTGGAAGGCTGAAGCCCGGATTCAATCTCACGCCCTCAGCACTGGGAGGCGGACGTGCTAACCAGTCACCCTGCCACCCTTGTTGTAAAATTTAATCGTTGTTCATAAATGAATGTTAGCTGTAATGTTGCCTGTTTATCGTAGAAATGCGATGTGAAGACGATATAGAGAGATACCCGCCAAAGCCCGATAATATTTACAGTATTTACCTGTAATCCACAAATATACATGCCAAAACATAGTCGTTGTATAATGTACAGTATTTGACTGCTAATTATACAGCAAATTACTGTACTTTGTTTTTACCCATATTGCACTTTGTTTTACCCATAATGCTTTGCGGTATACAGTTAAATACTGTAAAATTATAAAACAAGATAATGCTGTATTTTTTTGCTGTAGATTTTACAGAAATTTGTTACAGTGTGCAACAAATGCATTTATCAATGGGTAGACACGGAAGAGGGTTTCGAAATTCCTCTTTCTAAACCATTGTAATGGCTAAGAGATTGGTCCCTGCAAGATTTGTGAAATATTAGTTTTTTTGTTTTTGTTTTGTTTTCTTAGCTAACTGTTTTTAAATTTAACAAAAAGTTCTGGAAACTCCCAGGGTCATTGGCATCATAGCATTAAAAAGTTAAATAAAGTTTTCCAAAGGAAGAGAGTCGATTTGTCTTCTGATTGTTTCGGTGCTCATATTGTCAGAGAACTCAAAATGCTGAAAAATGGCAGGCAATATAGGGAAGTCTGCTTTAAAAACTGTGCAGGAGCAAACAAAAATGTAGTAACAGTATCTTTTTAAAGGCTGATATTTTTTTGGATTGCTTTTCAGCGTCTTATTAACAATATGTACAAAGTCTACTCTTCCACACATCAGTACGTTTTTTTTAAAACTCGCATCTAAAAGTGTCACTGCAGGATGGGATAGAGAGATTTAAAAAGGAGATGAACACGAAGGTTAGCCGGATCAGTCATCTGTGGACAATGGCATCATCGTCGCCAGCGTGAGCCGACGCCGGGTTTAACGCTCCACTCGGCTTAAGCTATTCCCGCGCTCGAGCCTGCTACTGTGACGTCTAATGGGCTTTACTTCCGTTCGCCATGGCAGCCGGCGGTTACAAGCCCCGCCTGCTCCGGCAGTACGTTGCGGCAGATTAGTGATGTTAAACTAATTGCGCTTAATTGCCACCAGTGGCGAGCGTACTTGAAAGTCATGTGGATCGGTATTATAGTATTGTTTAACTCGGGGTTTCTCAAAAATGGGTAAAAAAAAAAATGTTGCTCAGTTTATGAGAATGTTCAGGCAACACATGACACATTTTGGAACATTTTAGCTTTGAACTATTCATTGCGTGACTTTAAATTCCCAAAGAAACCGCAGAGTCAAATCTGTTTTGACAGACACAAGGCTTTAGCGTAATAAAGCATGAAACCAAGTAAACTGCCGGGTGCAAAAGGTCTAAACACGCTTAAGTCGGCCGTCACCTGAATGTGACCCGAGTAATCTCTTGAATGAGACAGAAGCAACGTGTGTTTCCCTCGCTGAGGCGGAATAAAAGATTTTAGGGGCTGTTGAGCACTTACGAGCCTCCTAAATGATGACCTTATTCCAGCGCGCCGCCACCGACAAGACCGTCGGCATCTCCGCACCGCTCAGCCCTTCCTCGGCTTTCTCGCTTTTGTGTTCTTTTAAACTTCCTTTCAGTCCTATCATCTCCTCCCCAGGGCCCACTCCACTGTCCGCCTAAATGATGGCTGAGGATCAAGACTTTGAATCCTCACGCAGCACGCCAGTTGTTGTTCACTTTCACACCCCCGCACCCTCCGTGCTTTTCCCTCCTCTCTGTGTGTCCTTGAATGGACCCCAATGAAAGTAGAATGGCCGAGCAATCCCAATTTGGATCAGCACTAAATGGCCGACCCACATAGTGCGTATTGCCCAATGAAAACCTCATAAGTCCATTTTATGGCAATGACAAGATTCTTTCCCCACTGCACGAACGAATTCATTGCACGTCGTTTGAATCGAAACCTTGAAACTTCATATGTCGGTACCATCGCAGGGCTAGATTCACCATATTTAATGTAAAGCATCAATGTGTCGCTTGTCCTTTAACCATCATTAGGCTACATGTCACAGAAAGCCATAGAGTAGCACCTTAGCTGTTCACAATGGGTATATATCCCTGCAAGCCTCTGGCCGCGTTTTCAGACTGGATTCGGGTTTGAATTTCCCGCCCTCTGTCTGCGGATGTGACGTCATGTGCACGTTGTGTACGTGAAGAAGGGAAAATGCCGTTTCATTTTCTGGCCACAAGGAGCAGTAGCGATTCGAAAAATAATTTTCTGCGTTAAGCAGCTTTAACTTGAAACACATGCATCTAAAATAATCTCTTCCTGTTGAAATGAATGGAAATGCTGTTAATCTGTTCCAGCCTTCCCCAACAAAACAACAAAAAATGCTGTAAATGGTATTTTAAGAAAAACAGCACTTTGTAATTTTGTACTTTATAAAGACATACAGTAGTGACATAATTAAATAGGATTCAAAATAATTAAACTGCTTTTGTCACACATCTTAAATAGTATGGCGGCCATCTTAACTTCTTTCAGAACATCATTACAGCATAAATGGACTATATGCCACGGAGGAGATAGTCGAGAAGCCCTCCCGCCAATGAGCGGGAGCGCGCGGTTCGAGGGCGCAGGGGTGGGGGTGCGAGTGTTGGAACGCGGCCAGCAGTGGCCGGAAACGGCGCTGATGTGTAAAACCCGGAAGTGGGAAGTCCGTGGCATCTACCCCATATTAGTCATTCTTCAGAGAGGATCAAAAATATATGACTGAGTACTGTTATATTGTCTTTCTACCTGTGTTCCTGCGCAGTTTGTATTTAATCTGTTGCTTTGAAGGGTTGTAGCACCACAATATAGATGATAATTAGCATTAGCATTGAGAACTGGTGGACTGAAAGTTTAAGCAATGTGGTTGATTTAAATACGCAAGATGTTATTATATTTGTTTTAACGTATAGTTTGACTGAAAACTTTAACCTTCAAGTGGCACTTAACACTTGAAAACTTTTTTAGAATTGTTCACTGTTTTCCAGAGTACTAATTGTTGTGAAGTGGGTTGAGTTGTAAGTCTGCGCTCGCATTCACGGTATAAAATCAGCCAATCGATGGCTCTTACATCATTAGTCAAGTCATTCAAGACACGATTGTAGATTGACATTTCTGGTGATGAAGTGATTTAATTGACAAATTATGAATTATTTTATAAAATACTTCAGTATTTAACATCCATCTATATATTTTGCGATCACTTTTCTACAGTGTTGTGTCTGCCCTCATTTGGCATCATGGGCGAGCTGGGCCTCCACCCAGTTGACTTAAGACAAGAAGTGGGTTACACCTGGACTGGTCGGCACACTCGCAGGGCACCAAGACAGACGGACAACTAGACTTTGAAAAACCGGTGCCCAGAGAAAAGCACAGGTAGAACATATAAGCTCCATGAGAACCTCCCAGCTGAAGCATACGTGCTCACCACTACTGTGTTCCGCTATGCTGCCGTCAGTATTAACAAAATGTGACATACACAGCTATCATTGGACAGAAATGTGCTTGGCAAAGAAATTAAGGAAATTGCTTTCCTCATCATGATATCTCCATTAAATCAAAACTGATGTGTTCCACAAAGTTTTGTGAAAAATGGTCATGTCATGGCAACCTTGGTGGAGGTAATCACCCGGACTATCAGTGTTATCTCATTAAGGCTCATCACGACCTTCAATTAGCTTTGTCATTGGAACACCTGCAGTGTGCACCTCGCTGAGAATAAAGGAAACTATGGTGGAAAGAATAGAGGTTGACCTGGACATTCATTAGAAAATACCATCCCCCGGCCTCAGGAGAAAAAGCCATTTAATCAGTCGACATAACAGCTGGCAATTATGAGTCTTCTTGCGTGTTTGGTTGTCTTTCCAGCACCTTACAAGGAAAAGCTTCCTTATAGGGACACATATAGCTTATAGCACTTATAGCACACCTGCACACACACAAGCACCACCTGCTTCCAACCTCATTCTGCCACCCCACCCATCCCTCAAGCACCTCTAACCCAAGCAAAGCTTCACCCGCACCTTACATCCAGCATCGCTCTCCTCCGGATCAGCACAGCCCCCCATCTTAAACAGTGTGACAGTCAGCAGGTTGAATCGCACAACACACACACACACTATGAAAATAAAAAGCTGAAGGTTTGACATGCCTTGGGATGGTGCATTGCCCATGCTGCGTCAAGGAGCGCTGCAGCCGTGACAGTGATCGCGTTTTCCTCCTTCCCGCCTCCTTTTTCGCTCCAAGTAAAGGTCGCTCCTTCGCCTTGCGCCGGGTTCCCGCTTCCAGTCGCTCCGCTCCCGCTTCCTTCCCCTTTTGTCCCTTCGCCCTCGCTCGGACTCCCTTCCCTTTGGCGAGATGGCCGCGGACCAGCAGCGGCGCTCCCCGACAGCGGTATGTGTCTGTGTGTATGTATGTATGTGTGTGTGAGTGAGTGAGTGTGTGCACGTGCGTGCGCGTGCGTGTGCGTGTGTGTGTGTGTGTGTGTGCGTGTGCGTGTGTGTGTGTGTGTGTGTGTGTGTGTGTGTGTGTAAGGGAGCGCCCGGGTGGGAGGTGGAGAGAGAGAGAGAGAGAGAGGTGAGCTCTTCAGAAGCCTTGGAAGAGGGTGCATGCCGGTGCACCGAGCCTCCGCACACAGCTTGCGAAAGGAAGCACAAATGTTGATAAATTCACACGTTCCTCACTCACTAGCTCCCCTCAGCTTCCACATTAAACATTGTACTTTCTCTCTTAAAGACACAGGCGCCACTATGGGTGCCAACACACAATGGTCAGTGAGCTAAAAGCAGTGGTGGTCAGGAAGAACTCAAATGAAGGTGTGATGTCACACCAAAATCTGGTCACTCAGGTCCACATTGATCCAAATGAAAGGATTCTACTAAATGTTAGCACGGGAGGGCCACCCTGCCACCATGTCGACAAGGATGAGGTGAGTAATTAACATATGGAAAAAATAACTACTATTGTCGACATGACATAGGAAGTCTTCAACTCAAATCTAATACACCTTAACAGCCCTATATTGATTTTTGAAAAAAATATTAAATTGACAATATTTTGACATGTACAAGATTTCTACCCGAAAGTGACAAATTATCTACTCTAACTACTGTGCATATATATATATATATATATATATATATGTGAGTTGGAGAAGGGAATATTACAAGCAATATTTGTACCAGGAATAGCTGTTGAAGAATGTTGGTGCTTAAGGGAGAAAAACAGAGAGCAAAATGCTCGAAATATCCCTCGAGTGACACCACCAACTAATGATGAGGCTACGTCCAAAACCGAAGGCAATCTGGCTCTGAATCGGCATGGCAACCATTGCATGGCGGGATGAGTGTGTGCGTGCGTGGTCGCAAGTAATCAATTGGTTATTACAACTCAATGTAATCAGAGCGTGGCAAACGCTACATCAGCATTTCGAAGAAAACAAAATGACACAATGGCAATTTTATGCCTTCGCAGGTAATATCAGTGCCTTCCTGCGTAAATGGTGAATGCCGGGAAGATGGGATGTGGATGTTGATGCTACCCAATACTTACTGTCATCCGTCACGCCAGACGTGGGCGCTGATGTTATTTAACTAATTTCTTAATAAGCAGTAGTTTGGCAAAAATGGGGGGAGGGGGTGGGGGCGGGGCTTAAAAGCAGTTTTATTTCCAGTCCCACTTGTTGTGTTTCAGTTTTGTAGGGGTTGGGGTTTTGTTTTATTTTGGTGGATTTGTCTTGTGTTCCTGTGTGTTTCCCCTGTCTCGTTATGTCTGATTACGTCCACCTGTGCGTCTTTCCCCTTCCCAGTGTGTTTGAGCAATCAGTGCCCTCACCCTATTGTGTTTCCCAGGTGTTTCACATTAGTGTTGGTGTATTTAGGCCCCGTCCACACAAAAGCCAGTTTCAATGTATCCTCACAATTTTCTTACCGTTTAAAGCCGTTTGTCCACACGATGGCGCAGTTTCGGAGCTTAAAACCGATCACTTTTGAAATCGGGCTCCAGAGTGGAAAGATTTCAAACCGCGCCCCGTACGCGTTTGGACACCATATGCGGGATACTCCTCCAGTGATGACGTAATGGTCGCAGCGCGATGACGACGCATTGTCGCAGATTGATGACGTATGCGCCAATTCTCGCGTGACTGCATGTGAACCGTCAGTCTGTCAACAACAATGGCGGATAGCCGTGTCATAGTCGTTTTGCGCAGCCTCCTTAGCTTGCTTATGCAGCAAAATATTTTGCTTCTTTATTCCCACGTTCAACAAGCGGTGTTGTACTTGAATCGTCCGCCATTGTCACTTCTTACTTCTCCTGTGTTCGTCTTTTTCTTGTTGTTTCGATACATGCAAAGCCATGTTTGTTCTGTAGATTGCAATATAGTTAGAACAAATAAAAGTGTCCGTCTTCTACGCTTTCCGTTAACTCCCTTTGGCTGCGCTACAGCGCCACTCCAGACTTGGCATATACATTACAGCCGTTAAACGTCCTCAGCGTCTTCTTTTGGACACACGCAAGTCTTGAAACCGTTTTCCACGTTCCTGCAAGGTTCTCCACATTCTGCCCTCGTCTACTCACCCGTCCCTTCCTGTTTCAATAAAGTTTCTCACCTAGTTTTAACTTCCTGTCTCCCTGCTTTGTGTCCCCACATTTGGGTCCACCCTCTCCTACGCTCACCATTTCATGACATCACTTGAAGTTGACTGACACGCTAAATGTACAAAAAAAGAAGAAGAAGAGAATTACATGTTAATTTAAATCAGCATAGTTTAGCTTTATTAGCTTAATGATACCAGAATGCACAACACCATTGAAATGCCAACAGTTAGCATCGCTAGTCTCAATATCACAATTAACAGAATTGCAGACTTAAATCATAATGCACAAACTGTTTAATTTTTTACAGTCAAGTGTACTGTATTTAACTCATTCACTCCCAGTCATTTTCACTGAAGCAACTCCCTTCGCTCACAACTGTTTTACTGGATTTTGACTGTTAAGTTTCATCATTATTCACAAACCTGGTGAAAACACTGAGGAAAATACCTCATTGCAACATGGCCCCCATTGATCTCTTATATTCGGCTGCCACCTGCTGGCCGTTTTTTTTTGTAGAAACTACTAGTGCTTTAAGCGACCTTTTCAGGCCAGAGGCTTTATCAAAGCCTTCTGTATGCTCTAGCATTAAAAATATATATATTTAAAAAAAACAAAAAAAAACATATAAATACATTTGGGGACCATGGCAATATTTAAAATAGAATGTGTTTATATGTGTTTTGGGGAGCAAATTAATTTTCATTATGTTATACCTTTTTATTAAAAAAATAAAGTACAATATTATCTATTTTTCCTTATTAAAAAACACATTTTGTTTTTGGGAGATTTTTTGGAGTTACTACTTTGATGATACTTTTTCCATATTTTTTTTCAATAGTTTTTAATACTTTTTGTTCGAGGGGTTTTGGAGGGAAAATGCCATATTTCGTCAAATACATATTTACGGTTTCAGCGTTCTTTGAAGAACTGTAATGGCATTATTATGCACATCAGTGGGAAAAGATGATTTGAGATACCAGTGTTTTGAGTTACGAGCACAGTGCCAGAACAAATTCAACTCTATTTCAATTAAAGCACTACTGCTTGATTATGGTATGTTGTGTCCTTGTATGAACGCGCACAGTTGCTGCAATATCCCAACTCACTGGTTTCCGTTTAAAAGGCGCTAACGCAAAAAGGGGCAACCAAGCCATCCTAGCATTATTCCGCATCACTTCAAAGCGGTATCAAAATATCCATATCTGACCGTATGCATTATTATTGTTACAATAATGGCTCTTTTTATACAGCTGTAGGTGATGTGCTATAAGTGTCAAATGGTGTGAAACTGTTGGCAAATATCAATAAACCATAAGTGAGCGGCACCTATTTTGTTTGTTTGCCGCGTATGCGTGCGTAGCGATTGAAGGTAATAGACGGCGACCGAGGCAGAGGAGAAAACGAAATGTCAGGAGATGGAAAGATAAAAGCGGATGTGAAGCCTGTTCATGACGAGAACGGATAAATAATGGATGCTCACGCTGCGCATCAATTACACAACACATACCAGTTTGTCCAGCAGGTCTGGCTGTTCCATAGGCACCCTCCCGCCTGCCAGTCGGCACGGACCGTCCACCAAAAAGTAGACCACGCCAAAATATCCCTGCAATGATAGTTCTTACTTTCAATTGTGGCATTCACTGGCTTGTGTTTAACTTGGGTGGTATCAGACATAAATTACCAGCAATAACCCTTAAGGGCGCATCTAGCGAGCATTCCAGTGGGTCATGAGCAAATGCAGCAGAGCTATGAACATTTCCCTGTGATAAAACATGATTAACTTCATAATTAGGTGGCTAACAAGAACAAAATGTTGCTGTATTTCGAGGCTTTTAGTTCGCTTACTCCCGAGCTGAGGTGCTTTTTATTGGTCCATTTCATGCGATGTAAAGTAAGCAGACACCAAACACACACAGCATTATGTAGCACTCTTGCAAAGCTTTATTTGACGTTTTATTGCAAATAATCTCAAATAAATAATAATCAGCTAGCCGTGCTGATGAATTAGGCCAAATATGAATCACAATTTTTTTCTGGGCTGTAACGATACAGTGCTGAAACTGAAAATCACACTATTTTAAGACACCAACATGACACCACCCTTCCAACTCTCACAATTTGACACTTCCATTTCACATACAGCCATACGAGCTCACAGTGCTACCAAAATTAATGATCCCATGCAATCAAAATCCAATTGTGTCCATAGTTTCATTGCTAACTTAGCTCAAAATGAGTTTGACGTGGGTCAAGTTTAACATCTACATGGTTTGTCGTTTAAAAGGACTGCTTGACTTCAGTCTCCAATTTTTTATTTCTACATGTCCACTCAACGGAGGAAAAACCTTCTGCAATGCTGAAACTTTGCATCAGCTGCCAGGCTCTAGAGGAGTTGAGGAATAAACTGCTTCAACTTATTTTGGGAGAAAATCCTAAGAATTTTGGAATCGGAATTGCGCTACGCTTGGGCACATCACAAGCTTTCATACACATTAAAAATACATTTTTCAGTCTGCCTCAGTGTGCTCGCTGGGCAGCTGTGGGGTCGACGGGCATCACCATTGAGGTGGAAAAAATAAAATAAAATCCTCCATAGGGACCAGGCCATCACACTGTCGTGACCACTTCAGAGTGCACCGCGGCTGGCTACAATTCCACTTACAGCCCGCTGAATTTCAACGGAGCCAAATCAAAGAATGGACACTTGGACATGAGACACTGACCAACATATTGGCAACGACCAATCAGAGGAAAGCTGTTTTCCACTTCAAATTATGTAGAACAGCTACCCAGTCAAAGCAAAGCTCATTTACATATCAAATATTTAAAAAAAATGACATCCTGGACATTTCCTACCCAAATAATCTTGAAAACGAGATAATAGGACATCACAGATAATAATAATAATAATAATAATAATAATAATAATAATAATAATAATAATAATAATAATAATAATAATAATAATAATAATAATAATTTAAAGCATGGGACCTTTAACATAATACTATTACATTAAGTTCATTTAAGAAAACATAAGACTACATTGAAGATTTTTTGATTATTTGAGGTTGGATTCATACATAATGCAGATACTACTAACAATTGGCAATTTTTAAACCAAATCATTTCTGTTCCGTTTTTCCTTGAACATACCATAGGTAAAACTAGCTAATCGACAAGGAACCTACATACATATCATTACATGTATATAAGGTACCTATTGGATGAATGGCATCTTATTAGAATCTTTATTCTTCTTCAAAAACACACACACACACACATATATAAAATGAATTGAATGTCACACACTATTCTGATCACACTCAAACAATGCTCTTCACATGCCGCTCTTAAATGGTGCACATTGCATGGAGGCCATTCAAAGTGTCATTTCATTTCCCAGCATGCATTTATTATAATATAACTCCCATGAAATTGCATGCTGTAATGCCGCTCTGGAAGCAGGTTTATGGATGTTCTTTATTTTCTTTGTGGAGAGATAAGGAGTCAAAACAAGCATTAACTGAGAAATGAGACTAGCCAACCGCCAACTGCCAACTGCAACGCCATTTACCATGTATGTCCTGACAATAACACATTTCAGCCATGTTGTGAAACCGCAAGGCCGTTGGCCTCAGTCCACTGCCAATCACCTGGTAAAGCCTGTGTTGCCATGGCGACGTGAACGGCTGGAGATGACTTGCCTTTATAATGCGATATGGCCACTTGTGGACTCACTGACTCCACATAGTGTGAGCGTGTATGCAAGTGTGTGTATGTTAGTGTGTGTGTGTGCGAGCGTGGGCGTAAGGACAGGCACGGCGCTGAGCACCTTCTGTGCTTTCTGCAAGCCAAACAAATGCAAGTCACAATGCATATTGCTAGCTCTTCTGTTGTTTTACCTTCACTCAGTCACTCACTATTCTAAATAATTCACTGCCAATAGCCGTCGATTGATCTTGAAATATTGATCTGATGGTGAACAATTGTATGGAGCTTCATTTGCAGGCTGATGGATGGATGGAGACTGGAAGCCAGCCAGGGCAGATTAAGAGAAGGGAAACTATACTTACTTGGATGGATGGACGGACAGAGATAGCTGGATGGCTGGATAGAGAGACAGACAGACATGCAAATATATAAACAATCATCATTGTGCTAGTAAAAAACCCTCTCAAATGTAATCCCATTAACTTCCACCTAAATAATAATGCTCACTTTTGATTGATGCTACGGAGCTAATGATTTGATGCCATGGGAAGGAGCAATTATCCTTTTTTGGTTGCACTACAAGTATTATTGTAAAAAAAAAAGTGCATCATTGTCTTTAAGTGTTTAATATAGCGTTCATATGTGATGGAGCAAGTGTGCCTAATGTTGCAAACGGCGTGTTACCATTGGCAGAAATGGCTGCTGCTGCTGGCTCGTAAGACAATTGCTAATGTGCTGTGAAATGAATATTTGTGACATCTCACAGCAAGTTACTTCCAAAAGGTCAAGCCAGGGAAGCAGAGTATGACGCTGCATATCTTATTGGAATAATATCCCGCTCGCTTGTGTGGTCAAATTGATCCAGAGTGATGCATACCACAGATGCTCTCTTACAATTGCCATGTTTTAGAGAGGCCTAACACCGTACCTACAGGAAAGGACCCACAGAAGCACTCTGCCCGCCGCTCTCCTTTTACAGTGTGGCTCTCTATAAATACATAGGGTGCCGTTTCCAAGGTAACAACTCTTTGGAGGATTGGCCACCTGAAATACAGGCAGAGTGTGAGAAGGAGGGTGAGTGGTCTGCAGGAAAAAAAAGAACAAACGCATACATGTGTACAGTATAGTATGTACATGTACAGTGTATATGTCTAAATGTGTTTTTGTGTAACTGGCATAGTGAGTCAGCAGAATTGCATAAACCAGGGGTTGGCAAACTCGGTCCTCGAGGCCCGGAGTCCTGCAGGTTTTGGATGTTTCCCTTCTCCAACACACCTGATTCCTATGATCAGCTCATCAGCCAGCTCTGTGTAAGCCTGATCATTTTCCTGTTCATTGGAATAAACTGTGTTGGGGGAGGGACGCCTCTAAAACCTGCAGGAGTCCGGCCCTTGAGGACTTGAGTTTGCCAACCCCTGGCGGCTGGCATAATCCACAGATGCTAAACGCCGGTCCTTGAGGGCTGTAGTCCTGCATGTTTTAGAGGTTTTCCTCCTCAAACACAGCTGAATATATATATTTAAAAATATATATATATCTGGATCGTTATCAGGTTTCTGCAGAGCGTACTGAAAAATCAGGTGTGTTTGAGGAGGGAAAGCTCCAAAACATGCATGACTGTAGCCCTCAAGGACTGGAATTTGACGCTATGGCATCTTAAATTTTGTGTTGAAGTAACAAAATAATGTCTACTTAAATAAGAAGATTGACATTCCAGCTGTTCTTTTGTCTATGTCTTGTGTTCGGGAATTACAGCGGAACCCAAATTAAAAATAAAAGTTGAAGGTGTTCGACTGCCATTTTGACTCGTGACATGAACTCAACTCGCTATTGTCAGTAAATAAATCCGAGCCATTTTGTGTGTGTGTGTGTGAGAGAGAAAGAGAGAGAGAGAGAGAGAGAGAGAGAGAGAGAGAGAGAGAGAGAGAGAGAGAGAGAGAGAGAGAGAGAGAGAGAGAGAGAGAGAGAGAGAGAGAGAGAGAGAGAGAGAGAGGCAGGTTAAACAGTAAGCAGATCACCACTCAAGACATTTACTTCCGCTACCCAGCCATGTTGTCCTCCTGGATAGTGGTGAGTTTCTGACTTGCAGGGGCATTGATTGGATTACATCATTTGATCTGATCTGTCTGCATGCTGCCCTTGGGGGGGGGGGGGGGGGGGGGATGGGGCTGATCTTCTGGACGACCCCTGACGTGTACCACTGATACGCAGGCTCCCTCTAGTGCTATGCAAAAGGCATATCTTTGCATTTTGTATTTTAGAACTGTTTGTTTTCAAATATTTATTCAGGTATAGTATAAAGTTGTCTAGCAAAATTATTTGTGTGTAACTAGCATGGATCGATCATCTGATGAACAACCTGGATCTATTTGAGTAGATGTGCGTCTAACAACACATTACAAGCACAGAATATGATATTTTGAGCACAACAACGTGTCTCAAATGCGAAAGGACTTTTATTTTCCCAAGAAGTCAGAATTAGATTAATATATAATTGTTTGAGAATTTTCATGGGAGCAGCTACATGGATAGTGTTCCATCCATCCGTCCATCCTTCTATCCATCCATCCATCCATCCATCCACCATCCATCCAACTATCCATCCAGAACCGTACTTTATCCCCACTAGCATAAAAATTGGCATCAATATTCATAGCTGATGTCTATGAATGTCTAGTTTTGCTTAAAACGCAAATACACTCCAATTGCTTCCACGGAGGACTAAAGAAATCAGTAAAAACATACAATACAGCTTTTCACATTTGAAATTTCAGACTCTAAAATCGAAAGATTTTGACTTCCTGTTACCTGTACATCAGAAGACACTGGCAGTCAATCCAGACTCAAGAGACCCAACAGTTTTGTTTACAAACATTTTTTTAAAGTAATTTTACATAATATAACCCCCTGAATTCAATCCAACTTTCTGGTCCAAAATCTTCCATATTGCATTGACTTTGACATTGTGCAAGTGTACCTAATTTTCTGGCTAGAGTCTCAGGACTAAAATGTGTTTTCAAACCACTAGATGGAGTAATTTCCTCGAATCGATTGTCATCAACATGGTCAAGTCATCGTGGAATAAACATAGTTTTATATTCATAAACAAAGCATGAACGTAAAAATAAAATTAATTCAAATAAAAATAAAAATGAAAGGTTGCCCAGGAGCACACTTAAATATTCCAGAATCAATTATGTAGATTAGGACGACTTGAAGTTATCGTAAAAATAAATAAATAAATAAAGTATTTACAAAAAAATATATGTATATTTTAAAAATGTTTATCCATTTATATTTTCTGCAGATTAGCACCACTTAGATTGATCAAAAAGTATTAATGACCATAATTAAATATTTTTACATTTTATATTTTATAACATAAAAACAATTCCTGCAGGTTGGCAGCCGACCACTTATGGAAAATTAATACTTTTTTTACAAAATCGTAAATAAAATTACTAGATTTTCCTTTGGATTGGCAACACAGCGATTTATAGAAAAACAAAAAATATTGATTTCATATTTTCTGCAGATCTCGCCACTTAAATTTATAGAAAAGTAGCCTATTGGCATTATTAACAATAGTGTAATTGAAGTCTTCTTTTTTTTTTTGTTCCTGTTGACTGGCACCACTTAAGATGTACAGTATGTAAAATTATCATAGCCTATGTTGTTGTTTTTTTTACGCACTTTTCGGCTTGGCTCACCCCGCAGCATGTGCGCAGGTAAACGAGCTCCCCTGCAGCTGCATCCACCTGGGTGGCGTTGACTGTGGGAGGGCACCTCAACTAATAAAGTGCAGAAAGACAGCAGTGGGGACGATACGTCACGTCACGTCACCCTCCTCCCTCCCCTCCCTTAAAGAGGCGCGCCGGCCACCGCGGCTCGGACTTTCTCCTTGGGCAGAATCAGCGCGATGAAGAGCAGAACCGAGCCGGCACCATGCGCTCCAGGCTCCCGCGGACCGCCTGCCTACTGCGTCTCGCTGTACTCTGCATCCTCCTGTCGCACAGCGCAGCTTACTTTGGGTCAGCAAACCTTTTCGCGTGTTTCTTCCAAATGTTTCCAGAGGCGCAAAACCAGGAATGCACGTGTTGAATGTGCATTTTGAATTGGATTTGGCGCAAATGATGTAGGCCTACTATTGTTATTCACTCAGGGCAGGTCTTTACTGCACACATCTTGTTGTTGCTGTTTTGAGATAGTTTTGTTGCTGCTGCGTTACAATTTGGTTTCTTAAGGCTGTCTTTTATTTCATGGAATCTGGGTTTAATTCCAATGCTTCTTATGCGTAAAGTGTCTTGCGATCGCTCAGGTGTAATACAAAATGGGATTTATTCATTTTTTGTGAAAAAAAATTATATAATTAATTTGAACAAACTGTCAATTATTTACAGTCGGTACAATGAACAAATAAAACAGTGTTAGCTATTATTAGCACATGAAAATATTTGCTCAAACTTAATTTATTATAGCTACTGACTAGAACCGAATAAAAAATACTGTAAACGTTTATTCAGTAACCTATATCATGTGAAAATATTTCAACAAAATCTAGGATAGTGATTGTAATCAGTATATCATTAATGGTTTAAACTAAAGTGATCATTTTTTTAAATACATGAAAAGGAAGGATAGGATTAGAAGGATAGTATATATTTTACAATATTTTTATATCACAATGTTTAAACACTTTTAATTTAATCTCATTGATTTTAAATGGGTAATTCAAAAACACTTTTCTCGCCATCTACTTTTACAGTATATTAAAATTATTTTACAAACTGATCATTTTTATCATCATTATTAAAATGCCTTTATATCTAATATTATTATTATTATGAAAATATTTAAACTTTGTTTATTATACTGATTTATAAAGTACAATGTAATACAAAAAAAGATTTTATAATCACAATGAAAATATATTTTTTATATGAAAACCAAAAAAATGGATATGATCTACTGATCATCAGTTAAAAATGTTTTTGGCATTTCCTTGTTGACTTTTTTTTTAGTTTCTGGAGAATAAAAACTTAACAAGCATACCTGTTGTAATTCAGCATGTCTTGTTTTTTTTTCTTAATTTGTTTTTACCTTTGTGTTCATGTCTAGGCTGACAGGACGGGAGCCCCTGGTCTTCCTGCCGGGCCACTTTTCCAACGAGCCGGCGACGGGCAAGTCCCACCTGAAACAGTGCGAGCAGATGGTGCTGTCCCGACGGCAGAAAAGACTTTGCAGACGCGAGCCTGGCCTGGCCGAGACGCTGCGCGAGTCGGTGCGCCTCAGCCTGCTCGAGTGTCGCTACCAGTTCCGCAACGAGCGCTGGAACTGCAGCCTGGATGGTCGGGGGAGCCTCCTGAAGAGAGGTAGGAGACAGGGGATTGGGGTTGGGGGGAATTTAATAGTAGGACAACTTCAAAGGATAAAATCTGCAGTGCAGTCAAAATGGTCACTTCAAACTAACCTGGCGATTTGTTCAGGCATTTGTTCTTGAGACTTAATTGTTCCCATGTCCACCCAAATTCATTTCAATTGGTGAAACTGGTGCAGAGGGCTGATTTGGTCAAAATTCCCTGGCTGTGGGGGTGTTTTTTTTGTGTGTGTGTGTGGGGGGGGGGGGATATATGGGGTTGGCTGTGGTGTTCAGGTCCCCTGAAATACATAACTGTTTCTGCAGTGAATCACGTGCTTGCAAACAATTGGTGAGTTTTTGGCCATGTTTACACCACCAGAAAGGCCGTCAATTTGTTGTGCCATGAACACAGCTATTCAAAGACCGGCAATAATTATTAATACATTCTCAAGTTCTACATGTACAGTACTTGGAAGGTATTGATCTACTTAATATGTTTACATGACTTTGGTAGTATGCTGCATTAAACGTTAGTAACCTTTATCCTGTTTTATGGTTAACCAATCAATCAGCAAAGAAAAAAAAAAGTTACTGCAGCTGCAAGTTGAGCTTGAATCAAACAGAAGTGGTCCATATTCATATCAACATGTGGGACAGATGAAAAGGTCAGCAAGGAAGTAATGAGGGAGTGAGGATGCCAACAAATGGCGGTGGTGGTGGCGGCGGAGACTTCTGAAGCCCTGTGTGGTTATTTTTATCCGCCAGGAAAAGCGCCCAATTCCCAGAGGAAAAGGGTGGCGCAATTGCCCGTTTTCATGTGGGAAAAGGCTATGTCCTAGTCAAAATAATAATTAATTGGATCAAAATAGACACGCCGGGCCGATAGCTTGGGAGCGACGCAAATAACAGAGTGTGACATGGACGAGACGGGTCAGAGGAGGATGACACGATGACATGACAGCGTACATTTTGTAAACATTTGAGCTTTCAAGCTTTTCAAGGGCAGTTGTGCTTTTTGGAGTGTTTTAGTATTTAGTATAGCAAAGGAGCAAAATGCACTAAACAAATATACTCGCTGTACTTAAATTCGCCAATAAATAAACGATAAAAAAAAAACTTTTTTTTCGCACTCTGAAAACAGTTGGGTCAAAAGTAATCCAATTATGGATCAAAAATGGACCGATCCACTTTATGGGTCAATTTGACGCAACATTCTGTTTTTTTTTTTATACAAAATGACCCAATTTTTTTTAACCCAAGTAAAGGCTCTGACGAATATTTATGAGTTGTTTTACGCTGAAAGACCCATTTCTTGACTCAAAGTTGGGTCAAATCGACCCAAGTAGAGGATCGGTCCATTTTTGACCCGTAGTTGGGTTATTTTTGACCCAACTGTTTTTAGAGTGCAGGAAAAATGCAATCAATGTATGTCATGTATGTATGTGTTATTTAGTTAGATCTCCTTTAGCAACATATGTGTCCGAAATGTGGTTTATTTGACATCAAGGCAAGAACTACCAGCTTAGATAAGCTAGTCCCTGTAGTCAATGCACGTTAGCTTAGCACTTAGCATTGCCTTCATGGATCCCAGGTAGATGAGAAGTTGAGAACTGAAAGAGGCTGGGTAAATAAATGCTTGCTAAGTATGACGTGAAGCATATCGCTAACAATGACATCTGCTAGCTAAAGGCCGAGCTACACTTTATTATATTTGTTTACAAAGATGGTTATAGCACACTTCCTGTCACTTACCGACTACTGTTTGATCCTGAAGGTCTTGTATTAGAACTGAATGGGTTCTTAGTAAGATTAACTTTGTGCTGTGACTTGTTGCCAGGCAGAATGTAGCCATAAAAATATTCCCCAAGCAAGTTACTATGCAATGTTACTATATGTGGCAACTTGGCTCAAACATCTCACGCAGTTAAAAGAGAGAACAGGAGAGTCGGTAAGAATAATAACTAAAACTCACTGTTGGGCTTTCCATTACTCATGCATAATTGTTTTGACTTTTTTGTCATTGATGCAAGTCTGACATATTCAATTAAAAAGCACATTCAAAATAATCTAATGGCGTAAAAGAAAAATCTTCTTTCCCTAGTCTAGTCTAATCATTCCTGTGTTTGCATTGCTTGTTTCCAAACAGCAGATAAGAATGGATTTGACAGCATTTCATTTGGAATTGTGAAACCCTGTTCCAATCGGTTCTTTCGACTCCTTGACTGTTGCTGGTTTTGCGGCCTCACCCTTATTATTGAGATCACCCTATTAAAAAATCTCTATTGGTGTGAGGTCTGGGAAATGAGCAGGGAATTCAACACTACCTTGAGCGAAGTCAAACTTCACCTCACTTTGTTTTTGCACTTTACTGACGTTTTTGCACTGGTTCGTTCCATCCAGCCTTCAAAGAAACGGCCTTTCTCCTGGCGGTGTCGTCGGCGGCGCTGACCCACGCCCTCGCCAAGGCGTGCAGCTCGGGCCGCATGGAGCGCTGCACCTGCGACGAATCGCCCGGCATCCAGCACCGGGAGGCGTGGCAATGGGGGGTATGCGGCGACAACCTCAAGTACAGCACCAAATTCCTCAAGAGGTTCCTGAGCCAGAAGAGGGTCAGCAAGGACTTGAGAGCTCAGGTGGACGCCCACAATATCAATGTGGGCATTCGAGTGAGTACACAGTGACACAAAAAAACGGAATTTTTTTGTTCTTAACTCTATCTGTGCCATGAGAGGATACTAGACTTGGTTTTAAGTCAGCAAAAGTCAGAGCCAGGTGCTCTCAGACATGATAAAGCTTGCTGTGCGGGCTGAGTACAAATTAAAGGTCTTATATCGCAGAGGGAGCGATTATAACTGTGGCCTCTTTTTTAATATACGAGCAAGCATTTTTTTCCTCATACTAAATCACTGCACTCACCATAAATCCCGCCTAATGTTGGTAACCACCACTGTGGCGCTCTGAGATAGACAAGAAGCCCCCGGGGGTCTTTCACCGTAGAAACCAAAACAAAAAAACAGGAAGAAGCAAGGACAGTTAACTTATCTGGGTTGACTGTTTTCCTCACTTTACGCCAATGTAGTCTGAGAAGAGAGCATGGGCCTCCAGCCACCCACCCGTCTCTCAGTAATAGTACTCAGAAGACCCCTGAGGGTTTCATACCTGCAGAGGGAGGAACTGAGCACAACTTTTCAACCCCAAAGTACCCTGGGGCCGGTCGGACTAACCCCCATGCAATCTGACCTGTCTCTGGCCCTCGTCAAGACGCTGAGTGATGAGGCGCACAAATCAGGGGTACCCCGCATGTTCTAGTTTTTGGGGGGTTTGGTTGAAGTTGTTTGCGTCAGCAGACGGGAAAGGGAGGTGGAGAGATTCCAGCATTTGCGCCATGGATCCCGCCATGCCGCGGGCTTGAGGATTGAGACATGCGAGGCAGACAGTACTCGTCGCAACAAAGCCCAAGCTGTCCGAGTGAGAGATGTGAGCCAAATGAAATACGACAGTTGCCCTCGATCCATTATGTTAAAGTTTCCACCGAGCTGAGCAGAAACATTCTGAAAAGGTGCAGCCGACCGCCTTCAGGAAACCGTCCGCCTCCGTGCAGATAGACCTCCCAGATAAGAGGACAGGTAATGAATCAAAGCCAGAGAACTGACGTCTCCCTGTTTTTTCCCCTCCTTTTACCCCCTCCTTCTTGCGCTGTCTGTCCAAGGCGGTAAAGAGCGGCCTCAAGACCACCTGCAAGTGTCACGGGGTTTCCGGCTCTTGCGCCATACGGACTTGCTGGAAGCAGCTGTCCCCGTTCCACGACACGGGCCGGCTGCTCAAGTACCGCTACGACACAGCCATGCGGGTTCTCAGCGTCACCAACGTGGCTACCGGCGAGAGCGAGCTGGCGGGGCCTCGTCGCCACAGCCAGAGCCTGCGCACCACCGACCTGGTCTACCTGGAAGCGTCGCCCAGCTTTTGCCGGCCCTCGCGCTACTCAGCGGGCACGGGCGGACGGTCATGTGCCAAGGACAGCAGCTGCCAGAACCTGTGCTGTGGCCGCGGCTACAACACGGCCATGCGCTTCACCAGCCTTTCATGCCACTGCCAGGTGCGCTGGTGTTGCCATGTTGAGTGCCAGACGTGTGTCCGTGAGGAGGAGGTGTACACCTGCAAGACCACATAGGCCTGGGGATCCTGCGGAACACTGAGATCCCCTGGGAATGTGGCAGAAACTTATCAGGCCAGCCACATATAAACATGGCCGAACTTTAACAGCCAATGGCCAATAAATATTTTCTGGCGAGGCTCACTTTGGAACATGCCCTTGCAGATCTACGCTTTGTGCGAGATTGAGTAAAAGTGTTTGCCGATTAAGGCCCTAACATTTTCCTATTTAATTTATCATCCCAAACAAAGCAATTCATATCATCATCTATATCTTCCTTTACAAGTGGATCCGTTTTGGTTGTTTTGGTGTCCTACTGTAAGAACGTTTGCTGTACAGTCAGAGCTTGGTGCAATTCGGAAAGTTAAGCATAACATAGAAAAACAAAAGCAAGACCATACAACATTTTTTTTCCCGTTGAAGGCAAATTTCGTTTGGTCTTCCCAATTGTAATTTTGTAATTCAGTTATCATTAGTCCATGGCCAAGTATTCATTGCATCGCCTCAATCTGCCAGTGTGGGTTAGTGAAAACATTTTGTTTGTGAAAAGTTATTTCTCTGACTTTTCCGTGGTTGTTTTCCAATATTATTTTGTATCCAGATGGTTACATTACACATTATAGGATATTTTACATCAACCTGTTTCCACCAAGTCTTGCAGTTCAGTTCAGTTAGTTAGAATACGATTTGGAAAACAAAGATTTGGCGTTATTTCCTTGTGTCATTTCAACGTACCATAAACCAGATGTGGGTACTCCAGGTCCAGGCCACAGGTGTTCTCCTTTAGTAGAAGCACCTGTAGCTAAAGCCAAACTGTGACAGAGTTTTTACTTTCTGGAGCTTGAGTACCCACATCTGCCGTAAACTGCATCATAATTTCAAGAAGCGGGTGTACGATGTTCAATTTAATTGTTTTTCTACTTCCAAATTGACACTCAACTCTTGTGTGCCATACTTTTCTCATCGGTCCGCTTATTTGTCAGTGCTCGGTAGCTAACACAATATCCTGCAGTCATTTTACCAATGTTTTTCATTCGAAATGTACATCACACAGGATAGTGCATGTCAAATAAAAACATTTAGCTAACTTTTTGCAACTAAATTCAACTTAAAATGCTGTGTTCCATTGTTTTTTCCTGCCTTGATTCACACAATTAGGTGGGAGCACAATGCATTAAACTGCTTTGTGATACCATGAAATAGCAACCCTGATTTTGACATTTTCATGCTATTCTATACGGATTCTTTCCATTGTGCCGGATGCACTGAAAATTCCCAATGAGCATTTCAAACAGGTACTGTTAAGTTTTTAATGTATCTGATCTACTACTGCTGCTTTTTGTACTTTACGCTCTGAATGAACCAACCTGTCTGTCTTTCATGTCTGCTGTATTTTTATTTTATTTGTTTATGACAATTAAGGGTTAAAGCACTTATGCTGCTCTGGCAATGTGCAGTATAGCTTAAAAAACAGAAATGATAGTAGTTTTAAGTATCACTGGAGGACATTGTCGCTGTGGCATGTACAGTACAGGATGACTATTGCTCCAAAAAAAGAAGTCATGCTGGCTTTTCGGTTGCTCTTATGGAAATCTTTATGGAAATCTGCGTGGAATGAATGTGTGCTGGATCCTACAGAGGGAACAAAATCGGGTTAACAGTGTGGGAATTAAAAACAACAATGCTTTAAAGTTTAAAATTGCCCCAGACAATAATTTGTTATTGTTTTAAGTGTCATTTAACCACATATTTACCATAAACGATTTCAAAGTGGGTCTGTAATTGGCCTGCTTGTTTTCCCTCCCAGTTGCAAATCAAAGAAAATGGCCATGTGGCGCACCCTCATCCTAAGACGCAAAGTGTCCATGTGTGCAGGTCAAAAGAGCCAAAAATCTCATGGGACTTTGTAATGAAAGATTTTTCGAATTGAACTTATATCAGGGCTCGTATCATTTTCTACCTCACCTTTTTTTCCTCTTTTTATTTTTTGGGCCTAAGAGCGTGCCCATTGATGAGTGGTGTTATACTCTCATGGAGATGCAGTAAATGTCCTTTGAAACGTTTGTCAAGTGTCTTTTGAAGCTGGTAATATATCTCCAAGTCAAGTGATAAAAAAAAAAAAAACTTTATTATTTAAAGCAAATAAACAAACAGACAAATGTTTATAAGAGACTGTGTCAGTGATGTCAAACAGTGCACCCCCCACCCACACATACATTAGCATTAGCGTGGCAGCTATTTTGGCAGGAAAAGTCCCGACAGGTGTTGTGCCTATGGCCATCCACAAAGTGATGATGATGATGATAATGATGATGATCACAACGAGTACGATAACGCTGAGGAATGTCACATATGCAAACAAACAAGAGTGGTCGACCCCGCCGTTTACGTGCGATTAAGCGTGAATCAGAAACTTATTTTGCATTTTTTTTTATGAGCTTCTGCTTTTGATGTTGCACTCTAAAAGGAAGTGATTACACATTATTATTCCTCGCTAGGACATCAACAAGAGCCTGTTGTGGTGAGAAGGGGTAAGACAAATTGTTCTCTATTAACACTATAGCGAGCACGCAGCAATCCTATTTGTTAATATAGATAGACCAAACACAACTGATTTCTCCAAATTAATCTGTATATGATAATAATGTTGTATAAACAACCCTTGCTGAATTTATGCACTTCTATTGGTTCATACTGAGGCCTAAAGAGTCCATTTTGAACTGACTATGTTATCAAATATGCTTCATTACTTGCTAAATCTCTACTAGAGAAACATAACGGTAATGATAACAATAACTTGGCTTTATAAAGAACTCTAAAGTTCCTATATCAACTGAACTAGTTATCAAATATGGTTCCACATCCCCTAAAATGCTACTAGATATTATAACTAAATCGTACAACTTCCTACTTCTAAATTGAAGTAGTAGTAACAATAGTAACTTAACTTGGAATTATTTATCAACTAGTTATCGAGTACGGCTCCACACTTGCTAAAGTGCAACTAGTATAGAAAAGTATTGTCTTACTATTCAACACAAATAATCAGACGTTAGAATGAGGAATAATAGGTTTGTATAACTCTATAACTGCAAAAGTACTTTGAATACAAAATTCTAATTACTACTACTAATTCTAATCTACTCACAACAATGCTCAATGTTGTAAGGAGGAATACACACATAGTACTAAATGAGTCTAGACCCAGAAAAGCACTACTAGAAAAAACATTGTACTACTCACATCAATATTCTCAAGTTAAAGTTATAAAGTAGAGAAACACTGTTTTAAGACTTAAAGTATAAAGTTAACAAAATATAGGTCCAAATCTGGCAAAGCACTACTACATTTTACTACTCACAAGAATACTGTAAAGTTGAAGTTATAATGCGGAACAGCCACTTAATATGGTACCAAATATGGCCCTACACCTGCCAAAGCACAACTATAGTAGTTATTCACAATACAAAACAATATTCTAATTATAACAAGGAACACCCAAAATCCTACTCTAAAGTTGAAGTTAAAATGAGGAAGACCCACTAAACATGGTACCAAAAATGGTTCCACAATCGACACCTGTCACAGTGCTTTTCAAGGAGCGTTGTCTACTCTGAGTTAAAATTCTAACAGTTACTTTAACCAGTAACCAAATATGGCTCCACAATCGCTTAAGTGTTCTAAAGAGAAAATGTGTCTTACTGCTTATCACTCTCAGATTGAAGTTCTAATGAGAAACATCAACATGACAAACAACTTATTGGGTTACCAAAAATTGTTCCACGCCCATTAGTGCGGTCTCACTACAATATTCTAAAGTTCTAAGTCTCACTCTACCAATTACCAAATGTGATTTCTTGCAACTTGATAATAAATATAAAGACATTCATTATAACAATTTAAAACACAACCCTTCACTTTGAAGCTCTTCTTCGCTACAGAATTCATTTCCCCTTACTTCAAAGCTGAAAAGTCAGCGAGCACCTCATGCATCATTCTTGCCTCTGGTGCCAGAGGTTAAACAAGTTCACAGACTATCCCACTAGACAACCGGATCACTGTATTGTAATATCGCAAATCAATATTTAACTTAAATCGACGTGACTGCTGCATCAGGAAGGAGATGAGGTGCATGTTTTGTTTTTTGCCATGTTGTCGGACATCAAGGAGGAAAACCGAGGATGGATGGATAGAGACCCCCGAGGCAATCCCACCCCCCTCACTTTCCTCATGCTGCTTGTTGTTGTTGTTTTATAATGAACTCCTAAAGCCTTCATTTCCCTTCTCCAGCCAGAGTGGAGAGGACGCAGCAAAGGGGGCTTCGGAGTCTACCTCGAGATTCGCACGCACAAGCCCCCAGGGTGGCGGCACAGAGTGGGGGTGGGAGAAGTGGGGTTGCGATGCAATATCGTGTGTGTGATTGTGTGTGTGCGCTTGACACAGACCTGACATCATGCAGGTGAAGGTAGAAACAGGTTTTTGCATATGTGTGTGCACACCTGTGGTCACCTCCGCAAGAGGGCATGTGATATGTGAGAGGGCGTGTTTGTATTTGGGTTTTACAGTGCGGGTCTGAAATCCCAAAGATGACATTTGCCACCCAGGAGACAATGAATGCCACCCAACACAATCTGTTCCAATTAGATTGGACAATTTCTACAATAGGTAGGAATCCATTCCAGGGTCAAACTGTGTACATTCTCTTTACAGAAAAAATAAAAACAATAAAAGTCGAGTACCCTTTTGGCAGGCCAAGAACAAGATTTGGACTTATAGAAAGATGTGCAAAACTGAACCCCCCACCCCCCCCAAAAAATTATGATGCTTTTATAAAACATAAAATGAACAATACTTGTTGAAATAATCACAGTTAAGAAAAAGTAATATTATTTAGAATGTTAATATATAAAATAAAAAAAATTAAAATACCAACTGAAGTTTACGATTCTTTCAATAAAATTTGACCATTCTCAACCAAATGTAAAAACAATAAAAGTCTCTAGTAATGCAGACAAAAGAAGCATATTTGGTAATGGAGGGAGGTAAAGAATGGTCACAGCATGCATTGAAATATGTTTAAGTAAATTCTCCAATATTCAATAAAAAAATAATTTTAATCTACAACTCAAGCAAAAGAAGTTATCTATCCTTAATCATAAAAAATATCAACAATAAAACAGTCTACCATTTTTTTCCCTAGTACTATATTTGAAACACAGAAGAACGTTCAAAATAGACCCCGACTCCCTGAGTTACATGAATGTACTTTTTTTTTTTTACATGGTTAAAACACTTTTTAATATTTTTTTCACTATATTTTTCATGTGCAAAAATAAGTTGACCACAGTACACTTGAGAATAAAAATGTATTTAAATTTGTTTAAAAAAAAAAAAAAAGAAGCTTTGTTGACAAGCCCAGGCTGGCGGATCCGAGAGTGGGTGGACTGCGCCACTACGGGAGTGTTTACAGCCGACTTCAGTATTTGTAAATCATTGCAGCTCCTCTCATTCCCTTAACACGTGGTGCAACAGTCAATACACCGTTCTCTGGACGGAAAAGGACAATGCATAATTGCATTGATGCATGCGTGAATGCCGCAATCTCCCTGCTCTGGCCATGATGTGGCAACTCTCAATGTGAGTGTTTGCTCTTAATAAATACAGAATGACCTGGTGATAACCACTGGCGACTTAAAATCTGCATCCAATCAAATTCACCAGAATCACATTAGACCAGTGGTCTAGCCAGTGCCAGGAATTAGACGCTGTCTGATCAAAGGCTTAGGTTTCGATCGACTTTCTGCCACCAAATTGTCACTTTGCTAGGCACATCTCCATGGACACTTTGTCTGCTGCGGTGGAACGCCTGCCCAGCTTGCCGTAGATCGCCCTACCAAATTGGCAAATGCCACAAGATTGGCATACATAGACTGGTGCCATACATTTTAAAAGTATTTAACTAATGGCAATAGTAAAAACAGTCTATTTTAATGTACACCAAACTTCCTGTATATATGTGTGTTGTGGTTCGAAGTTGCTCCTTGATTAGACAAAAAAAAGTCTAAGAAAAAGCAAACGAGAATTAAATCTATTGATGCATCTTTACTGAGCTCTGAGGTACATTTTGTACATTATAAGCGCATTTTATTCCAAATATTGTTAAATATCATTCCGCTTCAGTGGGTCCGCTGTATTATTCAAGTTCGGTTTAATACTGTAAAAAGTGTTTTTTTCTTGCTGTAGCTAGCATTGCTTGGAGGTTCATACATGACTTATTTAATAGTGGCCAATCAGTGAGGCGTGCAGTGGTTTGTTCGCTGCTTTGGCTCAAGGACACAAAGTATTGGTTCCTCATGTGTAATCGGAACCTTGAAGCCTCGGGTGCGGGAGAAGAGGGAAGAAAAAACACCTAAAACCTGACCGAGACTTCCGCCTCTTCAAGTGCTTGATAGCATCAGTGCTAAGCCGCTCGCATAGCCCGACAGGACCGTGGCAGGACCGTAATGTAAAATTTTAATTAAAAAAAAAAAGGAGGGGGGACAAAAACGTTTTTGTGCAGGGGTAAAAAAAAAAAAAAAAAGGGGGGGGATTACAGATACAGTACACAGAATACAGCATTGAGCAGGAATTTAGGAATGAGTAATGCAATTGCTCAACCCACAACAAGAACATGCACTGCCTTGGGCCATGACAAGGTTGAGTGCATACCTTGGGGTTGGGGGGTGACAGGGTGTGTGGTGTTTGGGGGGGTTGGGGATCGGGTACGGTGGCTGACAAGGCCGTGCACATTTCCAAGAATCACAGCATTCCAATTCCACAGCAGAGAATAATTGATGGATGGCATGGACTAAATTCCACCTTAATTAAATATAATTAAATTGTTATAATGAATAACATTCGTGACATCAGCATAGATCACGCAACCATCATTCATTGTTTAGTCTGACAATACAAAAAACTGCTTATGTATATGTATACCACTGATCTGTATATAACTGGATAGCTGATAGACCAAGACTTGTGATGCTGCGAGGCCGCCATATTACCACTCCCAAGAAACGTTTCTCGGCATGCAATCCTATACATTTATATTTGTATCGAAATTGGAGAACATTTGAGACAGTACTTAGTAGAAACAGCATGATTTATGATGTTTTAAAGCTGTTAAATATAAATGGGAGGACTTCAGACATTTTACAACTTGCCTTAAATACATGTACTGTATTAATTTAAGTTCTATGCTTACTGATGTTTACAGGAGGAAACTTGTATAGTTTTTTTTTTATTAAAGAATTATAACTGCAATTCAACAAAATGCCTCTCCCAAATCTTATATTGGGTTCTAAGGAACTGAGAGATAAAAGAAAAAGGGGGTATTCAAAGCAGCACATACCGTCCACTTGTTAAAAAATAGTGACCACCCCACCAAAGGCCACCCACTGAGATGGATAAAAACGGATGCGGATTATGCGGTTTAATTCATATTCCACAGACACAATATTAATCTGAATGCTGTGTTTAGACTAGTTGAGGGCGCATCATCAGAGATACTGTATTATGGTAAAGAAAACTTTTGACTTTGAATATAAGTTAAAAAGGATTGCAAATCATTGTTATGAAATTGTCTATTCTTCCATTTTCCCATGGCAAGGATGCCCCGTAGAGTGTCTATCACCTCTCTTGAAGTGGTTCCCATGCAAGAGCTCCTCCTGCACACCTGCAGCATGAACAACAAGTCAGTCGGTATCGTCGGACATGATAACGACGTTGTGCGCTTTCAAAACTTACTCCCTTGTACCATGCTCCTCCTCTCAGCTATACACACACACACAGACACACATATTCACAAACCTCCATTACAACCAATACCAACACATCCCGGCATCGACTCTGTCCAAGAGTGGAAAACACACTGATAAAAGAAAAAGGAGACCTTGTGTCTGGAATGCTGGCAAGTAGCAAACGGTCGGTTCGAGCCACTTTATTAGGTATAGCTGCATAATCAAAGAGTTGTTTCAAAAATGTATAATGTTTGATTTGACTGAAATAAATTAATATAAATATATTTTTGTCATTCGCAGTGGTGTAGAAGCACACTGCATCATACTGAAAGTTGCTCCTAATATTTTGACCCTGTCAGCGCAATAAGGTATTCGTTTCTTTTATATGGTGCACTTTTACGGAATAATTATACCATGAGCTGGGAGCCAGGGTGGGTGAAGATCCACAGACTCTTTAAAGCAATGGCTGGAATCTGGCCACTAGACTACACTGTCTAAAGCACTATAACCCGTGGGCAGTATTTTATTTTGAAATGGCTTGGTCAGAACCAACAAAAAGCCAAAAAATGGTCACAATAACGCCTAGGGGTTTTAAACTGAATTATTTTATTATTTTCCCCCATCTTAAGTACTAATGTGAATAAGGTTTGACCGAGCCACAAATAATTGATGCGCCCATAAAAGTGTTTCTAATTAATAAATAAACCTCAGTTTTTGTGATTAATCTGTTCTAGAAACTCTGACTAAAACCAACTTGTACAAAAACCAAATCAATATGTCCCATTGGAAATGTTGTAAATCCAATTAATTCCTTCCAGATACCCAACAATTTGAACAAAAAAAATATTTTATATAGAATAAATAACTATCATTTTACATACTGAAAATAATGTAAAACAAATATAAATGAACAATTACTGAAATAAATTAATTGAAGACGCTTGGTGGCATAGCGAGGAGTAGAGAAGGGCACCATTTTTTTCACTTTGAATTGAGTTCTTTCTTGAATTTTGTCACGTATATTGCCTCCTTTATCAAATGGGTGGCATTCAGAACTGTCTGTCAAATTGTCAGACAAAGCAGTGTGTATTTCACAATGCAACTCAAGACAATAACAAGCCTCCTGGTTTGCTTGGCAACACTCATACAAGTTGGGGCAACATTGGCATAACACTTCCTGTCGAAAGTCAGGCATTTAAAATAAAAGCACACCAGTATCTATACAGTACAGTTTCACCACATTTTCTTTGATCCCATGGGTGCTTATTTAGCAATCGCCCTTAAACTATTTTGTGCTTGTTCATTGAGCATGACTACTCCAGTAAATAAGCCACTAAGTGGCCAAAGAAAGTGTCGGTAAACTGTGTTACTATTGTATTGTGTGCTTTTACTTTGAAGGCCTGTACTTTGACAGGATATGCTACACTTATGTTGCCAGCAGACTGGAATGGTTGTTGCATTGCGCTATCAATGAAAGCTTGCATTGTGGGTGACATCTTGCCGTTTAACGCATATCATACAACTTATGAAATGCTTCGAATGAACGTGCATCGATTCCAGGAAATGAATGGCCGAGTCACATGCTTTTTTTATACGAAAACTGAGGAGACAAAATTACAAAAATCAAGGTTTAACTGTGTTAAAAGTTTTATTTATTAATATACCACAAACTATGATACAAAAATATGTTAATAACATTTCACACTCTTACAAATATCTTCAAAATTGCTGTAACTTTAAAAATACAGTTTAATAGTCTTGTAATAGTGATCTCCGTGCCAAACGTGTTTGTGTCATTTTACTGACACCAGGGTTTGCTTTCCAAAGATAACAGATGACAAATAAGTGCATTTTGGACAAGGAAGACTCAGAGCACTTCGGCGACAGTGGTCGGTAAAAAGGAAGGTGGTGAAGTAGATTGTGCATCCACTTTAACAACAGCCGGTGATCAAACGATCAGCTGATGGAGAAATACTGCTCGGCGGGTACTAAAGTGCTGATGGTAAAGTGAAGACCTTTTTATCAACCAGAGGAGTTGTGTGTTGTGTTCATGCCAGCTGTTTACATCCGACCGCGAGCCGACAAAACTACAGTTCTAGCTCTCCTGCATGATATCATAGATAAACATAGACTGCACACCCAGATGCCATGTTTAATGCAGCTGGCAATTTTAACCACTGTAGCTCCAGACCCAAACTCCAAAAGTACATAGATACATTCTATAGACTAGGGCCTATATATGAATGCGTTGTTTTGTTTTTTGGACACGTTACGGTTAGTTTTTCCATGTACCACATAAGATAGGTAAAAACATAAAATAAAATCTACGAATAGGTGAATTACCCAAGCAGTAAACATGTGGGGTCCACTGTATACTAACTTATACTGCAGCAAGATTGCAACCTGAATACATAATGCACCTAATCTTATATGTTGTCATAAAAACTGCTACTATTGCGTAATCCTCATTAGAAATAGCACTTGACTACACATCACGATGTAAAATCCTCATCACTCTTGCTGTTAGCATACAAACTGTTAGCATGTTAGCATTTGAACAAATCTCATTAGCAATAGCACAGATTGTCGATGATGATCCCCCCCCATCTATCGGATTTATATATCGCTTTTCTAGAAACTCAAATATGCTTTACAATGGAATGGATACATTATTCATGCACTCACACATTCACACTGTGGTGGGGGTAAGCTACTTAAGTAGCTACAGCTGCCCTGGGGCAGGCTGACGGAAGCGTGGCCAGTGTGCACCTACCGTCCCTCCGACCACCACCAAACATTCGCACCTTAAATACACTAGCGTGAGTAGCACTGGAGGCAATGTGTGTGAAGTGTCTTGCCCAAGGACACAACGACACATGGCTTGGGGAGAGCGGGATCCATTTTGCATTGCATGCCAGAATAGGCAATGAGTTAAAATCCTCACTGACCTATCCAACTGGTTTCTGTACTACCATGAAGTTAGCAAAATAGCTGTTACCATTGGGAATAACACATGACAACATTTCATTATATAAGTAATCATCAAGCTACCGTTGTTGTTTCTGTACACAGGTGGCAATCTTGATATATATTGACAATTCCGAACATCCGAGCGTTTCTGATATTTCCACACAGTACACCGTGATAATAAATTGTGTCTTGTATTGCGTTTGCCTGTGACTAACATATAAACCAGGCAGAGTTTTATAGTAGTCAATTGACATTTCATTTTTGAAAACAAAGTAATTCTCAAAGTCCAATGATTTTCAATGAGCGGAGAGCTTCCTTTCACCTACTTAATGCTGCATTCAGGGAAGGTGGGAAATCGGATTGATCCCACTTGTAGCTCCACTTCCGACCTCAAAGTGTTTGAGGCAAATGTAAACAACAATGATGGCTGATTATGATAAATTGCTTGTTATATATATATATATACAGTATATATATATATATATATATATATATATGTTAGGGGTGTCAAAATTAATGAGTTAATTTAAAGTTCCTAATAACACTACAATTTTTTTTTACGCGCGATTAATGATCGCCCTTTACCTGGAAAGCCTGTATTGGGGGAATTCCAGTTGCAATGAAGCAGACACGTCCACGTGAAAATTTAGCAGTAATAAATTTAATAATGATGCATATATTTGTGGAGACTGGTGTCAAGTTGTATTTTACAATTTCACAAGTTACTTGTTGACAGAGTCCAACCCAAGACCCGTCTGGGACCTCCCCCTCATTTGAATAACATTTCATGATGCATTTCTTGCTGAAAGCTTCTGCAGCATGAAATAAATAAATATGAGAGCAGAGCCTTTTTAGTTATTGATTTATGTATATTTAAATCTAGTTATCAGGGATGCACGATAATATCGGTGGCTGATAATTATCGACCAATTTGACGTCGTACAGATAAATCAGATAATAAAGAAATTTGCCGATAATAATAGGCATGCCACGTTGGTCCATCTGTTGTGGTTGTGGCTCAAGTTGTGCCCAACTCCTCAATCCCTCCCCTCTCCTATGGTAGTGTCACATATTTGTGACATCATAATGCGTGCGACCTCGTGTTCACAGAAGATGCATCATGGCGACATTGCAGTCGCCAGTGTGGGCTTTGCTTACTGTCCTGTTGTGCAAAATAACTATTTAACACGTATTAACATAACAAGTTTATACTGTATTGTGGACACCTGTATTTTATCTAACAATGGGCTTTTCACTTCTTGTACATGAAGCAATATCAAAGTGACCTTGACTGATCGGAAGAGACTGCTTGCTTTACCAAAACGTAACCGGGTTGCATAAAAATCTTCCCATGATAATTTTCTGGGCACACTCTCACAGATCACTTCTTGTAGACAGCTCTGGAAGACTTGCGTTTATTTGAAGCTTTAAATATAAAGGAACCCAAGAGACAAATTGTTTTCCATCTCGCCTAACTAATGAAAATTCCACAACACTCACTAAAATGTTATATTTTTAAAACGTGACTGTTTTGTTTTGGCAAACTCAAAATTAGTTACTGGTTGTCTTTGAAACAGAGATATCAATAAAATTAAGCTTCATGGTGCTTTACACAATATTTTAATGTATTTGTACATGTTAGACTTATAGTAGGATTCAAAAGTATATTTTTAATTAATTTTTCAAACAATTATCGACTTACTTATCGGTTATCCACATTGACACTTTCTAAATTATTGGTTTAGCGTATCAGTTGAAAATAGCATTATCGTTCATCACTACTATTTATATATTTATTTTTGTATTTATTCCCACATTTATTTTTATACTTTTTATTTTCTGAGTCGTTTTTATTTTTGTATTTATCTTTACTTTTATTTATTTATGTATATTTGTTGTTGTTTTTATTTATATTTATTTTTTAAATTTTGAATTATATTTTATAGCCGTTTTTATTTTCAATTGTTTTAAATTCTTTTGGCATTTTAGGTCCTCCAAGGCTGCATGCCTCAGCCTTTAATGCAATGGTTGTCCCTCATCACAAAACAAACTGAATTTAGAATACTCAGCTAGTTACACACACTGTAAAGTACAAACAAAGCATTCACTCAAAAGATACAAACATAGCAATGGCAAAGCATAACTATTCTAAAAAAACGTCACCAACAATGCAGATTAAATTTCACACAATTACGTACGTACTACAAAGTCACAGACTTGGTGAACGGTTTTATAAAAAGCCACCATGTAATACAAGTGTCGATATAGGCTACATGCCATTTTGTTGCCATAGAATTACGGTAATCCAAAGTCCACCTCGAGAGAGAGAGAGAGAGAGAGAGAGAGAGAGAGAGAGAGAGAGAGAGAGAGAGAGAGAGAGAGAGAGAGAGAGAGAGAGAGAGAGAGGGAGAGAGAGAGAGAGAGAGACACGCTATTTAAGTGCTCCACAGATTTTTATACCACGGAATGAAGGAAATCAAATTAGCTTTTGGCATTTTTCCAGGAAAAATTGTGTCCCGGGAGAGATTTTTATTTTCCCGGGACAGCTGGTTAAAAAAGAGAACAATTCTGGGGAAAAATGGGACGGGTGGCAACTCTAGTAGGCAGCCAATGCTCATGTTGGAATTGTATACAGCACAACCTCAGATTTTGAATGTCCAGGTTTTCACACGATTCTGTTTTCGGGTACCTTTTCACCAAAATTTTGCTCTTTTTTTGTTGTACAATTAAAAATGTTTTGTACCAAACTCATCCACCTGCCCACGGAACTTACACACTCTTTTCCTGGAATTTAACCCCACATCAAGCATTGACTACTCATGTTCAACAAGAGATGAGAAACACCTTAGAATTAAAGAGCTTGTAGCAAAGTATGAAAATGGCACCTTGCCCTTCCGAATAATAACTTCTCTCCCTTACCTCTTTTTGCTGCCTTTGATACGCCATCAAGGGTCTTCAATAAAGCTAAACATGAAGTTTAATGTTCATTTATCCATCTCAGTAGTCACATATTGTTTTATGTATGTTAAACTATGTTTTCCTTTTTAAAATGAGTTTTTGTTGATATTTTTGGGTGTCTTGAACAAATTAATTAGATTTACATTGCTTCCTATGAGAAATATTGTTTTAGTTTTCGTACTCTTTTGTTTTGATCAGTCATTTTGGAAAAAAAAATCTATGCCGAAAACATAGTATGCAGTGTATCTAATATTGTGACTAACAGTGTGTGTGCGTGTGTGTCCGTGGGTAGGGGAAGGCCTGAGCCATCAAGCAACTATCTCTCAAATGTCACAGGTGGTGTAGCCACAGGGCTGTGTGTGTGTGCATGCGTGTGCATGTGTGTATATGCACAGGTGAATGAGTGTGTGTGACTGACAGCTCCATGTGATGGTCTCAGCCTCTGTCGGAAGGAGGGAAAGCCGATCAGCTCAATCAGAACATGACTCACTTGCAAGCAGCCCGTTTTTTCCCAGCAGAACTCCAGGTAGCACAGGCCAAGCCCGGCAAGGTTCTGACAGGTCCCATTTTCGCTCTTATTCAGCGTCTCGTCACAGCAGCTTCAAAGTGGAGTGGATGGTCGCCCTCGGGGGGAAACGAGAAGATCAGTATGCCTTCAAAAAATGAGTGGTATCCAAAAAATTGTTGAGCCGAAGGCCATTTTTTTTCTTCTACTCCTCCTCCCATAATTGTCTTCTTTACTTCAGTCAGTCTCCGTGACTAGTATTTGTTGAGTTATGATCAAGACAATGACTGGGAAACTTCCTCTTCCTAACCCTTAATTTGGTAGTCATTTAATTGTATTTTAATATTAGAAATTTACTGTAGAGGCAGCACGGTGGCTGACTGGTTAGCACGTCCGCCTCCCAGTGCAGAGGACGTGAGATCGAGTCCGGGCTTCGGCCTTCCTGGGTGGAGTTTGCATGTTCTCCCCGTGCTTGCGTGGGTTTTCACCGGGTACTCCGGTTTCCTCCCACATTCCAAAAACATGCATGGCAGGTTAATTGAACTCTCCAAATTGTCCCTAGGTGTGAATGTGAGTGTGGTTGTTCGTCTCTGTGTGCCCTGCAATTGGCTGGCAACCAGTTCAGGGTGTACCCCGCCTACTGCCCGAAGCCAGCTGGGATAGGCTCCAGCACCCCCGCGACCCTAGTGAGGAAAAGCGGCCAAGAAAATGGATGGATGGAAATTTACTGTACTATATTAACTCTTTTTTTTTTCTTTTTTTTTTACTTTACTGCCTTTTTCTGAATTTGCACATCCATTTTGATTCAGGTACCAAATGTGGGTCCAGAAACAGAATCTTTCCATATTGTATTATATTATGGACGCACATGTCTTAGTTTTTCTTTGACTTTTTTTGTAAAATGGCCCCTGGTTTATAATTATTTTTTAATTAGCACCGAGTATCAAAAGTCTGTGGACAAGTCTGTCTTAAGAGGATGCATGAAAAAAAAAAAAATTAAGAGGGCATTTATTGAGACAATTAATGTCCTCTTATTTTCACAGAAAAGTCAGCCATTTTGATTGGAAGAAGCTATTTTGAGCATATTCCAGGACTCTTACTATAATTTACCCATATGAGCCCCAGTCGGAAGAAGGTATCTTCAACAGAAGTACAACACTAAATTGCCAGGCTCGTTTGCATCTAATGTGGGTGGAATATGTTGTTCAAGGGCACCTCTGTCTAACTTGGGAATGAAACTGGCCTCTCTTCAGCAACCAGTCCCGTTTTCCATGTCTTTTCACCCACTCTAATCCAAACCCGTTAACTACGGCAAAATGTTTTGATATCCAATACATGGGGTACAGAATGGTGTGCTTCCTTGATGGAGGTAAGGTCAGGGAGTGGCACGGTGAGATTCCTTGAACACACACACCTGCAGTCTGGACAGTGACTTGGGCCCATGGTGCTCAGGTGTGGAGGCAAAGCAGTAAGCTCATATCATCCTTTCCTCAGGGGCTAAAGCATAAAGAAAGACCGAAAGAAAGACTGAAAGAAAGAAAGACTAAAAGAAAGACTGAAAGACTAAAAGAAAGACTGAAAGACTAAAAGAAAGACTGAAAGAAAGAAAGAAAGAAAGAAAGAAAGAAAGAAAGAAAGAAAGAAAGAACCCTACGACCTTGGGACGGGGCGGTGGTAAACGCTCCCTTGTGGACCTCTACGAGTTGACAAGGGCCTTCATTTGGCGCTTCCCTTCGCCGCGGGGGGATGTGTTATGACAACCAAGGGAAAAAAAGCAGCGTGAGCAAGAAGTGGCATGAACGCATCTCCAGATTTTCTGACAGTTTCATAGCCTGGAGATACACGCAGCCATCAAGTCAAGCACCATCTGTCTGGCTCCACTTGTTGATGGCTGTGCCCAATGAGGTAAACAAATATTACTGGAGGAAAAAAGAAGAGAAGCTTGTAACAGCTCGTTCATAGATTTCACTGGACTATTTAACCCCCTTGCTTTAAAATTAGTCAACAGGATGATGGAGGACGAAGGTGATTGAAATGTGGTTTTGGCTTGGGAATCAGTTTTCCATCTGAGGAACGCTTGTGAAATATTGGCCCAAAAATCCCATCATTGAATACTTTCACAAAACTCTCCATGACAGTGCTGTGGCTGTAATATTACCTCACCCTTTGGAAACACTTAATCTGTTTAAATAGCTAGCCTGAGGAGTTGGACACATGTCAAATTACTTTTTTCTGCCAGTGGTGTAGCAACAATGACTCTTTTACACTTGAGAACAGAAAAAAACACACACACCAAAATAAGATTTAAAGGCTAAAAGCGTCGCTCAAATTATTTAACTATGTAAATTACCTTCTCAAAATGGCAGCCCGTGAGCGCGCGCGTTTCCGTCTTTGACGTGACGTCGCAGCCTTTCCGCTTTCCCTACTTCCGTACACAAACGCTGATGACGTGTGCTTTCCTCCGATGCTACCTAGAGCTAGCTAACTTTGCTCCCAGTAGTTGCACGCCGAGGGGCGATAACCCCGTAAAAATAAATATATAAATTAAAAATAAATTTAAAAAACAACAAAAAAACGAGTAGCTCGGGTTGTCGAAGATGGAGACGTTGTACCACCAGACAAACAAGTGAGTTACTTGGAAATGCTCTACCGTTTAGCTAACTAGCTAGTCAGTTGCTTAAATTCTACTTTTCTTCAGAAAAATCCAAGAGGTGCAGTCGCTCATGGGCAACCTAGAGAGAACAGATCGTCAGTCAGTTCACTGTGAGTACTAATTTACAGATGCTGGAGTAAGTCAGACACTTTTCGTGCAAAATCATACCTGGCTTTGTGGGTTTCATAGTGAAGGATATTTTATGTCGTATCCGATGTCGCTAATCTTATCTTTGAGTTGCTTATCGTGGTCATTATTGTGTGGCTTTTCCTAATATTTTCCCTTACGTGCAGAATATTAGGAACAGCTCTGTTTGATGTGTTCAGAGTAAGCGTCAACCACCAAGTGTATGTTTGTACACGTGTACTCCATCCTGTACTCCTTTAAAGGCTAATTAATGTCCATTCTGCACGCACTTCTTGTTATGGCTGCCCGTGCTTGGATGTTTTATATGCCTGGTGATCAGTTTGGAACAGGAAACTGCAGGGCTGGGTTCTTTTCAAGATAATGATGGGAAGTTTGCCCCCTCGCTCCCCATACGCGCGCGCGCGCTCACAGCACACGAGAACAGTAAATAAATAAATCTTATGAATACTTTGAGGTTATACACAACATCGCAAAGTCTAGTAAAAAAAACGTGATGATAACTATTGAATCAGTACAAAATGGCTAAAGTGACAATAGCAATAATAGAACAACTGTGTACAGTGTATAGTTTGCTTTTATTGAACATATAAACATAAAAACACATTACAAGTATAAAATATAAGTTGAAGTAAAAAAGAAAAACAAGAATAGGAAGAAAGAAAATAGTTTATATGTTCAAAAGGGGTATAGTACAGTGTATAGTTAGGGTAAGAAATCGATTTTGCATGTATTCATTTTACACTTGTATGGGAGTTTTTGTATATCCATGTTACTTAAAATTAGCGCTGACATTAATCAAATTCAAATTGACATCACAACATAGTTTGGGTCCCCATGTTCACATCTTTGTTTCATCATGACAAGTTGACATGATAAAGCTATAGATTTGTTTGCATTATTGTTGTAATTTGATTTATGACTTACTGAAATATGTTTACGTAACACTTGTTTGGTAGAATTTTGTTAAATTGTCTTAGTGAACGCATAGGCTGCAAGTCCAAGTGTTTAGTAACTAAATGACGTTGGTGGACTCTTGCTCACATGGTTAATTTGCCTTATTTTAGCATAAGGAAAATCTGTAAGACAAAAAAATATATTAAATCTGTTGTTTTTTATAATACAGTTTAATTGATGCCTTTCGTTTGTTAAAGAACACATGGGAAGACCTTGAAAGTTATCATATTAAATTGCAATATTGAATCTCAATTATGTTTCCAAATTGTTCAGCCCTAATAAAGATTTAAATATAAACAAATGTATGATCGTATGAGTGAGGTAGTTGCTATCCAGGCGGGGCAAATATTAGCAACACCTTCCACAGTGTTTTTTCATCACGTAATATAATGGTTGTCTTCTCTCTATGGTCAGTGTTAGAGAATGAACTTCTTGCTCGAATTGAGCAGATCTTCAACCACTTGGAGCGTCTGGAGATCCTGTCCAGCAAGGAACCACCTAACCGCCGCCAGAATGCCAAACTGTGAGTTGAGCGAGTCACACTTTGGATAGGAACTCATGAAGAATGATTGTCTTTGAAAAAGATGGTCCTCTTGCTCCAAAAGGCGCGTGGACCAGCTCAAGTATGATGTCCAGCACCTACGCACCGCCCTGCAGAACTTCCAGCACAGACGCTACACCCACGAGGCCCAGGAGCGGGAGCGGGAGGAGCTCATGAGCCGGACCTTCACCACCAATGTCAGTTCCGTGTCCATGTTGTTTTAAATTGGAAAAAAAATTATATATATATATATATATATATATATATATATATATATATATATATATATATATATATATATATATATATATATATATATATATATATATATATATATATATATATATATATATAACAAAAAGGGCAAAAAAAGTGGTACAGAGACCCCATATTCAATACAGGGATATATTCCAGACCTACCTGTAATAGCTAAAAATCAAAATCAATATATATATATTTTTTTATCCCTCCCACATGCGTTTGACACATTTACATTACAATACACATAAACGTTAAGACACACTTAAAAAAAAATCCTAAGCAGTTTCTTCAAATTGTTTAAAGTAATCCCTTGAGATACAAGTTGAATGTTCCGTTACTATGATCGGAACTCAAAACGCTTGAATCTCAAATTATCTTTGCCCAGTCAAGCGAATGGAAATGCCATATTTTTAATGAGGAAAAAATATCACCCTACATTTTACTTAATAAAAACAAAGTAATATCGATAAATAGAATGTAAGAAATCAAATATTTTGTGCATCATGACTTAATGTTAACCGTAAGTATGTGAATGAGCTTGAGCTCTTTCCCTGCTAGAGAGGTGACATACTTCATCCCATGAGTCCAGCTTCTGAAGCCAGGGATCGGACTGCCAAGGTCCCTGCCTTCGGCTGCCCCGCCCAGCTCACATTGCACCCTATGGCCCCTCTCGCAGGTGGTGACCCGCGTCCCGGCAAGGGGAAAACTTATTCCAGTATTGTCATAAGGATCTTTTGAGCCGTGCTTTGTCTGGTCCCTCACCGAGGATCTATTTGTCAAGGGTGACCCTGCCAGGGGCATAAATCCCAAAGACAATTTAGGTCCTAGAATAATTAGGACACACAAACCCCTCTACCACGATAAAGTGACAGCTCAGGGAGTGTCTAACCAAACCAAATTTAAACAAAAGTCTGCTACCTCAGTGCTAACACAAATGCAAAATGACATAGAAGGGCTAATGGAATTAGCATAGATGTTATGCTAATTATAAACCTTTCAACAATTGCTACATAGAACAGCAGCATACACAAGAGTATACAGTACTCACAGGCTTATATCCTTTCTCTGTTCTGTTGGAAGGACAGCAATTACTGGAGCTTTGTTGAAGCACTTCTCTGACTCTTCTTTTTGCTCTTAATCATGCTGCTTTTTTCCGGTAGATCTCAGGGCGGCACAACTCTAAATTGGGATTTGCTTTGATCCTGTAAAAAACAATTATAACCCATCGCCTATAAATCTGTAATGTGCGAACGATAAACTGCTGGGAACGCTCAAATAATAATCGTAATTTCCGCAGGACGCCGACACGTCCATCCCCATTGATGAGACGCTGCAGCTCAACACCAACCTGCACAACGCACACAGAGGTATGGACGACCTGCTGGGCAGCGGTAGCAGCATCCTCAACGGGCTCAAAGATCAAAGATCCTCACTCAAGGTAAGTGCATTCAATATCGGATTTTTTGGCATAAGATTTTTGGGCAAGACACTCCCTATGTGCGTCTTGCTTAACCCCTGGGCGTTATTTGTCCATTTTCTGTCTTTTTTTTGTTTTTCTGTTTTTCATCAAAGAAAAAGCATTTGAAAAAAAAAAAATACACTAGGGACCTGACATTTTACCAGGATTGTTTAAAAATGTAGAAGTTCAAATTGGCGCCATGCTGTAATTTATAATTATTACCAAACGGGGGAGAGATTCACACGAAGTTGTTGTAATAATGCCCGATTTTGGCTCATTGACTCCCATTATAAATCACAGTTTTTGATATGCTGTAAACCTGATGTGTTATAATGCATTTTTCGTGATTACTGATGCAATCGCTTCTTTGACGAGTCATAAACATGAAAATAGAGGAATTTGTGTGTTTAGAGTGTTAACACAAAAATCCACTAGGTGGCGGCAACGGCTAATAAATTAATACAAAATGAATAAATATGTCATATGAAATATTTAAATTAGTCTTTTATTTTATATATATATATATATATATATATATATATATATATATATACAGCATAGTTAGTCTTGCTATTAGCATAATACCGCTATTATTGTCCATAGGGGGCATTAAAAAAATAAAATAAAATAAAAACTATATATGTATAGATAGGTCTGATGCGGTTGAAAGTGAAAAAAATATTCATAAATGACTAAGTTATCTCACTTCAAAGGAAATGCCTGATTTTGGCAAAATTACAAGAGTTTTTTGCTATTCAGAAAAATGCCATTGTGAAAAACTGGGCATGCATAAAAAAAGTTATGACTTATGACCTTGTTTGAGCCTCTAACTATGTCATATGAAATATTCAAATTAGACCTTTATTTTACATATATATATACAGATAGTTAATTTTGCTGTTAGCATAATACTGCTATTATTGTCCATAGAGGGCATTGAAAAAACTTTTTTTTTTTTTTTAACTATATATGTATAGATAGGTCTGATGCCAGTGAACATTTTGAGCGGTTGAAAGTGAAAAAAATACTCATAAATGACTAAGTTATCACACTTCAAAGGAAATGCCAGATTTTGGCAAAAATTACAAGAATTTAATCAAACTATAATAACGCCCAGGGGTTAAAGGTGTATTGTGGAGTTTTGTCACTTTTTTTTTTTTTTAATTCACAACTGCCACCCCCGGCCTGAAGCGTAACTACAGCTACTACAGCTTGAATAAACTTCGTTTTTTCAGTTTTCTTGGAGTCTGAGCTGGAGTTTGGGCTGTGCTCGAAGCCAGCCACTTCTTGTTTTTTTAATGTCCATCCCAATTGTGTCATACGCTAGCTAACGCGACACTACATGTCCGCGGGGATGAGCATGATCATGACACACTCCACACTGAAGGGAAGATACAAAACAAATCTTTAACATTTTTTACTCCACAATGCACCCACACCATAGTGAATCAGGCACAGACATGCAAATGCATAGGCATAGGATGTAATGTCTGGTGACATCGTGTCAACCCATCAGGACAATAAAATAGACACTCAGACCTCTGAGATGCGTGTAATCTCCCTCTGCATGTTCACTAAAGCGTCTTCAAAAACCTAGGATTCGTATTTCATTTTTTAAAGTAGTTAATTTCTATTTGAACTTGAATTGATGTCTCTTGGACCTCCAAAAAAGATTAGAACAGATGTTTTTTTTTTCTTGTAAAAATGTTGCATCATCTGTTTTTACTGCCAGGGGACACATAAGAAGATGCTGGATGTGGCCAACATGCTCGGTCTGTCCAACACAGTGATGCGGCTCATTGAGAGGAGAGCCACACAGGACAAGTGGATCATGATCGGAGGGATGTTGCTCACGTGCGCCTTCATGTTCCTGGTGATACGATATCTAGGATGAACTCAGACTGACACACTTTTGAGGACCCCCCCCACCCACACACACACACACACACACACACGCACACCTCAGATAAATTTTATTATTGTGACATCGCGGTTATCATTGTTGCAACTTCATAACAGTATTCTACCGTTTTTATGGACCCACTCTGAAATACAAGCTGATCTGAATTGTCTATTTAAAAGTTATTGGGATTTTGTAGACTCATACATACCGGTAACAAACTACATGGCTGGCTAGCGGATTTAAATGTGATGTAGGCTCATTAAAAATTTGTAAAGAGTAAAAAAACAAAAAACAAAAAAAACAATTGTAATTGTACAAGTTCATTGTCATGATTTACAGTTGACTTTAGTCTCACTATGTGAGTGATTTAATTGTTAAATAAAACTTTGCTTCCTTGCTTGGCTCTAATTTAATTACATCTAAATTAGGGCTGGCTAATAAATTGAATTAATTCGATCCATCGTCATTTAAAAAATCTAATAGTTGAAAATTTTGTAAATCATGAAATAGATTTTTGTCTTCTGGATTATTAAAAGCTGTTGTTCTTGTGTTCTGTTACATCCAAATGTTTTTGTGAGTTGCAATTTTGCACAATTTCGCAGAATGCTGGATGGGTGGTTTACCACTGTTTTTCAGCCCCGGTCCTCGAGTGCCCCTATTCAGCCTGTTTTCCATCTTTCTCTCAGCCAACACACCTGAGGATCTTTAGAAGGCTTCATGCAGAGCTTGCTGATTAGCTAATCGTTTGAAACACCTGCGTTGGCTGTGGGAGACATGGAAAACAGGCTGGATAGGGGTACTCGAGGACCGCGGTTGAGAACCACTGGTGGTTTTTTTGGGGTATTTTAGATTAAAATCGTAATAGTCTTGAATGACTACAAACATTTTATTTTTTGGGCCATATCGCCCAGCCCTAATTTAAACTTAATAAAATACTTTGGTTGCCTTATGGAGTACAAACAGTATCACTATGAACTATGGGTTTGGACTCCAAGGAACAATGGCACCACCTACTGTCACAGTAGATAGTTGCCACTATCGTATTGGTAACTGTTCAATTGTTCCCCAAAAAACAGCCTAAAACAAGGAATGAGCTCAAGGTTTTATTGGCTGAAACAATTTAAAGAAAAATACAGAGTAACTACAGTTTGACCATTCTCCCCAGGTCCATCGAGTCAGGTGAGCAACTTTCTTGACCAATAACAACCGCTAGAATTTAAGGTTAATCTACAGCAGCTTTATTTACAAAAAGAAAAGAAAAAACACAGAGCAACAAAAAACACCCTTCCTTCTTGGAAAAGCGTATCTTAGAAAATAATTTAAAAACAACACACACAAAAACAATACAATTATTGCAGTATACTACAATCTTTGACTAAGATTTCAGTGCAAGAAAAGTCACCTGGCATTGCGAATTGGAGGGTAGGTGAATCATGCGTATAATAATCACGATGATCTAGGCCACCAATTATTCTTTGGGTGGGATTCTTCAGATTGCACACTGATATATGTACACGTTACTGCAAGTAAGTTAAAGTAGTCATATTAAAGCAGGGGTGGGTACTTCTTAAATGATGTATGGGCTGCATATGGTTGCTCACCCCTGTATTATTTTTCTCATTACATCATTTTTTTTTGTTTGTCACTGGCTATAGAGGAACATAAGTAAAAACACCCTGTGGTAAAGGGAAAAAAAGGTAATTGATCCTGTATACGTACCGCATGGAAAAAACAAACCAGTGTCTTGAAGAAAAAAAAAAGAGGAATTAGTGTTCTCTCTGGCTTCTCACCTGCTCAGGAGCCGTGGTTAGGTGGATGTTGGAGGTCCTGCCCTGAGAAGATGGGGTGGAGGAGCGGATGCAGCTGGAGAGCCGCCGCTGCTGCCGCGGCCTGCGAGGGCCTGGGTGTGAAGAGCGTAGGGTATAGGGCAGCGTGGGGAACATGGTGGAGAGCCAAGGGTGTGTGGTGGAGTGCCGAGGCCGGGATAATGTGTATAGGCTGCCCGGAAAGGAAGGCGGTGTGGTGGGCGGGTATCAACCCGGCATGTCCCAACGAGTGTCCCAAAGAGTGTCCGAGAGTGTGACCCAGGGGGGATAAGGAAATTGGGGTGAGGTGGTGCTGGGGTATGTGGTGCACTTGGGCTAGCTGGGCGTGGGCGTGGTGTGGGTGGTGCGCTGGGTGGATGCCCATGGCGGCGGCGGTAGCGGCGTGGTGCTGCAGGATGGCATGTTGCACGGTGGCGATGGATGTGCCTGATGCCACTGACACAGCAGGCTGCTGGATGTGGATCTGCTGCAGGGCTGGGGGTGGTGGTGCCGGTGCCAGGTTGGCGGTGGCGGCCACGGCGGCCGACGGGAAGCTCTTGACCTGCTTGGCCAGCAGCTGCTGCTGGATGTGCTGCTGAGCCGCCTGCTGCAGCTTGCTGTACTTCTCCATCTCCTCCGGCGTGAACGTGATGGGCTGACTCTCAAGCGGAGCCAGGCCTTCTTCCTCCGCTTCCAGGCCGTCATCTTCCAGGCCGGCAGGCGGGTACATGGGGTAGCCATGCATCGGGGGCTGCTGCTGTTGCATGTCAGGTATGATGGTCTCTATCATGGGGTTCTGCATGGCTTCCTGCCCCAGTTCCTCTTGGTACTGAGGTATCATCATGGAGGAGTCCTGCTCATAAAGCAGCCGGGGTTCTTGTAACACCTGACCGTCTGCGGTCGGCTGTTGCGTCTCCTCCTGTACTGTTGTGCTCTGTGGGGACTCCTCAACTTTTAGCACTGGTGGAGCTGGAGGTGGTGGCGGCGGAGGGAACTCCCTTATGGGCTCTACCAGGATAACTTCTCCGTCAGCCTCTGAACTCTTCCCAGCTCCAGATTTGTCACACTCATCCGTTCTGTTCAAGGGAATTACGGGTGCTTTCTTCCCTGCTTGTAGTTTACCAAAAAGTGGCAACATGCTTTTGGTCGATGGGGGTAGTTTGGGACCAAAGTATCCCTGGGGTGGGTCCTTGATCTTTAAACCAGATTTGGTTCCTGTGACTGGATCGTCTGAATTCTTTTTTGACTGTATCTTCTCCAGGAGTTGACGTGCTGTGAGGGAGTTTTTATACTCCCCTGCATCCCGGGAACCGCCTAGCCGTTGAGCCTGCGAGCTAGTGGCGGTGCGATTAAAGCTGCGTGACGCAGCCCGCGGGGACTGCGAGCGATAGATACTGGAACGGTTAAAGTCACTGCGCAGGGTCTCGCTGCCCCCTCGGCTGCGAGTGCTCCGGCGGTGCGGGGAGCCCTTGGCGGAGCTGGACGAGCGGCTACCCGAGCTGCGGCTCCGGCTGTAGCTACGCCTCCAGGACCTTGCACTGGTACTGCGGCTCCAGCTACTGGAGCTCCTGGAGGTGCTGCGGTGGTGCCGCCGGTGCCGCTTCCTGCGGCTGTAGCTGCGCGACCGCGAGCGGGAATCATCAGAGGAGGATGAGGAGTACTGGCGCCGCCGGGAACGCCGGTGCCCTCGGCTGCCCCGCCTCTCGTAGTCTGAGTCCGACGAGCGTTTGGAGTGCCGGCGCCGGTGCCCCTCTGTACTGTAGTCACTGTAGCTGTCCGAGTAGCTGCGGCTTCGGTGGCTGTAGGCGCTGCTGCCCGCTGAGGAGCGCTCTGAGCTGCTGGAATATGAGCGACTCTGCGAGTTATTGCCGCGGTGGTGCCGCCGACGGCTGCTGCCGCGTCTCGAAGAGCGACTGCAGGAGCGCCTTGACTCTTCACTGCGGTGACGGCGCTCTTCCTGTGGACTCGACCGGTGATGGCGAGAACGCTGAGTGGTGGAACCGCCTTCCTCTTCACTCTCGCTGCTGGGAGGTCTTCCGGGACCAGGGCTCTTCTGGGCTGAGGTGGAACAAGAGGCGCTCTGGGAGGGACCGGAGTCTGTTTTTAGTCGCTTGCTGCTGCCATGCTCCTCTGAGGTAATAGCTTTGTCTAAGCTTTTCCTCGTGCTGCCTTCCTCCACTCCTAACCTGCTAGAGGGATCCTTTATAGCACGTTTCCTCTTCCCAGGCTCTACAACTGCTCCAGCTGGAGCCTGCACTGATGAAGAATCAGGTTTATCTTCAGCCTTTACTTTGGCTTTCTCCTTTTTCTCACCCGTCGCCCCTTCTTGATTCGCTGTTTTGTTCTTGCTCTTCTTTCTTTTGTGCTTCTTCTTCTTCTTGGGCATCTCTTGAGTTAGGTCAGTCTGGCCCTCAGCATTTTCGCCGGCAACATCTTTATCTTTTGCTTTGCGCTTTGAATGCTTTGTTGACTTCTTGTGCTTCTTCTTTTTCTTCTTCTTCTTGGTGCTGCTGCCACCTGTCGCCATTTTTTGATCATCACCTTCGGCTTGGCCACGCTCCACCTTAGTGGCAGCTTCGTCGCTGTTGAGCTCCATTTTAGCAATTGGTTCTACTTTAGGGGTTATCTCTTTTTGCTTTTCTTTGTCAGGCTGCTCGCAAGGCTTTGGAGTCTTTGCAGCTCTTCCGGCGCGTGTGCCTTTGTTACGAGACAGCTTGAAATCAAAGTATAGAGGATTGCAGCTATAAGACAGGGAGGGCAGCGCTTTGGTGAACTCAAGGAGCTCGGAGGGCCATTGGAGGGTGGTGCTCTCATCTTTACTCAATACAGGGAAGAATGGACCCACAGGGATCTTGGGACCCAAGTTGGAGTCTAACGGCTCTGATGGTGGTGAGCTTTCTTCTTTCTGCGTGGGGGAAGCAGGAAGATTGGCAGTTGTCTCTGCTGCGCATGAAATTTTGTCCTCATCCTTCATTTTTGAGCCCGGAGTTGTCTGTTGAGCTTCAGGGGTTGAGGCAGGGATGGCATCATCATCAGCTTCAATGCTGCAATCTACAATGTTGGACTCTTGAGAAACATTCTCTACCTTCTCCTCTTGCACTTCATCCTCCTCTTCTTCTTCTTTACTCTGACTCTGATCAGATGCCTTCATGAAAAGCAGAAACTGGAAGTGGGGCTTCACTCGGCAATGCGCTGGGGGCATGTAGTGATAGTACTGAGGCTCCTGTCCTGTGTAGCCCTCCTCCTTCTTCATCATCATTTTCAGTTTATTGAGCGTGGAAGCCAGCGAACTTCCGTCGCTAGACTGCTGCGCCTCTTCCATCACGGTCGCAATGCTGGACTCTCCTCCATCACTTCCCCACGAGCCTCCTTTCGGGCTGTCAGCGTTGCAGGTGGACGCTTCATCCTGCGCAAACGCCACTGCCTTTTCTCCTTCCTCTCCTTCCTCTCCTTCGATTGCCTCCTCGCCAGGATCGGTAAACACCGCGGCTGCTGTTTCCAGCTTCACAGGTGCCTTCTTGGCAAAGGAGAAGGACACGCTCACTTTGGAGGACGCACTGGCAGTAGGTGAGGAGCAGTTCTTCTTCTTGCCCAGGGAGAAGCTAAATGTCGGCGCAGGCTTCAGAGAGGCTTGTTCGCTTTTGTCTGGAACACAGACCTCGAAGGCAGGTTCTGTCATGACAGCGCTCTCAGGGGGAAAGATGTCTCCATCTTCGGCCTTCTCACCATCTAAAGCCACTGTGGTTGTTTTGAACATGGGCCCACTTCCTGGAGTGCTGAAAAGAAAAACAAGACGGAACTGGCTTGTAAATTCAATTGAAATGCTAAGTTGTTTGGTACTTTGTTTAGCTAGATAGCTGAAACTGTAAACTTTACAAGAATATGTACTATACAGCCCCACTCACGGCATTCTGATAAATATTGCGTTTGTGGAATGTGAGTTAAGCATCAAAATCCACCTGTCTTTCACAGGGGGCGGCCATTTTGCCACTTACCAGTCCCTCCAGGATTTTGCGAGTATTTATGATTGTTGCTGAACTACAGTACTTCATTTTTGGAACGAACTTTGTTCAAGATTTTGAATTATGAACTGAACAAGTTCATTTAAAAAATGATGACGTTTTAACTAATTTGCATAGAAAATGAGCTTTCTCAACACTGCAGATGTTAAACTCAATGACAACTGTAGCATATTCCTGCTTTTATCAACTAAATCTACAGTCTACCAGTAGAGGGTGCTGAAAGAAAGAGTAAAACATTCTACCGGTCCTGCTGTTTCCTCTGCTCGGCCAACTCGTGCAGACGACGCAGCATCTTTTCCTTCTTTTTCCCACCTTTGCGGGAACGTGACGACACATTCCGAGCAAACTCCCGCTGCTTGAGTTCCTTTAGCCTCTGTGAGACCGTACACAGTCGGCGTTAGCATCAAGATGGCTCAGAAAAAATATGGTGATCATGGATTCAGACGGAGGGTAAAATTTGACCTGCTTGTGAGCGTGGTCATAGGAGTTGATGTGGTTGTCAAATTCCTGGTGTTTGGTGTACTGCTTGTCACACAGCTCACAGTAGAAATTAGCCCGCAGGTCTTCCAGGGCTTTTGCAATTGCTTTCTCCTTTTCAATCTGATCCTGTTGACAGTGAAAAGTACAGAAACAAAATGTTTAAAAGGAGCTTATGAGTAGTGATCTACGGATGACCAGGCCAGGCCTCACCTTGTATTTCTGCCGTAGTTCCTCCGTCTCTTCCTTCTCCACCTCGAGCACTCTTCTTTTCTCTGTGGCATCCTCTGCATAGTCCATCTAAAAAAAAGGACATCACTCAAGCCAATCCAACAAAAAACAGGCTACAAAACCGATTCAACTACCCTTACCTCCATCTCCATCCGTCCCATCCCCATGACATCATATTTAAGAATAATGGGCACGGGATCCGTGCGTCCTGAGGGAACAAGAGACAGATAAATTACAATGGTGAGTTGTGTCATGAATTAGCTGGGTGGAAGGCCAGCTCGGAGACAGCCTGCTTTTAAGAGCATAGGGTGCTTGGGTTAGAGAAATTAGCCTTTTAAAAAAGTGCAAAGAGACCAGAAAGCTACAGTAAACCAAACACCAGCCATTCTCACAGCTTACTGATGAGACAGCAAGTCTAGATACCTGTATAGCTATGGTTGCTGACTTGCTGTACTAGTTCGTGCAACAAATTTCAAATTTGTGGTAGTTTATTTTCATCACAGTTTAAGTGTCACCGTCAAGGGAGCAGCAACAGGCTGGCACACACAAGCAACAACATCCGTGAGGACAACAAAGCCTAACTGTGTGTATTCTGCAGCCTACTGCATCACCGTCCCTTCCTGATTGTTGTATGATTTCCCTGTCTAGAGTTTAAGTTGTGTCGCACTTGTAAAGTTTATCCATAAGCTGTGAAAAGAGCTAGATCGGAAGGAAAGTAACTGGAGAGAAAAATAAACAAAGACAACCAAAAGAAAACAAAAAAATGAAATCAAAACTACTTGGAAGATTGAGACGTAAACGGCTTAATCCACTCATAATCAGCCAAACAAAGCAGATAGAGATAAAGACATACTGTAGTCAAATAAAAAACAAAAACAAGACACAAGCAATGAACTACAGCAGTAGTGACATCACAGGCCAAGGTATCGCCATGGTGACAGTGCAAGGGATGGGGATACTTACCTGCTAACACATGGATATAGGGAGAGATGAGACAGGGATTCTAAGAATATATATATATATATATATATATATATATAAATCTCAAATCGACCAGTGTGTGTTGCTCCTCTTACCAGCCAGATACACCAACCAGTCTTACTGATTATCATTTCAGTTTGGTTTCAGGTTTTTTTCTTTTTAAATTATCCCTCACACATAGTTTTGGTTGCAGTGAATTACATTTATACTTATACCATTGGGCGTATGACAGCAATAATGCGGATATGTAAAAACGCTATTTAACAATTAATGCTTTTGGCATTGTTTTACGTTTACATTTCTAAAAATAAATAAATACATAAATAAGAAATGTTCTTTTCTTCCCACGGGAGGCTAAGAACGGATAGATTATTTCACATACTTCCTTTTTTGAAATTGAGTTATCACAGCCCAATGACATTCAATTCTGAAATCACAAATGCATGGGCATTGTAACACCATGGTCTGCCAGGACTTTCAGTCCCACTGCAGTGTCTGTCACCTCCATAGACCTTTTGACACTTTTCTACTGCACAGTACTGGCTTGGATTGTCTATTTGGGGGCAAAGTTCAAGTTCATGTTCTTTTGGAAATGAGACCACAGAGAAGAATGAGAAGGAGACAGAGGAGACTAGGGGCAGCAAGAAAATGGACTACCTCAGCAAAGGTGTGGAGTCCATTACTCCTGCATCTCCAGCTGATTCACATCAACAGGTTCAGCTAACATTAGCATGTACTTATTTTTGCCATATTGAGGAATATATCCAACTAGTGTTACAATGATGTTCTGACTAATATGCTCGACCAATGGGCAAACGGCAGTGATTTACTTCATGTTATTGGCACGCTTCGAAACAGAAAGAGTACCTGGTTGTACCTTCTTTTGTCAATGGAAAAGCGTTTGTAAACCCTTTTTACACTGCATCTTTAAGTAGACATTTCTCCAGCTGTTCTTTATAAATATCCCCAATACAGAATGAGGACAAAGCCGACCAGGCAATTTTCAGATTTCTAAGGATATATAGGTATAGAGAGTAAGAGACAGGTAGCCACCCAAATTATATCAATACCAGGCAGGGGTGTGAACCTAGTACTCATTTCTGCTGCCTTAATGTGTTTCCAGCAATTGCCGCTGCCCATCTTATTTGTCACTTCGCATCTAATTCCTAAGGGATTGAGTGTTGCGGTGTGAAAGAAGTTGCAGTTGCAGCAATGCTGCTTAATGGTATGAAACGTAATTGTGGATACACTGCGGATCTAATGTCGTAGTTCTGATTTGGTAATTTTGCAGGATCTGTGTGTCAAAGAGCCGAGTGGGTACCGTGCAGCGAAAAAGGTCCATTCAAACTGACTGCCTCACAGATGACGCCTTAATTCAGGGAGAAAAATGTGAGTTGGGTGATTGTCTGGTATGCAAGTTATATGTATATACTGGTAGGTGGTTGGCATGCACATCAGTCCACTGCAGTGGTTCGTCTGAATGAGTTGCAAGCCCAGCCCAGAATTACAAGATTCATTAATAATTGCATCCCAAACCTTATCACCAATTGTCAAACACAGTGACAATATGTTCACATTACCCATCCCAGTGGAAAAAGAAAGGGACCAGACAACAACGATGTGCATCTAAATCACAAGGTGTGAATCACAAGGTTAAAGAAAAGGAAAAAAAACTGAAAACAAAATGACAATGTTCTAAGAGTAATACATAATGCATGATAATATATACAAGCAGCAGAATGAGGACTAATACGGAGAGAATTGAAAGCCTATGTAGTAGCATTGGTGCTGTGATGACAGGAGAAACAAAAAATGGGGGTAAACAAAACAAAAACAATTCAATTGGGGGATAAAATAACATTTACCACTAAGTTTACCATCAGCACAACATGGGCAGGATCAAATCGCTGTAAAAAAGAAACACCAATTGGTTAAGCAGGAAGATTGAGACACAGAGAAGGGAGGACAGGGTTGGGTATGTATGTGTATGTGGAGTTGTGGGGCTTGGTTGGGGGCGGATCATTAACTGAACGGCTAATGTGTCCACACACCCCACCCGCCCACATCCCTTTACACACAGCTAGGTGCTTACAGGTTCCCTCTCACCACCACCTCCAAACCACAGGTCCCAGTGCCCTGGCTCTTTAGTATTTATCTCGCTACCTCAACCAGAATATGCCCCAAACACCATTATGCCAATAATGTTCCCGTTTATAGGTCTAATGCTGCTACACACTGTATGGATACAAGTATTGGGACAAACCACCAAAAGGCAGATGTTGAATCTATTGAAATGTTAATCATCTTGAGGCCCCTTTTGCTTAAAAAAAATGCTTGAATGGGTTTGGCATAGAAGAGGCCAACTCGCGTGGAGATGGCCAGCGAGGAGGCCCTCTGAGGTCCAAATTCAGTGACGAGTCAAAGTTGTTGGGAGATTCAACTCACTTTTTCAATGAGCATTTGTGCCAGAACTTGTGTCCACATAGTGCACGGCTAAGGAACCTAGAGCCCCTGGGCCACAGACGGCCCGAGAATATTTTATCTGGCCCGTCATGCATTTTTACAAACAAAACCCTAGAGGATCTGTTTTGAAAACAGCTGAAGCCACAATCATTGACTAAAAACTGAAATGGCCCCAAATGGGAAATAAATACGTATATAATCCCACAAACTAAACAATTTTGGAGGAGCTTTACTGGGTGAGGGACTGACATTAAACAGCTGAGAATGTCATCAGCTCAGACAAAAATAAAAGCAGCACACAAGCCAAGGGTGCTAATGTAATGAATCAAAAACAAAATCTAGTTTTGGAGTATTAAAATGTGCCCGCCCCCTTCCCCCTTTAAGCTATTTTGCTTTGGTGAAGTTAGCAAACCCTTCTAAATCTTGTTCCCCCCTCTCCCTTCAAGGGGGCATATTTAAACTACTCACCCCAAAATGGTGAAGACGTGACACACAAATGTACCTGGAGAATTTATCCCCCACTTTTAAGCAGTGCTCAACACATGTAGTGCATGCAGTACCTTTACTACTAAAAGTCACACTGTACTCCTGAGCTACATTTTATTCTGCCATTTTGTGCTAGATCAATAATGCGCAGAGAGCAACACTGCTGAAAGCCCAGGGGGAGTGTGACAATCGGAGCCAGGCAACGGTGCACCTCTGGGACAAACTTGCCGTGCAGGGGGGGGTAGCTAAGAAAGAGGGGAGGATGGGTGGGAGTGTGTAACCAAGGCAACAGAGATGTTGAAGGTATGGGAGGGTGGTGAGGTTTTCCCTGTAAGTGGACACTATGGCCCGGTCAGTTACATTCATTCATTCATTCTCTCTCTCTCTCTCTCTCTCACACACACACACACACACACAAATCTCATCAGTCCCACGTGTGACAAGAACACACATCCAAGTGGCACAAGTTGCTTTAAAGTTGAAACAGGCAAACAAGCAGAGGGGGGGTGAAGTTGGGTCTACTCGGCAAGCCATTCAAGGTCTGAGCCGTGGTCGCAGCCAATCAGATACCCGACAGCAGCCGCGGAAACGGGTAGAACGGGCTAGTGATAAATAATGATTCTAGAGAGTGTGATGGAATCACGGCTTCTTGCGTCTATCTACATTGATTCAAATGAATTGTCATTTTTGCTCAAATCAAAGCACTTCACATCGGGAGCGGATTCAAATAGTTTTAGTGATTATGAAGCAGAGAAGGAAGCTGACAGAGGCCATTAGCCTACAGTACTGTAAAAAAAAATGGCGGGGGGGAGGGTTACACTGAGGTGAACTGCCGAGTGGGAGAAAGAAAACACACACCCACACACACAGGCGCGCACGCACGCATACAGAAGGGATCCAACAAACCTTACCTAAAAGGGGCAAAAAGGGACAAAAGAAGAATAAGAACACAGTCAATACAGTGGAAAACTTAAAAAGGGGACAATGCTTTTCACTTGAAAAACGCCTTTGACAAAAGAGAATCAAAATGATTGCACTTCAACAACATAACTGCTGTGTTGCAAATCAATGCATCTAGCAGGTTTGGACAGCACTTTGCTGCACAGACATCTGCAAACAAAGCAGGAAAGCTTACGTAAGCGTACATCAGCGGCGCCCGGGGCCAGCTCTACAACTTGTTCTCTCTCCTCTACACAAAGCAAACATCCTTATCGCGTTCGATAGAATGCCTCGTTGCCATTCAAGGCCACATGGAGACACACTAACAAATTACAACTATGCAAAGCCTGCCAATGACTTATGGTTAAGGCCCAACCGATTAATCAGCCTGGCTGATTGGTTTTCTCTTTATGTTCTCATCACTTTACAATGATGTAAACAGATAACTATGATCTCATATTTTAGCGAATGTAGTTTTTGGATGTCACTATTTTATACACAATCTATAGTTGTGGTTTGTTTCTGTTAAAAAAAAAAGGTCCAACATAAACCAAACCTACATGTGGAAGCTAAAAAAAGAGACACATTCAACGAACTACTGGTAACCCAAAACACACATGACATGATTTAACTACATTACAACTTGAATTACTAAATACATTGCGCCATGCAATGCTTTCTGCCAGGGAACGTTCACACTGCAGGGCGTGATGCCCAATTCAGATTTTTTGTTAAATCCTATCTTTTTATGGACTGTTCACATTATAAAAACAAATGCGACAATGTGAACGCAACGCGCCCGCTCGCATGCGCAAAGAGCACACGTCGAGTGATGTGCACCCAAAACAAACGACGTCACATTGCAGAGTTTACGGAAATAAATATGGCCCGACTCGACGCAATGTTTTCCCTCCAGCCAAGCCTCCGAGGCAAGCGACCTTTATCAGTGCCATATGCAAATTTAGCTGAGCCAACGCGCGCTACTGATTGGTGGGCTGGTGGACTCCTTTCGCGGCCGTGTTAGGAGTTGGATTCATGTGTCTTGCCTGCATAAATTATGCAAATTAAACTGTGCGAACACCCGCTCCCGCTCGGTGGACTGTTTTCATGTTTGCTCAAGTTTGGCTGATGTCCTCGGCTTCCTCGAGTGTCAGTGTTTACAATCAGAGCAGAAACTCGCCGTACTCATTTTTTTCCATCTCATAACGCTGAGGTTGGAAAAGGTAGAAATATTTTGGGGAAATGAGGGGAGACTACTCGACATCTTCATTTCATTGAAGATGATATTGCGTCATTGACGTGTGTGATGAACCGTCTGCAGGGCTGAACTTCTACTATCGCCACACATGTCAACTTTATGCTTCATGTTTCAAGTGTGATTAAATTCAAGACAAATAAAAAGTTAACACTGTTACTCAAAACAGCTCTGAATACAGTATCAGTGTCAGTAGTCTCCCTTCCAAGCACTCTCTCCCGCGGGCAGAGCGCATATCAGACTTTTGATGACGTATGAATCGGATGCGTGCAGATGAGCGTTCACAGTGCAAACGCATCACATACATATCCGACACAACCTATGCTACCTTTAACGTAACCATCCCCTGTCAATCTTAAGGATCATTTGCGGTCAAAATTAATAGTGTGATTAATCTGCATTAATACATGATTAATGCGCTATTTTTTTGTGATTAATTAATTAGTTAACACTTTAACTTTGACAGCACTACTATAAACCCAAGGTTTAAGTTAAAAGAAAGGATGGAAAAAAAGTAATTCGTGTAGAAAGTGCCAGGGAGTGATTTGTGATAGAAACTAAACTAACTGATAGAAAATAAATATAAAAAACTGAGCCAAAGAGCAGCTAACACGCTAACACCATGACGATTTGGCCTACTTGGCCCACATTTTACCCACATGGTTCCTAAGCACTGTTTCTTTACCTCTGAGATGTGTGCTGAACTGGGTCAGACAAGACACCAAAAGCAATTTAATGGAACATTTACATTTTCAGGAGATTTTATGAGTCCAGGAGATGTCTAATCAGAGGACAGCTGATTGACCTCAAGCTATGGTAACTTAATTAACTGAAGGCTAACAATCTAAAGCCTTGAGAATACTTCACTGAATGTCTGTAAATCAAATGCATTTTCCAACCATAAGAATCCATCCCTCACCCTTATTAAGCTCCAAAAATATTTTCTTCCCACTTCAAGTTTGCAGCAAAATGCAGCTACTGGCACAAGATTTATGTACGATGTTGTAAAGTCGATGGTACAAATAAGGACCCTGAAAATGTGAACAGAGAGAACTGGTGAGTGGCACCAGTGTACAATGGCAGTAGGGCTGTGTGTGGATGAGTGAGCGCTTACCCTGCATAGTTTTGCCAAGGCCCTGGCCCAACTTCCAGCCATGTTTCTGAAGCAGCCGGTGACCAATGTTGTCCTAGCAGACAGGAGAGAGGAGAGAAACCAGAAATAATCCAATAATAAGAGGAGCCTTTCCTCCGTGGAGTCACGGTTCACACAACAACAAAACAAAGCACTCAGTTCACACGATCATCAGCACAGCCACCACCACCGACATCATTAACGTCATCCACGTCAACTACCAAGTGTTCATAAGTGTCTTCCATCACAAGTGTGGGGGCAAAAGGGTGGGAGACTGAGGGGGCGCTGGGTTTTCTACCCTGAAATGAGGCTATGTGTAGTCTGCATACTACAATAAATCTTAACGTGGGAGTGTATGAACAGCCATTTAAAGGCAATGACAATGATCACTAAAAGTTGGAAGGGGAAGGAGGGCGATATATGCATCACACACACAAGCGCACACACGCACACACAGATATATATATATATATGAACCACTACAGAGCAAGATCTTTAGTAAACAAAGAAAAGAGACACAGAACAAGTATGGAAATCTTGCATTAACAAAATGACGACCAGAAACTCCAAGCTTGCTGTGATTCTGTAACCATGACAGGAGAGGGGGTGGCGGGGAGCACCATGAAACACGTAGCTGTCACAAATAAAATACAAAACAACAAAAAGCAAGAGGAAGAGACAAGAGTGCTGCTAGCGGGGCCTTGGATTACCATTACAAGGCCCAGGGTGGACAGAATGTGCACGCGTGAAAGGAAATGTGCAGGCCAAAAAGAGGGAGACGACGTATGCAAGTAGCCCCACTGGAAAAAAACGAAAATTGCCGCTGTGCATGTTCTATATTTTCTTTTTAATGCCTCTTTTAAAAAATATCATCTTTAATAGACAAGGTAATTATTAGTGGGAGGCCTCTACTTGTACAAATGCCTTTTTCATAGTTCATTAAATACTTTTTAATTGACTGGCCTTACCTACAACACTAATGAAGACGAGCACTATCGTGATGTAGAACGCTAAAAATACTGCTAATTCTTTCTCTACATTGTTGAAATGGGACGTAGCTATGGAGGGTAGGGTATGTGGTAGCCTGGCTTTATAACTAATTTCATTATTATATTTTTTCTCTCATCGATTTCAAAGAGGCCATCTCAGTTTGGAGTAGCTATGTTTTGAATTGTTTGCTTTTGCCAAAATCCGCCAAATGAAGATGAATCACAAGGGGTGCATATGAACATGCACAACAGGAATTCCTTCAACACTCCAGTACGAAATATGCAAGTCTCCTGAGACTGTTATGTCACTAGTATGGGTCAGCAAGAAAAAAAAAAAAACACACTGAAAACATTAAGTGAAATGCAAGACTGTCCCAACACTACACACTAAAGTGCAATCTCAAGCACAAATAAACAGGACAATGAAATTTTCTTAATAAAAAGTGTTGTTCTATTGTGATTATAACTATTTCAGGCTTGTCTGACATTCACCAGAGTGCTGCATTCTATCAAAAAAAGAGCAAAACATACAAACCAAACATGAAGGATATTTATAATCACAAAGAGATTTATATCAACAATCATGGAAACGGAAGCTGAAAGGGGTTGGAACAAAATAAAAAAATACATGCAGCTTTTTGTTAAAACTAGTTTTAACAAAAAGCATATTCTTTATTAGTAAACACACTACCAAAGGTACATACAACTGAGGAGACGGGAGTGTAGGGATAGTGTTAAAACATGAAGTGTGTTAGTCGCAGGTGGATCAGACACAGAGAAGGTGGTGATGGCTCAGCAGGGCCCTTTTTTGGTCCCTTTTTTTATTTTTTTTATTTTTTACATTTTACTTTATGAATAGATTAGCTATACAGGGGGCAGTAGAGAGCAGGCTGAGCCATGGCTGAGGTTGAGGGAAGCTTTTTGGCGGGTGAGGGGGGTAAACTGGGTATGGATGGGTTAGTGCATGTGAAGGGGAGTGACGGTTACACGCATCACGCACAGCATCTCAGCTCACAAGGTCCTCAGAGTCAATAGGGATGGCTTCCAACCATTTCAGAGTCAACAATTCTGCAAGGATCTCTCTGGTGGATCGATCCTACCAAACCCAAAGAGGCCACTTCCCATTTCAAAAGTGTGATATTTTATCTAAGTCGAGAGCCACGTTTCCACCAAGTGGTACAGTTCCCTGGTACATCTCCATTGTCAGACGGTTTGAATCGAAAGGTACCAAAATATTCATGATTAGCAGTGAGCACTACGTATACCGCTTTTGGCAACTCTGTGTGGTGGGTGTTGTGGTACAATATGGTAGAGTTATACTGCAATCTGTTGATGTTGACGGCCACCCTACAACGAGGACTTTTTGAGATTTGAGTTTTTATTTGCTTGCTCATGCATAGCTCAGTTGGTCTCTCAATGTGTAAGGAGCGTAGTTCTCGGTATGCTCCTGAAACCTCGTATTTCATTGATTTTCAAGATGATGGAATCACTGCCGTTCGCTTTTATTATGAAAGGCTTTTTGTCTGATAAGGAGGATGGCACGAGCGCAGACCGATTTGCAAGTGACTTAAACCATTTTGATTAATGACTGCACCATAAATTTGCCATTTTTTTAGTCTAATACATTTGTGATTGAATATGATTTTTGGCTGGTGTTGTATTGATATAATGTAACAACAAGTATAATACCAACTTAAACAATACAGCGTTATTGATTTCCAGAAAAGTAGTGTTCTTGGAGATGCAAGCATTCCACTCAATAAAGACGTTATGTAAAGTTCCTCGGGATAACCTCTGATGTGAATTATCCTTAAGCACATAAAATTTAAATGTGCAATGCCAGAAATAGCACAAAAATAACAAATGCATAAATTTAAGGCATCTTATTATTTTATAGGTTGACGTTACTACAACATTACTTGTCGCGATACACTGCACTATTAGCACAAGATATATGAGGATTTACCATTCCAAACAGTACCAAGTCAAGCTTGAACTAACTTACACCACTTAGTGGAAACATACATAATACTAAAGGCCAAATCAATAATTTTTTTCTGTCTAACATGCCCAAAGATAGACAGTCAGAAGATGTGAGGATTGTGGAGCATCTCCTCCTGCTTAGTGTAATTCGCCGATTTCATTGTGTGTTGGGGGCATTGCAGAGTTTGCTGCGGGGAATGTTGTACGCATCCCTTTCCGCCTCTCTTGGTCCCATACTACAGGATTATGCCACAATAGTATCTTTATTGATTTAGAGCAGAGGCAATAGCTGAGACTCGGAGCAGGGTGTTAGTTAAATAAGAAGCTCCCCAAGCGAATGACCTGATTAAGAAAGATAATGCTCCACTTTCCTTCAATGTGTTTGCACAAACCTTTTTTTCTTTTTATTTATAATTAAAAACAGGAAGGGCTGGTTAGGGCAAGATTTGCAGAGATGAGGTGCCGGCGGCGGGCGTGTCGCAGCGACAGATATGAGTGTACCAAAAGAATGGACAAACAGACGGAAGGACGGACGGATGAAAGCAAAGACGGCGAGTCCAACAGCAGTGCAAGTGGAGTGAAGGCATTTCCATACGAACCTGGCTTTAAATACTGGGCTGTCAAAAAAACAGTCACACGTGACACAACGTAAGAAACCAGGCCAAACGCTTTTGCAATTCTGATAGCTTGTCTACTTCTTTAAAAAAAAAAAAAAAATCTAAAACTGCTTCTCTGTGCTACTTAAAAAAAAAATAAACAATACTGTATACAAACAGAAAAGGTAGGCATGTAAAAAAATATATAAAAAATACAAAATTCAACTGCTACAGAAGAAAAGAAAAGCAGAAAATGTTATCCAAACAAAAGACCTCTACAAACTGGGTGGCGGGTTTTGGAAAGTGTGCACTGCGCTGTTACCGGCACAGTGCCTTGCGAAGATATGGCTATGGGAAGAGACATGCAGGGGAGCCCAACTAGAGACCTCAGAGTACTAATGTCGTAAGCCTGTGCAGCAAATTGGGGATTGAGTGTATGTAATTGTGTGTGAGAAATATGATTGACATGGCTCAAATCATGTGTCAGGTTCTGGTTTGACTGCACATAAAAACTGGTCTATGTGTTACAACATTTAGCATGTACACTAATAGGGCACATTTCAAAACTTGTCAAACACACTTGTTGGTGCAGTGTACCGGTTGTGCAACAGTCCAGTCAGAAATTCGGACACTTGGGACTCAGTGAATCAGAGATGCTGCTACACGTTCTACACTAAGAATCGTTACAGGCAGTATACTTACCTCTCCATTCTGATGTTTGTCGCTGAGTAAAATGCCTTAAGAGTATATTAGGGACTTATTTAAAGTAAAAGAAGTTGATAGTAACACATGTGGTTGATTGATTGGGAAAATAATGTACTTTCATGATCTGTCTTCCACTAAAATCATTGAGAGAGGGTCTGTGCAAGTGATTGGGGTACAGATGTGCATTTTATGGCTCTGAGGGTGCCCACTGCATATCAGTATGGGTTGGGGTGGTGGGTGAGGTAAGACAAGGGTGGGTCGGGGGTGATAGACTAGGGGAGTAAAAAGGGGACAGTGGGGAGAAAAGTAGGGAGGATAATTGTTGGTGTCATACTGAATGCTACCATGCATGCAATGCAAAACCAATGTTAGAGAGAAAGGATCAAAGATCAAAAGGGAGAGGGGTAAAGACATGAGTAAAAGATCCCAGTCAAGTACCACAGACCTCTAAACTGCCTATAGATTACATACAACAAGAGGCTGAGGGGAGGGGCTCCGAGATGCTATGCTGAACCATTCACTGAAACAAAGGACAAGCTTGTGACACAATCAGTGATCAGGCTGTGCCAAATACAGTGGTACCTTGACAGGGTTCCCATGGAGTAAATTCAAGACTTTTCAATTCCATTTGAAATTCCATTTATAATTAACTTCACAATTGCCACTGTCCCATGTTGTCCAAATTTACTACAGTACACAAATGACATGCATCTGGTACTGAGCATCCCAACCAAAACCACATCAATGGTTTGTTGGTTCTGCAGTCGTGATTGTGGGATGTTACCACAAAAGTCATTCAGTAAATTATTTAATTATTTCTTAATGAATGTCAATTTAGAAATAAAATTGAATTTATTTAATGTTGAAAATTTTAAGATTCTTGAAAGATTGAGCAAAGACATTTTAATACCAATTAAGACCTTGTTTTTAGATTCATCGATTCAATGCCTTTTAAGAGTTTTTAAAGATCCATAGGAAGACCGCTTGAATTACCAGCGGCCCAACGTTCACGTTTTTATAACTACGAGGCACCATTTGGTCGATTCTTTGCTTTGTGCTCAGTGTGCAAGTCGGAATTACAAGTGATCTTCAGATACACTGCCGCTCATGTGGAGCAGAAATAAAGTAAGAGCAACATTTGCAGATACCCTCTTTACTGTTTGACCAGTAGAGTCACACAAATACAAAATCAAAAAATGAAATGAAAACTCACAACATGCTCCAATATTCCACAACTCGCGTCTAGGAGCTCACACAGACCAATCAGCCATGCTCCAGATGTCACGCATTATGCCCCACACTCTTATGGGCATACAGCTCAGACGCAGTTGTTGTGACTTTTGGCTTGTCAGAACATACAGTAATTCTGTTTTGTTTTTTTAATAACCAATGTATTTAATTTTTTTTAATGAATACACTTATAAATCAAGGTACCACTATACATAGCACTCTTCATTTGAGAATTTGACCACTTTTGAGGTAACAACTTTATATGGTTAGATGCTGTAGCTCAGCTCCCGGTGTCCCCCCACCTCCATCCATAAATAATAGCGCAGGAGCATAAGAGCCACTCAAGCCAGGTAAGCAGGCCACCTCTCGCCTTTTTGTATTTTTTCCACCACCCACACAGTAGTGGATGGCTCCCTCTGTGAATGAATAGGTGTTGAAGATAAACTGCCGTTTTACTGCAGCTTTACTTTTGATGCGCAATAGCGTACAATTGTATTAGATCTGGTGCTGGCTGTTGTTCCAGTCCGACTGGTTCAGGAGGTCTGGCTCAACTCCAAGGATGCAAAGAGGGCTTGGGCGGCTGGGCCTGCCTAACACGATGCTTCAGAGACCACTTTTAAAAGGGGACGGAAAAGAAGGAAGACAGTAAACAGGAAATACTCCCTGCGCTATTTTTCAGGTGCCTCTTTTGCAAAAAAATAAATAAAATAAAATGCAGTCCCATTTGCACAAGCACCATGCCAGCACAGAATGACAGAGGGTACTGTACACCGAATCACTGTGTAGTAGGGAGGGAGCGAGACAGAAATTAAGAAACAGGTAGAATAGAGATTTAGAGTGTAACAGTGGTGAGTGAGAGCAAGAAAGAGACAAAAACAGTCAAGAAAAGCGTTACAAGGACCCTAGAGACAGGAGTAAGAAAGCAGAGCGTGCAAATACAAACCGGGTCATTGCTGCTTAGCTAATAGGGGGCCAATTCGCTGCAGGAGAGAAATGTCGAACACCCCAAGTTGTGTACAATAAGATAACTGTCCTACAAACACAAACAAATTCTAAGCTGCATACATACAAACAAACACACACACACACACACACACAAACACAAACACAAGTATCCATTCACATCATCTAATGTGTGCTTTGTTGTTTTGGGGAGTGGAGTAAGCAATGCTCACTAACTTGGACTGGGTTGGGCATTAATAAATAAAGATATACAGTTGAAACCAGAAGACACACGGGCCTTTTTCAGACTGTCTGACATGAAATAAGACTTAAACCGTTCCTGGTCTAGGCCAATTAGGATTGCCAGAATTATTTCTATTGGCTAAATGTCATAATAATGAGAGAAGAACTTTTTTCGACAAGTCTTAATTACTTTTAAGTTCTCATACGACTTGGGTCAGATGTTTTGGATATCCTTTCATAGGTTTCCCACAATAGTAGGCAGGAATTATGACTAATTTCTCCTGACAGAACAAATGTAACTGAGCCAAGCTTGTTGGCCACCTTGCTCGTCCACATTTTCTGAGGCCTTCCCATGAATTATCAATAAAATACACTGACTTTGTTATCCTTAAGCCACATTGTAAGCAGTTTGGCAATATTGTCCATTTGGAGAGCCTAATTGCACCCAAGCTTTAACTTCCTGGTTGATGTCTTGAGATGTTGCATTAGTATTTGCACATGATGTTCTTTTAACATGGTGATTTTGTGAAGTGCACCGAGCCCTTTCATCCAGTTCAGTTTAGTTTAGTTTTGTCAAACCACACGACAGACATGTCTTCAAAAATGTAAGTATTTATCCCTTTGTGCATTTACAAACTGAAGTCTGGCTTTTTTATGTTTCTTTTGGAGTAATGGCATCTTCTGGAATCTGGATCTAGTGCTACGTGCTTTTCAGCCCATGTCGGTACAGTATTTGTGTCACATTCCTGCCAGTTGCAGCCAACATACAACAAGGTCTTTTGCATTTGTTCTTGAGTTAATGACATGCATATTCCGGACCAACGCATAATTATTTCTGGGACACAGAAGCAATCTCCTTCTTGAGTGATATGATGGCTGGACATTCCCAAGATATTTACAATTATGAGCTGATGAACATGCCACCTTAATGCATGTGAAAATTGCATTCAAGAATGAAACACACTTGTGCAAGTCCAATATTTTCTTCCTGATATCTTGGCTGATTTCTTACGACTTTCCCATGATGTTACACAAAGAAGCAGGGTGTTTCAGGTGTGCTCTCAATACAAGCGTGTCTCTATTTAACTCAAATATTGTCAATAAAGCTGTCAAGCTTTCAAAGACAATCTGGGTTTTCTCAAATTGTTTAAAAGGCACAGTAATCTTAATGTATGTAAAGTTCCTACTTAAAAAAAATTATGGAAAATATTCTCCTGTCATTAATCTTGTTATTTATTCATCAAATTGAATTAATTTTGGTGATCCTAACTGACCTCAAACAGGACAATTTGTCAGATTTCACACCAGACATCGAGAAAAAAACAAAAAGTATTTTTATATAGTGTATGTAAACTTCAGGCTTCAACTGTATATGAACAACTCACTTGCACTTTTGATTCAAATAGCAGCTCTATAGATAGCAACATAAAAATATTTCTCCGTAAACAAAACTTGATTAACAGTGCTTTATCCACTCCATTTTTTTATATTCTATAAACTCATCTCAAAGTCTAACAAAGGATAATGACAATGTCATTTTCAACTAAAACCAAACATCAACTTAAATGTCAAACAGGAAATGGATAGCAGAGGACACAGGGATGAGGTTTTGAGAGGTATTAATGAACACAAGATGAGCGTTCCTATTGGTTAAATTGAGTCAAGGGGACACTTAACGTTCAAACAAACCCTCCCAAAAAAATCCCTGCATCCACTCTCACAGCTAATCCAATGATGCGGGACAACAGGATGAGGCCTTACCGATTCAATGGGTTTGTCCAGGGATGCCTGCTCCAGCTCCACTTGGCCATCTTCATACTGGTCAAAGTGATTCCCGCCCTGAATGACACACATTTAAAAAGCCTATTTCACACACTTTTCTTTACTGTCATGAATTACAGAACCTCTGTTTAAATGTTATACTCTACTACTTGAAACCAAAATATAATTTAGACAACAGTAAAACCCATCACTGCCATGTCCATTGTCCACTCATCCTGCAAGAGGAATAGCCATGCAACTGCAGAACCACACGCTATGAATTTATGTTGTTTTTTTTAACTCCAAATAGGGAGTGTTTGTACGCTGAACAGATGGCTTCCTATCTTCGGCTGTGGTGGTAGGCGAAGATTGTGTCTCGTCACGTCGGTCAACCTTCACGTGAGCAATAAATGCAAAGAGTTCAAAAACAGTGATAAAATATTTGCTAAATTTAAGAAATAAAAACAGTTGTTTATATAAACAATATAACCAGGTGTTCATTCGATACACTGTATTTCTATTGTTAAGCCTGGTTAACACAGCAAGATTTCAAAATTCCCGCCCAACTTCCAAAATGTGAGAGACCCCACACGTGACAAGGAAAACAATCACGGGAGAAACAGTTTTGAACGTTCCGTGTGGTGTGCAGCCACATGGCACATTCAACACATTAGATGATTTAATTCATGAATGTTTCTTGGTTAGATGGGAAGTCTCGCAAAACCTCTCACGATGAAACGTAACTTCCGAGTAAACAAACATGGAGGACCAGTCGTGATACTGCCTGGTTTGTTTTTAGCAGGAAAATAAAAGGCATTTTTCTTTTAAAAAGAGTGTCTATAGTGCAAGCATGAACTTTCTATTGCACCATTACTGTTTTGATTTTGGATTCCCCACCGTCTTCCTCGCTTTCTGATTGGCTGCACGTCACCGTCAACCGGCTGCGTGATCGATTGTCCTCGGGGCACACGGTGTGAAGTCGGGCCAAAACAGTCAAACATGTTTCGACATCGATATCGGTCTGAGCTGGTATGATTAACTGTTAAGATTAAGATTCACTGATTGTCACACCCACCTAAGTGGGACAAAATTCACTCCCCGCATTTGACCCATCCCGTGAGCGAGCGGTGAGCTGCAGCAGCAGCAGCAGCAGCAGCAGCGGCATCACTCAGGAAACATTTGGTGATCTAACACCCCAATTCCAACCCTTAATGCTGAATGTCAAGCAGGGAGGCAAATGGGTCCCATTTTTAGAGTCTTTGGTATGACCCGGCCAGGGATTGAACACTCTACCACTAGGCCACTGAGCTGGTTAAGATTATCGTTTGGATGTCTGCGCCTCCTTACGATTTTTGGGAGGGGAGATTTTTGGCTAAAATCGGGCTAATTCCCCTGCCATGTGAACCAGGCTTAATAAAGCCCCTGGCTCAGGTCCCTGGAATAAACCTGCAAAAGAAAACTTGTTCCACAAAAATTTGAAAGTTGCTCCTCAAGTGAAGTCAATGATCTGCAAATCGGCGCCACAAAAAAAGAAAAAATCCGAGCCTTGTATTTATAAACTGGAAAAGCAGTGATTAATCCACATATTACAGACTTTTAACCAGAGGTAATGTGCGCTCAAGCCACAAATTTGTTGCAGAAGTCGCCTTGCCATGGATAGACATTCTTCCAGCAGGGAAAAATATATATTTTTCCTTTATCCGTAAAGAATAAATATTTATTTATATCATTTTATTTAAAGTTGATGCAAATCCAATTACCCCCCAACCCCATGTAGAAAAAAAAATCTGTCCGCACGGCCTCGTTTGTTAAAAAAAACAAAACACACACACACATCCACATGAACGCACACAAAAACGGAGAAGTGCCAAGCCTCTAGGGCTAGCCCAAGGGTTAAAGTAAAAACAATTCATTTGATTGAAAAAAAAAAAATGTTGAACTCTTTGACCGCCAAAAACGTGTAATAACGTTTATTAAAATCCAAATGCGTGCCGCCAAAAACGTTAAAAGACGTTAACAATGTTTTTTAATGGAAACGGGTGGAGGAAAGCCTTGGCCAGCTGTGCTGAAAGTATCAAACAGATCGAGTTAGTATAATGACTATTTATGGGCACTAGATGGCAGCGATGACTCTTTGGACAAGATCGGGTAGGGGTCAGTAGTAGAAGACGTGAGGTGGAGCTAGAGTGTTGAGGGGAGAATGGCTGAGAAAGCGAAAATGGCGACCGGTTGCAAGCAGCTCACGCTTGAGCATTTTTTTTCAAAGACGAAAAGCATCGACCAGTGCTAAAGAGCACATTGATGATGATGATGGAGACTCCGAGCTTGACGCCGAAGTTGAAGCGTTGACGTGGCGGCTTCGACCACGTCGTAAAGCCTCACCGGCTAGCAATGCTAACGCTGGAAAACGTGGTGCACAACCGAGCACTTCTGCACAGGCGGACGTTCAATCGGATGATGAAGAGTACCCTGAGTCCAATGCATATTCATCGGAGGAGTGGATAAGATGGATCAGAACATCTCTTACCACCCATTCACGCGGAAAACATTTAAATGGCACAAAAAATGTGTTGCCTATCTATTTCAAATATGCATGTTCAATGCATATATCCTGCACAAAACAAAAAATCCAGGGAAGTGCCAACACTTTTTGGAGTTTATCCGGCTAGGTGGTGAGAGGGTGGCTGTTATCAAAAAACACTTTTTCATTGTTGGTGGTAGTGTTTTATAGAAGTAAAGCAATATTTAGGTGTTTGTGGCATCATTCATGGGGGGAAAAGTGTCAAATTCACTAGAGTGCATGAAATAATATTGTTTCACAAAAAGTTTGATTTTTACGTATTTTGGTCGAAAACAGCATTTGGGTGAAACTGACCTATTTTCTATTGTTGATTACTGAAAAACTGAATGAGGTAGAAACAAACTTTTTTTCTGATGAAAGATGAGAGTTCAATCTTTCATTTGGTAGTATCTGTGTTTCCATAGTCCAAACACAAAATTTTCTTTGGACCTTGAAAGATCAGACAAAATGCTCTATATCAGCTGGCACACCCACATGCTCTCTTTTCTGAAAATGTTTGGCAGTCAAAGAGTTAAATTGACTGTGGTCAATTAACACAAATTTAAGACCTCACCCAAATAATTCAATACTTTTTCAATAATTTTTAAGGTGGTATTTCCAAATTATAAAAATTCAATGCTTGAAAGCAATGTCAGTTTAGTGATGGGACCATAAACAAACAGCAGTCCACATGGGGACTTATTTATGAGGTGCATTTTCAAAATGACGGAAATCCTTCGTCACGACGGAGAACTTTAACCCATGCTCTCGGCGGCAGTAATTAGCCAAATACTGCTCGACAACTTCCACCATACGTCACACTAACACAGACTGCACACAATACTTTTAATACTTTAAAAAATGTCAACTGTAACAGTCAATCAGAGTGACTACATCATAAACGGAGCATAGAGGAAAACAAAGAGAATAAATACAAAATTAAAAAAGCTACACTTGTGTTTTTTTTTTTTTTTAAACAACTTGAGGTACAGTACGTGTGTAGAGCGATGACGTAAAACTCAGTTTACGACGGTCACGCGCAAACACGGTTCCGGAGAAATCCGCAAATCTCCACTTTGGCCGGAGGTTTTGGAAACCGTCGTTTTTAAAGGGAAAAAAATCCCCAGAGTGGATGACAGGGCAAAACGCGGAAAAATATCTCCAGTTTGCAAAAACCTTTCCTATGTGTAAACACACAACAAGGCCTATGTTGTGTAGCCCTACTAACCCAACACAATACAGTATTTTTTTTCCCACATACTTCAGTTCAGACTTGAAATTGCTGAGAGGCCAGAGAATGTGATTTCACTAGCACAATATATGAGCCCACTATGAAGTGATTTGGTGCAATGCTGCTCACTAATTCAGATTAAAACAGGAGCCTGCATCAGCACCAGCAATGTTAGGGAGGGATTATGATGAACAGAACTGCCCATAGAAGAGTGAATCGATCCCCCCCCCACCCACCCACTGTCTCACTCTCCTTTGGGTGACTGATATCAGACCACTGCATGTGCTTGCGGTGCAGCACTAATATGCTGCAAATTTGTATTCTCTGGACTCTCTCCAATCCACATAACAGTATGAAATAGGGTTTGGCAAATTGGCATGATTAAACAATTTGATACATTTTGTTGATGATTCAGGTCCCATACTGCATTTTATCTTTCTTGTTAATGTGAAGTATGGTAATCCCAAATTTTCCACATTCTTCTTTTACGTACTCTGTCTTCCTCAGAGGATGCAGTGCCACCAATCTAGGAGTCCTGCTTTGTTGGCACTGCATCAATCTATTTCTTTACAGAGTGGTGCGTAAGAGTAAGACTGCATTAACATTGGCCAATGAGGAAAAAACGATCCCTGCGTAGTTTCAAGGCAGAAAGAGAGAGAGAGATTTTGTTTCAAGTTACTGGTGCATTTTTTGTAATTGAAACGATTAATTGTTGCAACGCTATTTTTGACATGAGAAAATTATTGCTTTGTCTGATTTGTCAATCAAATAAAAGTACTTGAATGTCTTTCTCCCTAAGGGAAATGATAAAGAGTATCAACCAGCTCTGCGTGTCCTCTAAACCTAAAATAACAGTGCAGTGTGTTTCTACGGCTCCAGATAAGCCGCCTGTGTAAAGCACAATACAGGACAATAGAGTGTGCAGTTTGCAGCAATATCCACAGATGCTTCCGGCGGCCAGTTGCTTAGAAGCGGGCGTTGCTCCGTGGTTAAACCTGTCTGAATACCAGGACCAGGACATTTCAGACTGCATTTCTCTCATAAACAACATGCACTCCTTTCCCATTAGTAACAAATAAGGTGGCTGTAATTGGGGAAGCAATGTCACCAAATTGCTATGCACATAAACAGGTCATGGGGTGGAATGCATGCGATGTTACAAGACAGTTGTACATTGTCTGCATCATTTTCCTGCGTTCAACACTTTTAACTCCGTTAAATTGTGTGCCGCCTCCAGCCTGAGACTGATATTGCTCAACACAGCACTGCAACTGTGTTGATTGAGCTTGGCAGCAGAGTATTTCAACTGCAGTTGCAGCGTTGCGCCCCTATAGAGGCGCTATATCAACAGCAATGCGCCGCAACTCTTGCACACGCCCATTTCCGGTTTCAAGCAAGCGAGACAGAGCGAGCACTGCAGCCGTCGCCAGTGTCTTAATAAACTATGGGTGCACAATAATATCCCTAGCCGATAATTATCGGCAATTATCGACCAATTTGACGTCATACAGATGAACCAGATAATAAAGAAATTTATTGGTGCCGATAATATTCGACTTGCATGTGTTGTTCCATCTATTGTGGTTGTGGCTCAAGTTGTACCCAACTCAACAAAATTCCTCACACTACTTCAACTCCTCACAAAATTCAATGAAGTACAGACGTGCTAGGGGTGTTGAAAAAAATTTGATTCTGCAATATATCGCGATATTACAGCATGCAATCCTCAAATTGATTCAATATGCGTCCGAATTGATGTTTAAACATCAATTTTAAATGGAAATATTCAACAAAACATCTTTAGGCATGGAAAAAATTTATATTATTGGAACATTAAGCCTTAATATTTTTATTTCAATGCTATTCAAACAAGAAACAGATTGCAAAAGATTGTTTGTTAAATGTGGCTCCGTTATAAGCCTGGAATTTCAGATATATACATTTTCATAAAAGTCTTAGTGTGTACATGTACAAGTTTACTGATTACTATTATTTTTTTTATTTTAAAAAAATCACAATAATGAACTTATAGATTTGTATTTATCTGTATCAAATCGAATTGTGACCTATGAATCGTGATACGGATCGGATCGCCAGTTACTAGGCAATTCACTCCCCTAAGACGTGCATTAGTTGCTTTTTTTGACTGTTTATTTACACTTCATTTTTTGGAACCCTGATCTCGTTATGTTTTATTACCGAACTGAATTATTGCCTTCTAAAGCGAGAGGCACACATTTGACTTGTTTATTTTATATTTTGCAATACTGTCAGGGATTTGACTCCACTTGTTGTTAAAGTTAGTCCCTTGGGGGGCCCTGAGGTGTTGCGCTTGCTCTGTCCTGGCAGGGGTCGACGGCTCCCCTCTTTGGTGGAGATTTTCATGCATGCCAGATCCACCACACCAGCATCTATCGAAACTCAAACACAATCTGCTTCTTCCTCTGGTCGTTGAATCGGTGGAGGCTGATGTCTGTGGATCTCACTCTGCTTCATCTGTCCTTCCTTCCTTTCCTCAGTCTCTCCTTTGGCCTCTTGAGGTCTCCCTAATTTGTTGGAATTTAGAGGTTTCTGGGGTTGGTGAAAGACTCTGGTTGGTAACCCGGTGGGTAGTAGGTAATGTCTGGTCGGTGCTGGATTTCACTTTCCTTTCTTTTCTTTGATCCTTCCTCGGGTCTCCTGACAACCTCACGACTCTAGCTGGATTCTGAAGTATTCGGTTTAGGTGAACGGTATGGGATTTTTAATAAGTTTTAGGTGAACTAATGAGTACACACTCACTCACGCACGCACGCACGCACGCACACACACACATATATATATATATATATATATATATATATATATATATATATATATATATAAAATTTATTTAAAAAAAATAAAAATAAAAAAAAGGTTTTGCAACAAGAAATTAAATATTTATCGCAAAGAAGCACAAAAAAAATCTGCAGTGGACTCTAGATGTGTTCAATGACCACGCATGGAGTAGGAAATCTCAGACATGTATAGAAAAAGATCAGAGGACTGAATGTCATTGTTTTTCGGTATTGTTCCAGATGTTTGAAGTTTCAGTACCTGTTTAGAAGGAACCTGTTTGAATAATTTTCACTTTTCTGTGGTAAAAGTTAAAAGATCCCGTGGCAGGCCAGGGAATGGGATACAATTCTTTACGGGAGTTAGTACTTTGGCACAACACTCTTGAGTAGTCACTAATACTGATACCAAATATGCTATCACTATTAACTAAAACTCCCCACCCAAAAATGGCTGTTTTTTTTTAAGAACTATACAGTATATATTAGGGGTGTTAGAAAAAAATCGATTCGGCAATATATCGCGATATTACAGCGGGCAATTCTCGAATCCATTCAATATGCGGCCAAATCGATTTTTAAACATACATTTTTTATGGGAATATTCAACAAAACGTCTTACTTAGGGTTGAGATTCACACATTAAGCATGGAAGAATGTTATATTAATGGAACATTAAGCCTTAATATTTTATTTCAGTGCTGTTCAAACATGAAAAAGACTGCAACCTCTTTGTTAAATGCAGTGGCTCAGTTATAAGCCTGAATTTTCAGATAAATAAATACATTTTCATACAAATCTTACAGTGTACATGTACAAGTTTACTGATGAGTATTTTCTAAATTTGAGTTAAAAAAAAAAAATCGCAATAATCAATTTATAGATTCGTATCGGGATTAATCTGTATCAAATCAAATCGTGACCTATGAATCGTGATACAAATCGAATCGCCAGGTACTAGGCAATTCACACCCCTAATTTATATATGTAACCTGGCAATAGCCAGATTGATATTGTGATTCACTCAAGGGAGTCCTTCACAATGTCAATCTGGAACTGCTTCACGGTGATTTGGTCGGGAAAGGCGGGACATTCTGTACAATACTTGGAGCTGATTGGACAATGCAGCATTGTGCACATTTGTTTTGGTCTATCACGTCCACGGTTGAAAATGTCGTCTTCATTCTCATCGAAGGAGGTAAAAAAGCACAACATCTTTACCAGCTAAAAATGCACGATGCGCCTCTCGCTGTTTAACATTCAACAAGGAAACGGTGAGTAATTCTGCAAAAACAGAATTAATTGCAGCGTCCATTCGTCCATGTTACGTTTGTTTGTTTGTTTGCCCCGGCGCTGGCTTCCTGGTTTTGTCACAGCTGCATTATCACTCCCCCAAACACAATGTAGCTCTGTGATTAGATGGGTGGAAATCAAAGGGCTCGGTACAAGATGTATTCTTGGGAATTTGTGAACTCACAAATACCGCGAGAATTCAGCTTGCAGAGCAAAGTTAATTTATGTCCCGATATATTATTTTTCCTTAAAATTACATGAAATTAATGGCAACTATCTATCAACTACCGTAACATAAGACTGGTATCGGCACTGATGCTGATACCTGGTATTGGTCGTAGCCCATCCCTAGTCAGGATGGTACGACCTCTGCCTCAATTTGAGCCACGAAAAACCCTGGACTGTAAAATACAGCCCTATACAACTAACACATATTTCATGAAATTATAAGACTAAGAAGATGATGTGGGAGAGGTTGGGGATGTCAATTGTCAACTAATAATAAGTACAAGTTTTTAGGGTTCAGCACTGACGGCACAAAATGCAGTGTTTTGTACTGGGTGTGGTCGCAAAGCACAGATAACTGAACCATGCACCAACTCCTAAAACCCAGATTGCCATAATGATTAATTAAGAGCAGTACAAGTAAATAAACATACAGCACAAATAGTGTAACGCATGTGTAATTGCTTCATTGCCATTTACAGCATGTACTGACAGTACGCTCAGACTGACTCAACTGCATCAGTAATTATAGATATTTAATTTGTGCTTTATTCACTATTTAAGACAATAGTCCGCCGGGTGAATTCAACTACTAAGAGCACACCGAACAGACTTTTGCAGTATACCAATCAAGAAAACGTCACTGTCACTGCATGGTAATGTTAACACGAATGCACAATAAACGCACTTGTTTGCGACGTGATGCTGGCTAGCCATGCTTCGTTAGCTTAAGTCGATAAATATCAGTCCTGTCAAGGTCATTAACGAGCAATTCGGTGTCAATTATCAAATGTATCGCTGCGTGGTTTGTAGGTGGTTATTGTTGCAGAGGCAAACGAGTATTACGGTTAAAAAAAACTACGCTAGATGTTAATTTAGACAACGCCATAACATCGAAAAGGGGAAGTGAAATTGAGCCGCAGTGCACTGCCGTTAGCCTAGTTAGCTGTGAATGCTAACGAGCAAAACGGATGTAAAATGAATCAGCTGTCAGTGTTCGTGGTAGTTTAACTGTCCCGAGACATCGCAAAGGACGCACAGAAACAAACAAAAAAGAAACACACGAGTGGCGTTTTACCTGGAAATCACGCTCTTCGGTGAAACGAGAAAATCTGTCGGCCATTTTCTAAACACAGCAGCTTCTCTTTGCTGGCCGTGTGTGTCCCCCGGCTGAGCGCACCGCTGTGATGCGCACTCGGTGGACTATTAGCTGCTAATTAGCCTCGAGCTCGCTAACATAAGACGAGCAAATTGATAGGGGCGTTATTGTTGAACACGTCACTGCTAAAACTATCCGGTTTGAAATATCACCCTTTTCCAAATCATATATTTCTTAAAGTGTACTGAAAGTAATAACTAATATTTGTTGGCACAGTACTGTGTTACCAGGAGGATACTAGTTTACACAAGACTATTGTGTCTCCACCTAGTGGTAATATTATACTTACGCTTTTTTGTGTGTTTTCGACCTAGTAGAGATTCAGTATTGAATAACAGAAATAAAATAAGAATTGTGTCTTTGATTTTAATAAGTTGGAGTAATGTAAACGAAACGAAAGACGTTTGAATATACTGCAATTTGTTTATGAAATAGTCAAGCGGAACTCTGCTATGTCAAGTTACAATTAAACCTGCCCACCCATACAGGCGATAACAACCAATTTTAACTTCAAATTAAAATACTCGGTTCTATTTGTAAAATGACAAATAAAGTCACGACACTAGAATCTAATGAAGATTAAAGTATTTTAAATGTTTTCACATTGCTTAACTTCAAAGTATTATGCATCTTTCATTGCTGATGCGGTAAAAGTCCGAGTTTAACATTTACTTTGAAAAAATAACTCAGCCAGGAAAAAACACGAATTAACTCAAACTTACTTTCCATCGCCAACAAACGACCAACGCCTACACGGTGCCCGGCAGTAAGTAAACAAATATCATCTAGATTTTATTTTTTAGAAATTTGTTTGTCTCCTAATATTGTCTCCTTTATCCGTATTCTTCGCAAGGTCAACATTTCACGCAAAATAAACCTATTGTCTGCCTATTTCCGGTCTGGCAAGGACGTTTTCTTCTTTTCCTCAAAGTTTATGTGGCAAAAAAAAAAGACATGTCAGCAGTAAAGTTGGAAACAAATAGTATTATTCGTCAAATTTCGTTCCAAAATGTCGGTATCTTTGTCTGCTTGTGCCTTGTCGGTACATTAGCTTAGTGAGAGAGAGAAAATAAACTTGAGGCCCGTCTTGTTGCGGTTTTTCACATTACTCAAACTCTCGCCCAAAAATCCGACGTTGTTTTTAAGTTTAAGCATTTAAATGGTCTAGGCAAGAATTTCCAATGTTCACTCAATATGTTCCATCAAAACACATAGCTGACACGTTAAACTGGAAATAAAGCGCAGAAAGACTACCGGTAGTTATATTAAGTGTAAAATTGGTGGAATAGCCAAAATCTTATTGTCAGTTGTCTAATTGCAGGGATAAATGTTTTAAATTGACTACAACGTCACTGAAAAGATGTGATTTTTGTGTGTGTTTTTTTACAAAGCATTTTTGCCGTGACCGGCAATTCTCCTGCTAGCGCTATTTTGCCGTGAACGGTGCTTCACCTTCACGGAGTTTTCATTTTGTTTTGCCACCCAAGATAGGCTGCTGTCGCCTGTCGGCATCTGCCTAATTAACTATTCCAAGCCTGCCTCGCAAATCAAAATGGCGGTCAATTCGGTGAAAGGAAACTTTCAATTGAAAAGCACTGGACTATTTACCGTTGTAACTAATTTTATCTTGATTTCAAAATGTGATGAAGTGCCGTTTGACTACTATGACAAGCTGTCTGATTTGTGTGCTATTCACAGGAAAAAGCAATACAAGTCGTCGTTTTTGCATTGCGAAAATAACAGAAATGCCCGGATGTTCGGAATTGTCAATAACCGTTTGGTTTGGTTTGGTTTATGGTTTTATTGAACATATAAACATGAAGAAAACACATTACAAGTATAAAATATAAGTTAAAGTAAAAAAGAAAAACAAGAATAGGAAGAGAGAAAAAGTTTATATGTTCAAAAGGGGTAGGAGGCAGTTAAAAACATATCTAGTCCTACCCCTTATCCGTTTCATGTTGATACAATAATAAGGTTAATGTCTTTCAACAAAAGAAAATGTATCAACCCAGTCATATATACAAGTGCACTTTAACATACGCACATTTGCTAGCAACATATGTACATGAAATTCATAGGCATATACCATAATACATTTATGAATCATATCCTCTTACTCACCGATACAATTTTCATTACACTCATATCGATACATCCAAAGAAATTACAGCATATATGTTAATTGGTTGCAATAAAAAAAAAATGTACAGAGCAGGATTTAAACCCATGCCCTCATACTTCCGTGGTGAGTGGTAACCACCTTTATCATTATTCCACGAGCTTTTACACATTTACCAGCGCAGAATTTGTACTTGTAGTTCTCACGTGATTCACGGCAAGTGGCGAGTTGCTGGTCATGGCAAAAAAAATACACTTTGTTTTTGTAATACCTAAACACCAAGTGACTGCATTTTGACTGCATTTGAATTGGAATGCAAGTGCAAGCACTAATCACCTGCTATAAAGTACAATTGATTTGATGGCAACATACGCCAAAGAACAATTATAATACAGTAAGTTAACTGACAAAAAGCAACATAAAGCTGCAAGCAGCAATGAACGGACCTGCATACCCATTTTTTCACTGTGAAAGAAAATTCTAAATGATCATTACATTTTGACGCCATGGTCTGCCCACATTGGTGTTTGAGTTATTTTTATTTTTAAATCACAATATTACATCAGCTACTTGCTTTCATATGGGCATCATTTGAGTGAATTCCCTCATAGTTCTCGAGTGCTTGGTGTGACTGGTTGCTTCAATCCAAAATGGTCCACTTCCTGTTCAATGTCCGACATGGATCCTTGAGAAATCTTCGTGGACTTGCCCACCCATTTTGGTGTCTTCTTCTTCTACTTCTTCTTCTTTCTAATTTTCTATGAGGTGCAGTGCATATTGGTCAAGTGCAACACACATTTTTATTAATTAACTGCATACAAACACTGTACATGCAATCAGCAAATTACATGAATTTGATAATAGGGTGGGCAATGACAGGATGGACAGTTTTGGCTCATGTTAGCATCTAATGATCACATAGTAGATGGACATATACTTACCAACATGATTATGTTAGCAAACTGTGTATTGTTTTTCGAAAGTTTTTTTTATGTCAATTGACATTTCAGTATGACATAGTGCACATGTTAAGGCAGACTTCATCTGAAAACAAAAACGTTAATATTTGTCCTGCAACTACCCCACTGCTTCAGTCTTCAGAGGGTTTCTCAAAGAGGCAGTTACCCCATAATGACAGTGTGAACAGAAATTTTAGGGACACATGCAAAATGATAAATTTACTGTAATTCTGAAAATAGAATATACATGATCAAAATGATCATTTTGTCAAATCAATGTTTTAAAAAAACATTATTCACAAACACTAGTGTTTAAAAGAGCAATATGGGAAATGCTAAAATTACTGTTACATTCAATACAAAAAAAATACATGCAGGAAACACAATTTAAGAGACTTATCTATGTACTGGTTTGTGTGGAAATGTTTGGCCACTCATAATAAGACCTATAGTTTCACTATTCTATATTTTCATGGTGAATAGTGATTCAGATAAGAACACCAAAGGCACTTTACAGTGATATTTGACCCCAAAATAACATTGTTGAAAGACTCCATACAGAACTTGTTTCTGCTGCTAACAAGCAGTGCACACGAGACAGTCAATATTGCAGGTTGTTGTATAATTATCATCAATTATTTTCGAATATAGTGGCAAGTGGCCATTTACAAGAGTTGCCAAGCATCCTGTGTGCCCCTTTTCACTATTATTACTAAAGGCTTTGGAATTTCATTAATCTGTGTGGGTGTGTGTACACTGTATGCGCCACAAGTTAGCTCAAGATAGCCACTGTTGCTATGCAGAATTAAAATTGAGTACACTCAAAGTAAGAGGATTCAGTTAACGTGTTTATTATTGTGAATGTAGTTTAAAGTCAAATGTTGTATTTCATAGAAGGCTCAGTGCAGGTGCTTTCATTGCTGCAGCCACCTCTAAAATGTGAGATGTTTACATTTTCTAGAAGAGTTTTGATCTTTTCTCTTTGAGAAATTGTATATTTCCCCATATTTAGATTAGTCTGACAAAGTGATTACTACCAGAAACCAAGGCCCAAGTGATTTAATCGGCCAATGTTAGCTCTTTTAAAATCTGCAAAAATTAGCAGTTTGTTTTCTTTTTTTACACTGTAACACATTACAACATAAGACAAAATTAATGACATTCTACAAAAGTAAAAACAATTGCCGATTTTTCTCCCTGATGAAATTGTAAAATGAAACAAATACTAGAGGACAAAGTATTATATAGAACAGTCAAATGTTCTAGCTTATTGTTGTCAACATTTAGCGACCAAAAAGCGAGTTATTTTGTTAATTATAGTTTTTTTTTTTTAATTAACCCCTCGGCGCAGGGCTGGACTGGCACAAATAATCGGCCCTGGCATTTTGACTTAGGCCCGCCAGACCAGCCCAATTCCTGACCACCCTTGGCTACTTACGTAGCTCTACCACTGATGTTTATTGGTTCAGTTTGCTCTCTATATTGTAAATGGATTAATGGGCTGCTCCCTCTAAAACGTGGGCCAGTCTCTCTGGGTATAATGTCGCAAACTAATAATTGAATAGCACCACATCGGCCCCAAAAGACACCGGCCGACCGGGCATCTGCCCTGTATGGCAGATGGTCAGTCCAGCCCTGCCTCGGCGGTTTTGTGACCCGTTTTGGGCCTTTTGATGGTTCTGACCAAGCCATTTCAAAATAAAATACTACCCACGAATTGGACAATTAATCCATGATCAGAATTGTATTTTGAGATGTTGTTATTATTATTGATTATTATTATAAGACTTAATTATTATGATAATTATAATAAAATGCCATTCAATATCGGAATCGATTTTGGCCTAAAAAAAAAAATCTTTATCTAAAATCAGGCTTTAAAAAGAGCTATTATCAACCGAAATCTGCCGGCTGTACCTTGCATCGCACCCAACGTCGTCTGGGATAGACTCCTGTTGACCCATGACCCAAATGAGGACAAACGCTATGGAAAATGGATGGAAAGAAAAATAGGGCGAAAAGTGTGCTTTTATTCTTAATTTTTTTTGGGTGGGGGGGTCAGGTGACGTTTTAACTTGTGAACTTCTTCTTCTTTTCCTTTCAAACAAAATCCATAATGTCTTCTTTAAGATCCATTATTGATCCAAGTGGAACCAATTTAGCTATTGTCGCTGCTGGACATCACGCTTTTCTTTTTTTTTCTTTTTCTTTTTTGCTTAACATCCGTTGAGTGTGGTCTGCCCAGAGCCAAATAGGTTGTGTCAATGCATTTCCCCTATGTCACCCGACTCCTCCCACCAAAGGCGCAGCGGACTGCAGCAGCAGTACAGTGAGTGTCGAGACTAGAGCACAAAGAACAGGCCCTTATTGCTATTTACGCTCATTTGGAGGGAAACGTTAGCTCAGCGACGCTATCGCTCAAATAGTTTTGCGGTTGTTTTTGCTCTGAGACTCTGCCTGTCTTCCTTTATTACGCTGCTTCGGGGTGTGCCTTCAGAAGGAAACGACATTTGGATCGCTTTGTTCTGCAGAGCCAGAAGGTAATGACCTCACTCCACCGACTGCTTGAAATATGTGTCTGCATGCTGATATTATATCCGTTGTGATTTTGAGTGAGAACTGGCTCCAGAGAAGCTTCCTCCATTATTACAGTGTGTGCACTAATGGTTAGTGTATTGTAACACGCCAAGACAAGAAATACTAGTTCATTGTTACTGTCTAAAGTATCACGCACTTCCCTAACTGGAACCAAGTGCTTGAGTTATTTGATGACACGACTGTGCTCAGCATGCCTGGCCGACTAGGTTTCCTGTGCCATCTCTACCCGCTAAAAAAACATTTAGTTTGTGTACACCTACTCTAAAGTATGTTAAATAAATGGTCATTTATTGTGTTTCTGTACGCTCTTCTGCAGTTGGACATTGTAACCCCCCCACCACCCCCGTTGCTTCCTGTCCTGGAAATGCCACTGCAGCTGAGTCAAGTCAGCACGCATTATAAATGTCATCAGTGGTGTTGGGTTTAGTTTTCAGGACAGGTGGTAGTAGCAAAGTAGACTGGGAAATAAACAAAACAACACATTCAAACACATTTTCATTGGATTTTGAGCTACTTTAAGAATACATAGAGCAGTGGTTCTCAACCGCTTACCCCAATCCAGCCTGTTTTCCATGTTTCTCTCAACCAACACATCTTATCAGCCAGCTTTGCATGAAGCCTGATAACGATCCTCAGCTGTGTTGGCTGAGGAAGACAAGGAAAACAGGCTGGATATGGGTACTCAAGGACCGGGGTTGAGAAACACTGAGAATGAAAGTGAAATTTTAACATGCAGTAGTGTCTGTTGTTAGACAATAGCAACATTGCTACTGTATATGGTTGAGGAAGTGAACTTAAAGCTCGATGTTTGTTGTTGCATTGCCAAGAGCAGAAAAGAGAGAGTACATTTCAAATGTGGTCTTTCTAATCAGGAAGTGACAAGCAAGATTTTCGTGACGCAGGTGTTTTTGAAAATTCAACCCATGATGCTAATTTATTTTGCTTTGGATGTTTTGAAGTAGGAGGAACAATTATTTGAATTCAAATGGGCACTGCAATGTAGAAAAAAACATTTGTTTTCAAATCGCAAAAAACAACAACTTAATCTTAATATTGGTCGTTCAGAAGAATTTTATGTATATTTTATTTATTTATATAGTTATGGTGTCTAGATATTGTTCAGTGATTTAAGAAGTGCAGTCCACATGTTTATACTGTATATTGTTACTTCATGAAACATCACATGACGTGATAAAGGCACAGATTTGTTTGGATTATTGTTGTAATCTGATTTATGATTAAATGATTTATGTTTACACCACTCTTGTTTGATACAATATTGTGAAGTTGTCCTAGTGAACATGTAAAAGACTGCAAGTCAAAGTGTTTAGAATCTTAACAACTCTTAATTAATAATAATAATAATAATGCATTATATTTATAGGCGCCTTTCTCGACACCCAAAGACAATTTTAAAAACGATTTAATTAAAAACTCTGTTAAAAAAAATTAAGTACAGTAGATACATAATATGTATTTCATATAAATTAATGGTTCATGGACCAAAACATTAATAAATCTAAAATAGTTTATTGTATAATACAGATTAATTTATTGCTTGTGTTTGTAAAATAAATAAGTAAATGGGGACATGGGGAAAAAAATTAATTGCAGATTAAAACACAATAGCAATATTGGGGGGGGAAATTACAATTAGATTATTTTTCAAAATTGTTCAGCCCTAGTTTGAAGCAGCCATTTTTGTATGATTTTGGTCATTTCCACAGTTTCGTCGACTAACTTAACTGATTGCTCCCAGTTTTAGTAGTTTAGTAGACAGATGGGTAATGCCAAATTGCAAAACATTCGAGTGTATGTCATTTTGTGTGGTGGAGAATGGGGGCAATAATGCATGAAACTCTGGTAAGATAAGTTTATAAATTCTGACCCGTAGCCAGTTTTGCTTAGCAGGCAGTTAGCAACATGAAATTGAGTAGGCTTATCTGTCATGAGTAGGCCCACAAAAAGTTTTAAGGAGCCTTGTCGGAAAACAGAAAGGACATGTACCATTTTCAGCCTTTCAAGGGGTCTTTTAAAGGCCAACTTTTTCTAGAGATTTTGTCCGATTGCCATATAGAAAACACACTGTGTTTCTTTTCCCCAAATCACGCAGCAGGCAACATGGCAGTGAGGCAGCGGATATTCAACTCCACCGCTCCGTTCTCCGGGTCGCCGCTGGCCGACCTGAAGGCCTCGTACCCCAAATGCACAGCTGCGGACAAAGGGACACAGCAGCACCGCAAACGACAGCAACAGCAAGGGGAAGAGGAGGAGGACGAAGAGCAGTGGAAGAGCAGCAAAGTGGACTACATTGCATGTTTGAGCCCGCTGTTGAACAAAGTGTTGACTCAGGGCACTGCTGAGCAAGTCGGAGAAACACCGCTGAAGAGCTCACCCTTCATTGCACAGGCTGAATGTAAATAGGAAGATTCCGTTATAGCCAAGAATGATAAAGTATCATCATCTAACCTGGCACTCTCCTCTAGGTGAAACCCAGGACTCCCAGGAATTTAGTCCATCCTGCTTTGAACGTTCCTATCTTCCCTCCTCTGGCTGTTTTATCGTCAGGTATCATTTACACACTGAAAGTCATACCATGGCAGAGGCGACATTGTTTAAATCCATAATTTCGCTTCAGTCTGCAGCCAGAGCACAACAACGTGGCGTGTCCTACCACAGCCTCCGTCCAAGCGCCGGCCCCATGCGGCCCAAGGAAGAAGCCTCGAAAAAGAGTGAAGCGCAAAGGCCGGAAAAAAGTCTTGTGGGAGAAGAAGAAGAAAGAGGAGGAGGAGCAACAAAGCAGATACCACACAGATACCGCAGTGCCCTCTGGAGTCCCTGAGCAGGAGAGCGGGAGTTCCCTGGAGTACATCCTAGTAAGAGTAATATTTGGCTAAACTTTTTAATCACTGAATTAATTAATCAATTAAGGCCTAAAGCGCCTGGCAAGCACATGCCTCTAAAACCTATGAGTGACTTTAGAATCACCCCCGAAAAAAGTTTTCCTGGAAATTCAACAATATTAAAAATAATTGATATCTCAGCTCCTGAAGCAGATAGAAACATAATTCCAAAAATATTTCAGCGCTTACACCTGTGGCGTTAACAAAAACCTAAGTTTGTATTTATTATTGTAAACCTTCAATATATATATTTTTTAATTCAGCAAACAACTGTGTAGCATCTGCGGGTATATTTACCTGGCTTCAACACTGGAGCGTAGTTGTAATAACCTCGGGGAATCAAGTGGTAATTATTTGTCATCCACTCCGTCACAAAGCCATTGAAATTTTCAACACCCTCATTGTCTACAAACATATTTCTTAATATGTCACTGTCAACTGGTTACACCGATTCAAAGTCCTCCCGCGCCGTTCTCAATCGCGTCATTTATTTCATAACTCCCGCGAATCCGCGTCAGCCATAAATGCTCGAATAAAATTCCAAGACATGCTACGAGGCCCATGTCACCCTCTTGTGTATATTCTGATGCATTTCATTGGCTAAGAGACCAAGAATTGGTCAAAACAAAACAAAATGATGTATCCGCTCTCCCGCTCTACTGCGGTAATGCACTCCCGGCCTTAATGGGTTAATCAATCCAGGGCTAGCAGGAGTCAACAGCCATGACCACTACGCCAGTGTTGGACCACTACCTTTCTTCAGGACAGGGCCCCGACTTGGCCAGTTCAAATCACAGCCACCGGAAAAAAAATTAAGGGTTGGCATCAGGGGGGTTAGATCAGAATGAGTGGTACTTTAACCTTTAACCTTAAAATAATGAAACAACCAGAAACAGCATATTATGATGACGCAAAAAAAAAAAAAAAGTAACAGTTGCACGTTTGCCTGGATAAATGGGCAATAATTGGATTTAGCCTCATGTCGCTAGCTTTGGCTAGTCTGATTGCCGTGAGCCTTAATAGATTCACACCAGCGGCAGGTGGACATCAGAATGCCGGTGAGGAACAAGGGCAGTGGTGTGAAGTGACACTTGGTCGTCAGGGGTGTGGATGCAAAAGTAAGTATATACAGTTATAGAAAAGGGATAACACATGAAATAATTATTCTTTGGAAGAAAAAAATACATTCATCTCATAACATGTGTTACTTCGGTATACCTCCTTTTGCACCTCCCTATATATATGTATGTCTGTGCTTGTGCCGCCGCTGCATGTGATGTAGTAAATACATTCTCAACGATTGGCTGTCTGTGACACGACGCCATGAACAGTTCACATCAGCAAACTACGGCAAAATGAGCAAAGGAACAAAACTTCCACTTCCACTTCCAACACTTCATCCACACCACCCGGCATACAACCATGCAAACGCCGCCAGAATCGCTCAGCTCGCATTGAGTGTGAGCGCAGCATTCATGTGGAGGGTACACTGCCATAGCCTTCAATGCAGTTGTGTAGTATAAATATGCTAAATATTAAATAATCAGTAAAACATGACATATTTTATTATGATTATCTGAAATCATCATGCTTTTCGCTCTTGTAGGATGATTTGCTGCGAGGAGAAAGGAGCCCCCTCAGTTCCTCGTGCTGCAGCAGCGTGGAGAGCTCCGATGAGGAGGATGTAGCGTCCCCCCTCTATCGCAGCAAACTCTACAACACAGGCTCCAGCTGCTCCCCGCTGACCTGGGCCAAGCCATTCCCGGCGGGCACCCTGCGTAGCCTCTGCTCCTACGGGCCAGACAGCGACTCGCTCAGTAGTGCCGGCGACTGCTCGCTGGCCCTCGTTGGCCTGCGAGGCAGCGTAAGCCAGGGAGATCCGTGCTATGCGGGGCCATTCTGTAAAGAGGTGGAGCGCAGCGCGTGGGAGGAGGAAGAAGACAAGTGGCCGTCCGTCGACAACGAGGGCATCATTTTTTATAACAAAGTGAGTTATTTTTTTTATATATATATATTTTTTGACACATTGTGCATTTGTTTATTTATTCATTTGAAACAATTCCCAGACGTCTTAACATGTCTGTGGCATATCGTCCATACAGTATATACAGTAATTACTCAAATATTCGCTTTGGCTTTGGCCGAGTAAAAAAAAATTATGAAAAGGTGAATTTTTAAGAAAATTCCAAACCGCTAATATGCGGTATTAAACATATTTACTTTTCTTTTTTTCTATGAAACCTATTGACTAAAGAGCTCACCTTTTGACATTTTTTTCCTGAAACGCAAGATGATATGTGATGCATCCTATGCATTTTCGAAATAATATAGTAATACTGTACAATAATTGGTTTCAAGGTAGCATGTTGAAGTGAGAGACATGTTTTCCCTGGGCACTGCTTGAGCCTTGTACCTTGAGTGCCTTCTCTATGCAATAGCAGAGCCCAAAATGTGTAAACAAAGCAAGTGCCCATGAAACAGTAAAAACATGTTTGTAATGCAGTGGCATTCACAGAGATTTTGGGGGGCATGTGCTCCGAGGGGGAAAAAATGGCACTTTAGTGCACAAGGAACATTATACCTTACTGACAATTCCGAGATGACATCACAAATCAAGATGGCCGTCAATTTGGTGAACGAAATCTATCTGCTCATTAAAAAGCGTTGGATTTTGGATTGTTGTAATTTGATTTGTGAGGATTATTTTCATTTCAAAATGTGATGAGATGTCGTTTGTATGATAGTCACAGGAAAAAGCATTACAATCTGCCGGTTTTTTTCACCGTATAAAGGAAGCATTTGCATTGTGTTGCATTGGCGACATATCAGAAATGTCCGGATCTTCGGAAATGTCAATAGAAGTTTTTAAATAAATTTAATAGCTAATAATAGCTTTTTTCCATTCTGATTTAGTACAAACTACTTAAAAAAAGATTTTTCAATACAATTAACCTTAAGGAGCAAATCAACAATATAAATGGGATATAAAATAAAAAAAAAAGTGCTAAACTCTAGTTAACGTGACTCTCTCTGGCCTTGACTCTGAGTCTGACTTTTCATCTTCATGCGTCTTTGATATCATCCAAGAGAGCAGAGAAATGCTTCCCCTGATACAATTACTAAATGAACGGACCAATTGAAACCAAACAGACCAATGGCATGAGAATGAATAAGACTGACTGTTGTCATTACAAGAAGGCAAAAGGGTATTTTTCACAAGCAATTGACAATTCCAAACATCCGGGCATTTCTGATATTTCCACAATGCAACTCAGTGCAAATGCTTCGATCACCAATGACGTATTGGATTGTTTTTGCCTGTGACTACTAGCATATTACAAACCAGACACAACAGTTCATCACATTTTGAAATCAAAATAATCCCCACAAATAAAATTAAAATGATCCAAAGTCCAAAGCTTTTTAATGCACAGATCACAGAGAGCTTCCTTCCTTTCACTGTCATTAGTCTTACTATATGTGGTGGTTATCACGTTATCTATTATTGAATTAGCATATGGCATTTTTAACTAGGTGGCTAATATCGACTAATTTATGCTCAGTTGTTTGTGCTGTATGAGGCATGTTACTTCACAACAGAATGATTATAGGTAGGGAATAGAGGGCAAACAAACAATACAATTTCACTGGACTCACAACACACCTGGCGCGGGTGGAGCAGCAGGGGAAGAAGAAGTGTGTGTGTGTCTGGGTAATTAGCATTCACGTGACAAAGGATGCGAGCAAGCGAGATAGGTCGGGTGCGCGCGCGAAGGGGCCGCGTGGTGTTGTTTTTTTCCACACACGATTAATCATGCAGCTTTTCTAGAAGATTGTGTCAACATTGACCTGTCCTCAGTAAAGTGTTTATTTAAAAAAAAGAAGAAGAAAAAGAACAACTAGCTTTCCAAAGGGCACTTTTTTTGAGAGAGGGCAGAGGGGCAAGAGTGTGAGCACCCCACTAGGGGTCTACCTGTGCACGCCAGTGTTGTGATCCATTGACACAACACTTGCGGAAGGGCTCGCTCACAGATACAGAAAATATTATAATATGTCCTATTTAATTACAAGTAGCACTAATTTGCCTTTCCTCTATCAGAACATCCAGCCTGTCGATTCGGAATATAAGGAAGGAAGGGAATTTGTCCTGTCGGAGTTTATTAAGGAAGGCTCCTATGGTGAAGTCCATGGCGCTCGAGATGTCAACACAGGCTTTGAGTTTGCTGTCAAAAAGGTAACATGGAAGAATCAGCAATTCAGAGGCCAGGTTTGGATTTTTGTTTAATGCTTATCTGCTTCCAGATCGCTCTGAAGAGGTTCAACAGCGAGGAGGCGAGCACGTGGAGTGCTCTCCGATCTCCTCGCATCCTGGAGCTCTTCGGAGTTGTCCGAGACGGGCCTTACATTTTCTTTCTCATGGACTACAAATCTGGCAAGCGCTTCTTCAACCCTGCCCACAATCATCCTGTGATTATATAGTAACAAATATTAAGACATCATGTCCATCCAGGCTCACTGGGCCAGCTGTTAATGCAGCGCGGGCGGCTGCCGGAGGACCTGAGCCTCTACTACCTGTTGCAAGTCGTGACAGCGCTTGAGTACCTCGCCAAGAAGAAAGTGGTGCATCTTGATGTTAAAGGTATCTGTGGCAATGTTTTTCAAGAAATTTAATTTAACAAACATCTGGGGCATGGGCCTAAAATGTTGGTGCAGGTCTTAGACAATTTAAGTAATACCGCACTGTGTAAAATCTTGTTTTATTTTGATTTTATATGTACGGTATATATATATATACATACAAAATCAGGTCCTGAGGCAGACTCTTCAAGGCTGAAGCCTTTATGTTGTGGTGAATCTATCTATCTATCTATCTATCTATCTATCTATCTATCTATCTATCTATCTATCTATCTATCTATCTATCTATCTATCTATCTATCTATCTATCTATCTATCTATCTATCTATCTATCTATCTATCTATCTATCTATCTATCTATCTATCCATCTATCCATCCACACATCCACCCACCCATCCATCCATCCATCCATCACCTAGGGCGGCACAGTGGCTGACTGGTTAGCACGTCCGCCTCCCAGTGCTGAGGACATTTGATCGAGTCCGGGCTTCGGCCTTCCTGCTTCGTGCTTGCCTGGGTTTTCTCCGGGTACTCCGGTTTCCTCCCACATTCCAAAGAGATACGTGGCAGGTTAATTGAACACTCCAAATTGTCCATAGGTGTGTTTGTGAGTGTGGATGGTTGTTCATTCGTCTCTATGTGCCCTGCGATTGGCTGGCAACCAGTTCAGGATGTCCCCCGTCTACTGCCCGAAGCCAGCTGGGATAGGCTCCAGCGCCCCCCGCGACCCTTGTGAGGACAAGCGGTTAAGAAAATGGATGGATAGATATTTATCTCTTATCTATATTAATCTAATCTAGCTATATTAATTTAATCTAGTCTAGTCTATATCGGGTTTGTATACCTATGATACCTACCGTATCTGAAACAAAAAAACTACATAATACATTTTCCTATGTATGGAAACTCGTGGCCCACCCTGAAGTTTGAGAACTGTAACAAGAGTACAATAGCTCTGACTTTAATTATTTGTCATCTGGACGTTTCGTCTCACATGGATTTACAGCACCTGTGACCTAGCATGAGGACGGGGGCAGCGGGTTTTTGGAATTTCCCATCATGACTCAGCCGCTGCATGTGTGGCGGTAAAAGAGTGAGAGAGAGAGAGACAGAGAGAGAGAGAGGGAAGGGGGAGGGAGAGATATGTAGAACAGGAAATCATTGAGAGAAAAGAGGGGGATGTCGGTGTGCAGAAAGAAGGTAAGAGAAAGGTGAATACTGTACACTGAAAGTAAATGCCACCAAAACTGCTCTTTCTTGTAGTTTTTCTACTGCATCACTCCCTTTTTTCATTTCCCTCTCTTGTCCTTCTGGCCGTGTGTAGCTGCTCTGTTTCCAATTAAACAGCCCTTCAAGTATGCATAAAGTCATGGAAGGCACCCAAGCTCCATAATTTCCTATTTCTTTTGTCCCTCAGCTGACAATGTGTTGTTGTCGGAGGACGGCAGAGACTCCTTCCTGTGTGACTTCGGCCATGCCGAGAGATTGGACACTGGCGGGCAAAGTCTCAGTGTGTCCCGAGGTAGGACAGTCCTGAGGCGGACAGCCAAAAATCATGACAATACGTGACGTCGCCTTTCTCACTGTTGGCCATCTTGTTGAAAGCAGACCTGAAGGGTACTGAGACGCACATGGCCCCTGAAATAGTGAAGGGCGAACCCCGCGGAGCCAGAGCAGATGTGTGGAGCAGCTGCTGCATGTTACTGCACATGCTCAACGGGTGTCAGCCTTGGACCAGATATTACACCTGTAGACTCTTCCTAAAGGTACTGTATGACACAGGTGGCAAAAATGGTCACAGTCTGTATTTAAGTAAAAACCCTGGTATGATTAGAAGTACTGATTCGACTCATTTCTGACACCACAGAACAACCCTGCCAATTTTGAATTATTAATAAAAATCATAGTGTAAAGTTCAGATAGGGAACTTTCACCAGTTCTTTTATCTTGAATGATCGCTACACTAATAACAACCAGGAGACTGCATATACTCAGTTGAACTATTTACTGGATGCCAGAAAGATGACGTGCACAGCTGTGGAGCCTTTTTTGCTAAATGCGGAAGAAGGGCTAATCTATTCAAAACGGTCTCTAATCTTATACTGTCTTTGCCGCCTACTCACACGGGGGACGGCTCAGCCTAGCCCATGTGAAAATGTGTGATCTGATGGTCTTAACTGGTTTCAACTGGATAAGTGCGCCAGAGTGCAGTTAGACAGGAGGATGCCAAGACAGGACAGGTGACAGCGACACAACGGTCTAGCTCAAGTCACCTATCTAATCATTAAGAGGCCTAATCTAACAGTAGTATATAAAATGAGGTTTAAACATTTTAAAATATTGGGCTGTTCACACCACTGTCAAATGCTGTTAAATCAAATGAAACCCACTCAAGTTTCAATCAAATATAGTGGAGTGCTGCTATTGGTGGGGGACAGGGACTGGGCCGGCACACGAATAGGGAAAATCTATGTATAATTGGCTCCCATTATAATTGGATGGAAGAAAATTAACAAACACCCAAAAGAAAAAAAAATACCCCAGAAGTTTTTTTTTCTTTTTTTCTTTTCTTTTTTTTTCTTTTCAGGAATACTATATAATAAATAATAATAAAATAATATAATACTATATAATAAACAGGAATACACTTGACTAAATGCTATAGATTTCTTTTGTGCTAAACAAATAAAAATCAACATTTCAGAAATACAGCTTGTGTGTAATTAGGTTATCTTTGTCTGATATGTTCTTTTTGTGATCATCATAGAAGAGAAACTATACCAAACAAAAGAATTTGAGAAGGAAGCAAATACCTTTTCATAGCACTGTATAACCGAGTCACTTGCAATTGTGCCGGATAACCACTGATGTGAACAAATGCCCTCAAGTTCTTATACAGTGTAGGCAGGGTGACAATGGCCGTTTCAGCCATGGCCAGAAAAAGAAAACTGAAATGTTGAAAAACAAGTTAAAGCTCTATCCACAATTGAGTACTGCATACAGTAGTTCTCAGTCTGTGAACGTGATTTCTGAAACCCTCTTCCAACAAAACAAGGCACAACCTGTTTGTCGTGAATCATTCTTGACGCCGACAAATTCAAAGAATTTTCTTAGATAAGTAAATGGATGGAGAATATCGTTCATTTCCGAATCTGTTGCGTCATTGTTGTTGATGCTTCCTGGTTCATCTCCATCTCGCTTTGTCCCTGTTTTTTTTTTTTTTGCCATATGAGTCGATGAGATTTCAATCAATTAGTCAAAAAATCGCAAGTGTAACGAGCAATAAAGAGCCTATTTTGATGAAGAAATTAGTAGTACAGTACTTACAGATATCTAGGTCATCAGGAAAACAAATACTCAAGTACAGATAGGTAGTACATTAATTACACGACAGTACATCCATGCCATACAAGCACTCACATGCCTGTTAATCTTCAATGACGCCATGTTGTTTACAGATTGCCAACGAGCCACCGCCGCTCCAAGAGATCCCGCCCGACTGCAGCCCCCTCACGGTGGAGTTGATCAAGGCGGGTCTGCAGAAGGATCCCAACAAGAGAGCGTCGGCCAGTGACATGAAGGAACGTGCGGCCAGAGCACTCAAACAAGGTATACTCGTACTCTGGAGTATTTATGGTATCCGCTACACGTTGTGAGAATATACTACATCCAAGCATTTCTTATGAGCGTTTGGATTCTTAACTCATTTGCTCCCAAAAACATATAAATATGTTCTATTTTACATGGTCCCAAAGACGTATTTATACATTTTTTATGTTTTTTATGCTAGAGCAAGGGTGCTCATGTTCGGTCCTCGAGAGCCCCGATCCAGCCTGTTTTCCATGTTTCTCTCCTGCAGCACAGCTGAATCTAATGATCAGCTAATCAGCAAGCTTTGCAGAAGCCTGATAACGATCCCGATCATGAATCGGGTGTGTTAGTGGAGAGAAACATGGAAAACAGGCTGAATAGGGGCTCTCGAGGACCGAACTTGAGCACCCCTGTGTTAGAGCATACAGAAGGCAATGGTAGTTATTACAAAAATGGGCAGCAAGTGGCAGCAGAGTATAAGAGATCAACCCGTGCCATGTTACAAAAAGCTTTTTTTCATGCAAGTGTTTTAAACAGACTTGTGAATAATGATGAAACTTAGCTATATTCTTATGCTAATTGCTGCAAAACGTAAACAGATAGAAATATACTTTTTTTCCCTGATGAAAGAAGAGACTCTAATCTTTCTTTAGGTAAGATGTTTTTATAGCAATAAAACACAATATTCTGTGGGCTTTGCAAAATCAGTCAAAATCCTGTAAAACAGCCGGGAGCGAAGGGGGTTGCTTCAGTGAAAACGGATGGGAGTGAATGAGTTAAAATGCGCACAAAAATTATACATCCAGGTTCTTCTATCAAAATTTTTTAGACAGACTTTACACACTGGCATGTTCTCCTTGATGGAGGTAAACAGGCATGGGACGATAAGCGGTTTGACAATTGACTGTGGTTTTAAAAAGTCATGCTTTCAATAGTTATTGATACTGTCTGTCCCTGGTAATGAGCTGCTATTTTCTTTTTTGAGAGCAACTTCAAAACAGCATGCAGCGTGATGGGCTGCTTGCAGAGTTGCATAACCAGCGGCCTCTTTGAAGTTAATTGCCTACAATTAACTTATTTTTCTCCTTCTCCCGCAACTGCACGTTCATTGAGGAGAAAGAAGGGGCAAATGGGGACGGAGGAAAGAGACACACGGGTGCTTCTGCAGCATTGTCCTTTTAAAAATAATAATAATAATAATAACTGGGGTCTGTTTTTAAAAATTATTACCAGTGATCGGACACTGTGACTTTCTAAGAAGAATTATTTTTATCTTAGCTTTAACTTTTTACAGTGTTTCCTCGCTATATCTCGTTATATCGTGGTTCACCTTTCACGGCCTCGTTTTGTGGATTTTCATTTGTGACCATAACTTTATGTATCGCAGGTTACCTGGCTATTTTGCGGGTTTTCTTGCTATTTTTCTTCCTTGTAAGTCGGAACAGTCAAAAAAATATATAGATTTTTGTTTGGGGGGTGGTGGTGATTGTTTCACACACAAAAAAAACGAAAAGTGGACCGAGTCGAATATATCGACCACCAAAATAACTCAACGCAAACTTTTTGGCCCAAAGCTTCGTCGGCATATTTCACATTTGCAGTCATTAGAAAGGTTCATTTTATTGTATATTAAAAAAAAAAAAGTCAGTTTGGAATGAATGAATTTGTCAATAGTCAAGTCCAAAATGATTAGAGGGTGACAGGCCTTAACTTGTCCTTACATTCCCCTTTGCACGCAGTTGGCGGACTCAGAAGCCCATGGAGCAGATCCTACACGGAACCACTCTATTTTGCCAACAAACCTCCGGTCTCCCAGCCAGTCCAGTGTGAAGACGATGAGGAGCAGGAAACGGACAGGAGTGCGATCGTCCAGCTGAACAACGGTGACGAGGACGGAGCCGACGAGTGTGAACGAGGAACCCATTTCGATTTAAAACAGTCGAAAAACAGGATCACTGATACTGTTCCCGAACTTGAGCTGCGGAAACTGGAGAGAGGTCAGCTTCCCGTCCACTGTCCCTGCTCGTTCGTCTATGTGCTGTACTTTTCAGCGTGTTCTCTGTCTTTTGGTGGGGGGAGCAGATTTCTATCTCAGCAGTCTTTCCCAGCTTCACTCTGCTGAGATGCAGGAGCAGCTCTTGTCTTGTCTCAGCAGTGACGCCTACTCCAACAGGGACCCATGGGACAAAAAGGTCATTCAAAACTCGTACGCATCTCAAAGAATGACAATGTGCTCAAAATGCTTATTTATTTCTGTAATTGAATTCAAAAAATGAAATTGTTAAGTACATCTGTGCAAAATGACTACATACATCATTAAAAATGTGTAGAATATTTGAGAACCACCAAGATTTCCCCCAGTGCTTTGTAGGCCTTGGTGGCCACCATGCTTTTCTTGCCAGGCTGAGCATTATAGAGTTGATTACAATCTTTAAAAAAAAAGTTATATGGCCAAAATATCTTTACAATAGCCTTTTTATTTGACCATTTATGACTTAACACCTAGCTGTTCACAATGGATGCTACTGCAAGCCTCTGGCCAATAGTTTACAGACAGAATTTGGGTTTGAATTTCCCGCCCTCTGTCTGCAGATGTGACATATCGAAGCCTTCTTAACTCATTCACTGCCAATGACGGCTATTGACGTCAAAAATAAATTTTAACTATTCCTATTAGTTTAAAAATGTTTCCTAGATTTCCTAGATTTTTATATTTTACATTTAGAACAGATATAAAATGTATGATTAATTGTGAGTTATTCTGACGCGATTAAAGAAAAGATTATTAATAATTAGGAGCGTCAGGCGATTACAATTTTTAATCGTAATTAATTGCACGACTTCACAATTTAACTCACGATTAATCACACAATTTTATATCTGTTCTAAATGTACAATAAAAAATTCTAGGTTTTCATACTCTTGTTAACAAAAATGGAAAAAAAAAATTGGTAAACTAATAGAAATAGTTCAAATTAATATTTGACGTCTATAACCGTCAATGGCAGTGAATTAGTTAAAATAAAACACAAAAAAAATTAACCATTTGCATCATGAGGAGATAATTTAGGCAAAAAAATTTGACTTTGGCAAATATTTTAAGAGGGTGACGATGGTGTGAATGGAAAACGCAGTTCTTTTTTGGGCCACAGGTGATTCTAAATTCAATTGTCCGCGTCCAGTAGCCTTAAGTGTTTTAAAGGTTATTCTTGCGTCGTTCAGGACTCGGGCCGCTGGTCACTGAGCCCCGCCGACGACTGCAGCTCTGGAGTCTGCTCCGACAGCGGCCAGCTAGACGGGCAGCAGAGCGTCAGTCTGGACCTGCTGGGCCACTCGGCGCCTCAGCCGTGCTGCTTCCAAGGTGGGACACCCAAGCACATATGCCTGTCTGTCTGTCTGTACATACTGTATTTCCCCTTTTCTCTCTCCCATTCTCTGCCATTCTAGCTCTGCCATACTCTCTCTCTCTCTTTTTCTCTATCTCTCTCGCACTTGCACTACTCTCACGTCCTTTCTCGCTGTCTCGCTCTTTTTCTGGCTGACTCTCTCATATTTTTTCATTGTCCGGGGCTCAGGGGTGGACGTCTGCATCAGAGACTTCAACGGGACAACCATCCAAATACGAGAGACGCGGCGGGTGAAGGTGGGCCACATCGCCACCGGCATCAGCGATCAGGTGAGACTTCCCTGCCCCTCATCATCGTTTTTGAATATAAAGCTATATATGAAACGTTTAGTTTAGTTTAGTTTACTCCCTTCTGATTTTTCAGTATGGTACAGAGATTTACAATTGTGCTCATAAGTTTGCATATCTTTGAGGTATGCTAATAGTTTTAGATACCCGTGGGGTATGTAAACTTATGAGCACAACTGTATGGTGAGAAAAATCCTTAATGCCCATAAAATCCAAAATGCTCTGACAATTGTTTCGATATATTCAGAGGTTGAAGTGGACATGACTAGAGATGTGCATGTAAATTTTCGATTCATAGCAATTTTATGTCATTATGCAATGTTTAGCTTTTGTTCATGTACAGTTGTTGCCCCTAGGGCGTATTTATATTTATATATATTTATATATTTATATATATTATATTTATATTTGTATATATTTATGAGCACAACTGTATGTCTGCCAACTAGTGGTGAATGGTGATAAATACAGTTATGCTCCAAAGTTGCACTTAATTAAAAAGAAAACTTTTATTGGAAAATATACTGATGAGCTTATCTACAAACCCAATTCCCCAAAAGTTGGGACACTACAAATTGTGAATGAAAACTGACTGCAATTTTGTGGAAGTGCCAAATATTCATATTTTATTCAGAATAGAACATGGAGAGCAGGTCAAAAGTTTAAACGGAGAAAATGTATCATGTTAAGGGAAAACTATGTTGATTTTAAATTCCATGGTGTCAACAAATCTCCCCAAAAGTTGGGACAAGGCCATTTTCACCACTGTGAGGCATCCCCTCTTCTTCTTACAACAGTCTGCCAAATGTGCTCTAGAAGTGAAAGAAGTGGACTGCAGGCTGGCCATTTCAATAGCTGGATCCTTTTCCTACGCAGCCATGATGCTGCATGTGGTCTGGCATTATCGTGTTGAGAAATGCAAGATCTTCTCTGAAAGTGATGATGCCTGGATGGGAGCATATGTTGTTCTCCAATCGGAATATACCTTTCTGCATTGACGATGCCTTTCCAGATGTGGAAGCTGCCCATGCCACACGCACTCATGCAAGCCTTTACCATCACAGATGCAGGCTTATAAACGGAATGCTGATAACAACTTGGCTTGTCCTCTTGAGTCGGTATGACAGAGCGCCCCAGTTTTCCACAAAGAACTTCCAATCGTGATTCATCTGACCACAAAACAGGTTTCCACTTTGCCACTCCATTTTGGCCCAGAGAAACGCCTGCGCTTCTTGGCCTGCTTTAGAAATGGCTTCTTCTTTGTACTGTGGCGTTTCATCTGGCAACGGCGGCTGGGCCGGTGGATTGTGTTCACCCACAATGTTTTCTGGAAGTATTGCTGAGCCCTTTCTGTGATTTCCCTTACAGTGCACATTCCTGTTTGCGGTGGAGTGCCGTTTAAGGGCATCCAGTAGGATTTTTCGGCCTTGACCCTTACACACAGACATTGTTCCAGATTCTCTGAATCTTTGGATGATATTATGCACTGTAGATGATGATGACTTCAACAATTTTTGGCTGGTAAACACCTTTCTGACATTTCTCCACTATCTTTCTGCGCAACATTGGAGGAATTGTTGATTCTCTACCCATCTTGGCTTCTGAGAGACACTGCCACTCCGAGAAGCTCTTTTTAGACTCCAATCAAGTTGCCAATGGACCTCATTAGTGCTAACTGGTCTTCCAGCTGTTTTTTTTTTTTATAAGTTCAATTGACTTAGCGTCTTATTGCTACCTGTTCCAACTTTTTTGAGATTTGTTGGCACCATGACATTTACAATCAACATATGTTCCCCTTAAAATGATACATTTATACATGATACTCAGTTTAAACTTTTGACCTGTCATCTATGTTCTATTTTGAACAAAATATTGAAATTTGGCACTTCCACATAATTGCATTCCGTTTTTATTCACAATTGGTATAGTGTCCCAACTTTTTTGGAATTGGGTTGGTACATTGCAATTTCCTGCAAGAAATAAAAATGCTGTTATTTTCTACTACTACTCACCATTACACAAATTCTAAATGCACATTTCCTTCCCTGTTACAGATCTCTGAGAGAGTTTTCACGTTGGAGACACAGCTGGGTTGCACGGTGGCTCATGATGAGGAGGTGCAGGAGTCGGGCCTGAAGCTTTGCTGCGTCCTGGCTCCTGACTTCAGCGCCACTTGGAAGTGGAGGATCAGAGACGGAGCACTAGAAACTAGATGAGTTAAACAAAAATGAAGTCCTTTTGACATGATTTGATGTCATTTTCTGCTCATTCCAAGTCCTTCACAGCAATCAAACTATATTGTAGGTCTGTGGATTTGTTTTTTTATGATTAACATGTACTTTTACCTTAACAAAAGAAGTTGAATTTCATTTATTTGGTACTTTGTCTACCCTGTAAAAGTGGAAAAGAGTAAAAAAAAATTGCAATAAATGCCACATTTATGACCATGTCAATGGTGTTAGTTTGTTTTTTTTGATAAGGGAAAACACCACAATAATTTTGTCTTTATTTAAAAAATAAATTAAAGTAATCTCATGTTCAAATAGGATGTCAATAATTAGAAGAATAGATGCATACATACAAATGAAGAATATACTTTTAATACTGTGACTCAGTACAATTCTGCAATTGGTCGTTTTATATTTGGACACTAAATCTGGGAAGTATTAAACATCTTAAAGTCTCTTTTTTTTTATTCCTTATTTGCCAAACTCCTGCTTATTATGAATTGACTTTACTGCCACCATACAATGCTTTAGGTTTTTGTTTGCCAGTCAAAGCAGAAAAAAAAGGCCTAATGACGACTCATATGTCGAAAAAGTCGGGTGACTCGTATCTTAAGATAGGTGTCACATATTTGTACCAGGAGCAAAGTTCAATTTGTGGATTTCGAAACTTGCCATAAAAAAAAGTCCAGGTTATTTATTACGACGCAATAAATCTGAGTTACTAAGTAGCCTTTTTTGTATGTGTGATTTTATGGATCAACACACCACAGTTCTCAGATTCACTGTTGTGTTCTAGTTTCATTTGCACTAAACTGTCAATGGGTGGTAATGAATGATGGATAATCTTAAGGAAGTTGAATAATGCGGCAAAGAAGAACAGTCACGAGTTAAATGTTTAATATCCATATTACAACATACAAATTCACTCCAAAATGATTTTTTTTTTCTTCCAGGGCTTAACGAACTAGAAATGTTGTAGAAAATGTGAATATTTCAGTATAAAAAAAACAAAGGAACAAGGCACTAACAAACAAGGTTTTTGTTTTTGCTGTGTCGAGAAAACTGAATTTTGAATGACTCCCGTAGAACTAATACAGTACTGTACTTTTGAACTTGGTGAAGTACACACAACCTTTCTGTGTATGTTTTTGTGATCACACACACTCGCGCGCTTTACTACAAATGCTGGTCCAGAGTGTGACTCAACGTTACATAAGCAGATTCCATTTTAGAAGACAACGGAACAGCTCAATTAACCATCTGAATTGTCCACATATTGCTATGAAAACAGGAGTCAAAACAATAACAGGACAGAAATGGCAGCCATTTTTTTTTTTAAATCATCCGACAAATAAGGATTGTTGTTTTTGTAAAGGAAGAAGTCAATAATAGAACAGGTTGATTGCACATTGACAAATAGGAGGAAGATGCATTCTTTCTGAATGAAATAAAGGAGGTAAAAAAAATCCTCCAAATGAAAGCAGAAAACAAAAATACAGTGATTTTTTTTTTTCTTTTTGTACCAAAGAGGTAAAAAATAAATTACTTAAAATGCATTCCCTCGCTCAGTGTGTGTGTGTGTGTGTGTGTGTGCCCCCCCCAAACAGCCTTTAGTAAATACGCCTCACATGACACGGGGTGGAGGGTGAGGGCAACAACAGCACCACGGTCCTTACAAAAAGTTCAAGTCCTCATGCAAGTTCTTTGTTCTCCTCGGCCTCCTTGTTGCCCACGGGCGCGCTCGTCACATCTTGCGAGCCACGAGGATGGTGGTGATGACCCCCGCCATGAACACGGCCACCATTTGCCACGTCGGAGTACCAAAATAGGAGCGAATGCCCTCCTGAAGAAAATAAATACATGAGCATGTTTGAATGTAAAGAACGCAGCGCTGGGACATGTGTGGTGATTTCTGACGTCCTTACCCAGCCTCCTTGTTCCCGGATCCAGTTGATAACGTTTTCGCGGAGGTAATCAATGGTCCAGTTGATGATTGTTCTGATGATGTCAGGAACGTGAGTCAGTAGTGCCTGCATGTAAAATACAATTTGGAAATGCAGTCTTATTTGGCAATAACAAGATGTAACAGAGGTCAGAAACCATTTTAAAAAATTATAGTGACATGAATTAAGCAAAAAATTACTTAAAGTAAAAATATATACAACTGGAAGATGTATACCTCTTAGCGAACTCTGAGAAAAAAAATCTTAAATTTTGCAATTTTTGTGTGTATTCAATTAATTTTTCACATTGCATTATTACATACATTTGTCCAGAGAATGAATGAATACATGTCCAATAAAATCCATATATGTCCATATTATGTGCACACCCCACGCCGCCACCACCTTTTTTTTTTTTTAATTATTACCTAGGTCATTTATGCTGAATCGTTTTATTGCCTGACTCATGAAAACCATGTATCCTTCAAATACTATTATTTTACAATTAGTCTGGATGTACACAGTCTGCTATATAAACTGCCATTTTAATGGCGTTGGTTTGAGCGTTTTTTCATGAAAGGAGACAACACTTCATTTTATAAGAACTAGAAAATGTAAATGAACTTGCTTGATGAAACTTTTACTCTATGTACTGTAGTATTTGTGTGTTGCATTTGTGCCTTTGTATCCCCTATTAAGTGACATTAACTCATTCACTGCCATTGTCGGCTATAGACGTCAAAAACTAATTTGAACATTTGTTTTCCATTTTTGTTAAGAGTATGAAAACCTAGATTTGTTTTTATTGTATTAGAACAGATATAAAATTTGTGATTAATCGTGAGTTAACTAGTGAAGTCATGCGATTAATTACGATAAAAAAATTGTAATCACCTGATGTACCTATTTTTTAACAATCTTTTCTAAAAATAAATAAATAAATAAACAAACCATTAAAAATTAAAAAAATTTTTTTTAAAGATTATTAAAAATTAGGGGCATCAGGCGATTAAAATTTGTAATTTTAATTAATCACATGACTTCACTAGTTAACTCACGATTAATCACAAATTTTATATCTGTTCAAAATGTACCCCCAAACAATTTCTAGGTTTTCATACTCTTGTTAACAAAAATTGAAAAAAAATGTAAAGCTAATAGAAATTGTTCAAATAAATTTTTGACGTCTATAACTGTCAATGGCAGTGAATTAGTTCAGAGCGAGAGTGTTCTCGTTTTGTATTTGAGTGTTTGGCTGTCATGTTTAATCAACGTCTGAAAGTGCATCATTACTGTGGCTCTCCTTGCCCACATATCAGGGCATTACTGCAGCATAATTGGTGCATGTGAAGCTCACATTTTGGCTGCCAACACAACGCAAAACGCTGTATCGGCAACTTGGCAAAAGAAATAGGCTGTGTATGGTTAGGGCAAGAAGCACATAACCGACATATTAAGAAACAGGGAATCTGTTTTCAATTGCCACACAAATGAATTATATGCCCCAGTTAAGCCTCTCTCAGTATTGATAACATTTTCCTTGTGTTTATTTGGCGCGACTCACTTTGATGACGAGTCGACAGGCCAAGTAAAAGAGGGTGACTACTCGGCCCCAGCTGAACTTTCCGTCGGAGAAGATCTCAACAGCCACCTTCACAAACACCTCTTTGGAAGGTCTCAACGAGGGGCAGTTGATCATCCTTAGGGAGGGAAATTGGAATCAGGAAAGGATTAGGAATACCGTTAACCATAGGTAAATACATTTAACAAAAATATAAAAAGGTAACACTTTTATTTTTGCTCCCATTTTTCATGAGCTGGACTCAATAGTCCAACACTTCTTCTTCTTCTTTTTTTTTTACATACACAACGGCCATTTATCACAAAATGCTTTTCACAAATCTGTCTAAATGTGTATTAGTGAATGCCACTCTGTTGTTGAAATAAACATCCCACAACGAGTTAAAAAAACACAACAAAAACAGCTGATTTTAAAAGAGCTATTACCAGACAAGTAAATGGGCTGGCCAATTAATTGGTCAGGCCCTTGTAGAGATGGTACAATAAAATAAAGTAGATATAATGTAGATAGATAGATCCACATATGTAATTCATATGTATAAAAGTAAATGTGATCAGCAAATGCCACAGCCGCTTACTGTTGGAGCTCCATGTTGCCATCCAGCTCATCTCCAATCTTCTGAAGGCACTGGGCCAGCCTCTTATGGTTTGTATCGCATATTTCTCCTCCGCCCAGCTGGGTCCGGGTCACCACTGCGCTGTTGTCACCGTGCCGGCGTACTCGCTCGTAAATGAAACTGGAGGAGGAGGGGGGGTGATCAGCAAAAATCATCAATCATCCTCAATTGATTAGTTATGTGACAATTGAGCTTACTCCTTCAACAAGACGGCTCCCAATTCAAGTATCTGCTCCTTGGAGTCGCCTGCAAGACACAGAAGAGGGTTGATGCCACTAAAAATAAGAGCTTGCTATGTTCATCATTCACTTATTGATGTGTTTCCTTACTTACATTTACAATATCGCAACTCATGAATTTCTCTCATACCGAAAATAGCCCAGAAACAAAAAGTCATTTTCCTGTATTGGTCGCCTACTCGCTGTTTTTGTGATACTGCAGACATCTTTGTGTCAAAGAAGTATGTTGAAGTGAGTTGAGGAGTTTCAACGACACAGAGCGGTTGCTGCCAACTCTTGTGGAATGTACAGCCAATTAAAAAACAGTTTTGAGAGTCGTCAATTATTCACGGATTTTCGCAATTCGTGGCGGTTCACTGTACAGTATTGATTTTTTTCGTCATTCCTGATATTCACATTCCCTTATACAAGAACTGTAAATAAATAAATAAATAAAGATAAACAAAGCTGTTCATCTTGCAAAGTAAGTAAACGTTAGGCTGAAGCATAAAACATTGTGTCCATATAACAAAACAGTTGTTGTTTTGTCACATGTTTTTTTAGGTCAAAGTCGCCACACAAAGTTGCTGCGGTTTATTTCCTCTTGACTTATCTCGAGACTAACTTGAAGCGCGAGCTAACGTGAGGCTAGCGTCTCACCTCTCGTGGCAAAAAGGTTGCGTTTTGCCAACGACAAACTAAGCCACAGTCGTAGAATGAGAACAAATGACGACAGGACAGTGTCGTGTACGCATTCCGAAGTGTCGGTGACGCTGTCACGGGTACTTTTAATGAGCATAACAAAGGTGCAGCTGGCTAACATACCCTGTCCACCTCCTGCCGGGTGTGCTGCCATCTTGATTTGTGCTAAAACACACCGCTGGAACTTCCGCATTAAAACACGTGACAGCTTGTTTGTCCTAGGCAAGGCGGGGAATGATGTCATCTTTGTTTATGTCTTCGAAAAATCTTAGATGCCGTATTTATTTCACCAATAATTATTATTTAAAGTATTTTGTGGAGGTTTTCCATGTAATCAGTAGCATTCACGCGCTGGTTTGTGTCGTTTTGGGATTTTAAAAGCCTCGACTTTCGGGTGACGTCATTTCCCACCCGGTAACAAAAATACGAAACTAAAAACATCCATTAGTGCTGCGTTTTGGAACGATATTGAAAACTAATGTGAAAATCATAACACAAGAATGTGTTTGGGTGTAAGAACATGAAAATTGTGGACTATTGTTAGCCTATTACAGTTTTGTTTGGAAAATGTCATATTCATAAATTCAAGACCGTTCGAATTATTTTGGATTGAGATCAAAAGTCTCTTAAAATGACAATCAATAACAGTAATTAATGCAGAATTTCTGAATTAAGAAAAAAAGCAATGGATAAATTCAGTGCAATTAATTATATTTTCTTCCTCTTGTTTTAATTGTTATATAATTTACTTTTATTTCCTTGTTGCATATATTTTTTTGTAAAACGTAAATCGGATTGCCTGACCTCTCTGTATTATACATCCCTGTTCAATAGATGTTCATAAAAAAAGGAAGAAACTAACTACAACTTTTTTGGTGTGTTTAATACCAGCAAGTGTCCTTTTTTATTATTATTATTATTAAACCATGTATAAATTATGGTCTATAAATGCTTTGTGGCAAAGAAAAATTATAACAGAAATGTGATTTTATTTTTGTATACAATGTTTAAATAAACACGTTGGTTGAATTAAAAAAATAATAATCTAACAATCATTAAAAAAAAAAAGGTTTTCCATTTATTGGCATAAATTAATCCTCTTCCGTACATCTCAAACTTGCGGGCCCACAGGAGGATATTTTACAGTCCCCGATTTGACATCAAAGTTTAAGGATAGTACGGCCCCCACCTTTTTTGCTATGTTGTTGCCATAGCTGTTTTTGTGTTTGCGTGTTTTCAAATCACTTGTGGGCTACAATAGCTCAGCTTTCGGCAAAACATAATTTGGCAAAACATAATTGTGAAGTGACACCAAGTGCAAGGAAATATATCCTGTCACCCAAACTCAGTCATGCCTTTTTTCAATCCTGCTAGGAAGAGAAATGTTGGCAAAGAAACAGCCAATTTCAATAAAACCAATCAATTGTTATTGTTGTTGTTGAGCACATGGGTACCCACCATGTCTTGAATGTACAGAGAAAAGTTGCGCTCAAGAAATTAGATATCATAATTCAATTACACATGTTGCGTACTATGCAAAGTACATGTGAGATGAGAGAACGGACAGGAGCACCAATTTTGTTCATGTTCTGAGGAAATGTTAATGTTCTGAATCTGAACTGTTTTTAAATAAACATTAAGAAGAATGGATTAGTATTGTACTATTGTAGTATTGTAGTATTGTATTGTTTTAGTATTGTGCTTAGTTTTACTAATTGAACCCTTTTTTTGTGTAATAGTTGATACGGCCCAGACACACTCAAGACTCTCCAGCGACCAACACATGGACAAAAGCGGTATTGTTATAAGTCTGAAGGAAGACCACATATCCAATGAGAACAAGCGCATTGCGTCGTTTTTGAGCAATGTTGATCATAGACTGTCTTTTTATCCGGGTAGCTTCCCTTTTTCTTTTTTGTCTCCTCATACAAAACTTTTCAGTTGTTTTGCAGCTTCTGACAGGAAAGCAATAATCGTACGTTGACATTCAAATTGGCTTCTGTCTTTGTAACGAATGGGGAAAGGGGGAAGTGACGTATGCCATAAAGCATTCAGCGCATTTGTAGTTTTTTTTTGTGTGGCAGTGTTCCTACCGTCCTCCTCAAAGTCGCTTATGCCAGTAAAAATAATGGACTCCCTCAGGCTATGGCAAAGGTACCATTCAACTAGTTTAAGTCAATGTTTCATTAGAAGAGTTATAAAAATATTTTGTTAAAGTTGAAAAGTTCCTTAGTGCTACTTTTAGTAAATGTCTAAGTTAAAGTCAGTAAAGGCTTAATTCAAAATGCTCAACTTTAGATATATGTACCACTTTTGGTAGAGGACATATGTCCATTAGAGACGTATTCTATGTAATACCACATCAAAAAGTCAGGAAACGCATAGCTTAAAAAAACAACTTATTTTTGGTCACTTTGCATAGCTTAAAAAAACAACTTATTTTTGGTCACTTTATCAGTAGACTCATATCCATAAATGAATTACAACAATAATATGACATACAAATACAAACATAAATGTGTTTGGAGGCAATGTTTTCATGTGGAGAAAAACAGTTGACACGTTTCTGATATCTAAATTAAAGTCAGTGTATTTTAGAGTTCTATTTCATCCCTCCTGATCACTAGTAGACAGATTAATAAACGCTTACACTAATCAAAGACACTGTTGCCATTTTGGTGATGTAATTTTCGGATGACGAGAATGTGAAAATACAAAAATTAGCATGACGAATATCAAGAATATAATGTAGTACAGTATTAATAATGGTTGTCATATGTGGATAATGTACAACAAATATAACCAATTTGATAAAAAAATATCTGAATTCATGACTACCACTAATTTCAGGGGAAAACGAACAATAATTACCTCTCAGAAGCCACGCGTTTCAAAATATGTATAATATGGTCATCTTGTGAAATTATAATATCTCAATTTATATTTATTATACAAAAAACTAAGCAGACCTTCTCTTCTTCATATGCAACATTTCTCTAACTGTGTTTCCTTTATTGTCCTTCCTTCTCCTAAAGCTTTGTGCTGATTACTTTTCCAAGGTGATTGGCCGGGAGATGTCACATTAGCTCATTCTACAGCCCTCTGTACAAAAGGCTACCAAATCCCCAAACACAAGCACAGTGCTGACTGTGCTGTGCTATTAGTGTCTGATTTATTCAACCTTTGGAATTTCATTCGTAGTGGTACTTAACAAAAAAAAAAAGGTGAAATAACTGAAAACATGTTTATATTGTAGTTTCTTCAAACTAGCCACTCTTTGCTCTGATTACTTATTTACACACTTTTGGTATTCTCTTGATGGGCTTCAAGAGTAGACACCTGGAAGGATTTCTCAACAGTCTGGAAGGAGTTCCCAGAGGCGAGAATGCCAAGAGTGTACAAAGCAGTAATCAGATCAAAGGGTGGCTATTTTGAAGAAACTAGTTCAGCTTTTTTTGTTAAGTACCGGTACATGCCTCACATGTGGTTGTTCAGTTACGATGCCTTCAGTGAGAATCTAGAATATAAATAGTCATGCAAACGCATTAAATCAGAAGGTGTGTCCAAACTTTTGTCCTGTACTGTATATGCTTGTGCTTCATTGCTTCATTGTGGATCTTTGTCATTCTTGGTGGCTGGCGGCAACTGCTGTGAACAAACTTTTTTTTTTTTTTGCATTGATGCTACTTTTTAAATATATTTTAAAATCTCCCGTGCTCCCTGAACTGGATTTACATACCCTCAGGGGTATGCATACCCCCATTTGAGAACCACCGCACTAGATCGGATAATGAATGAATGAATGTTAGTGTGATGTGAGACATTATGAAATTTCACATAATTTGTACAAAAATTGGTATTCATTTACTAAAAATTTTTTTTATCTGTGATGTGACTTATAGTGTTAGGCACAATTAAATGCTCTTCCATGACAACCATTCATTGCACTTGTGGGGAACAATTTTTTGGATTCTGTTGAGTTAGAATTTTATGCTGATTCTGGATTCTGGACTAAAGTCTTAGAAAAACTTTCCGCTATTTTGGACTGTAGAATACCTTTATCTCCAAACTTGTGTTTGCTAGGTGACCTAACAACAACTGACTTACCACATAAACAATTTCAATCTACACTTGTAGCCCTTACTATCGCTAAAAAAACAATTCTTGTTAACTGGAAAAATAAACAAACTCTGAATATCGACCAATGGTCTAACCTCCTCATAAATCACATTTTAATGGAAAAAATATCTGCCTCAAATAAATACCAAATATCAAAATTTATAGAAACATGGTCTACGTATATAGAATTTTTTAACCTAATTCTGGTTACTTAATTCTGCCTGTTAGCGAGAGCCACCACATCGTGATAACTTACATTGATGTTTCTGCATTTGGCAATTTATTATTATATTATATTATTAGTATGGGATTTTTTTAAATAGGTTTTAGGTGAACTGATGAATACACACACGCTCGCACGCACGCACACACACGCACATACACATACTCACCCACATACAAAAAAAAAAAATAATAATATATATATATATATATATATATATAAATTAATAAAAAATAAAAAAGGAGAACAATGATGACATGTCAAATCGAATGAACAATACTGAGCTCTCCATAGAGAGAAAAAAAAAAAGAATTTTATGCTGATTAAAACTAAAATTTGCTTGCTTATTCCAAAGTTGCAGTCATTTTTTTTTCTAGCACGACAAGTTTTTTTTTCTTCACAGCTCAGCTTCCAGATAAGCAAAATCCCCCGAATTAGCTGTAGTTACAGACTATGGTAAGAAGAGCTGATTATATGACTGGATTCATATACAGATATGTTGCAACTTATTTGTGCAGTCACCATTGGGAGGTGTGTGCAGTACCCAATAGGTCAGTACTATCAATATCTTCAAACAGAACGCTAGCATAGTAGCAATTAAGAGTATTAGCGATGGCTTTTCTCTTAACCTTGTAACCAGGGGCATACCGTTACAAGTTCTATGTCGTTTTTTTAAGTTTTCAAAGCTTGTAAGTTGTAACTATTCCATCTTTGTATTTTATTTACTTATATAAACATTTATTTTACCCCCCACCCTCAAGAAAACTGGGATAGCTCAAAACTTGACATGCTAAACACTGAGACCATAAAATGAGTTAAAACAGCTATCAGACTGAACTAAAAAATAAATAAATTGTGATCTCCAGTGTTGTCATTATTTCATGTAAACAATCTCTTACTTTTGTGATATTTTTGTTTTGTTTGTGAGATTATTTCAATGTCAAATAGGCCTATGTCATACATAATTGGTGGAAACGGCACATGAAATGGCCCACCTGGGCTGCGAGGAATTGTCTCACCTGCATGACATCACAGTTAGCACTGTGCTATTTATCTGTCCTCTAGCTAAAAGGAGTTGATAGGTGGAATCATGATGACATCGTACTGTGTAATTTTTAAACTTGGTTGTGCTAGAATGGATGTCCAACTCAAATGGCACCATCACCTGCGTGACCTCACAATTAGCACTGTGCTAACTACCTGTCCTCTGGCTCAGAGGAGTTGATAGATGGAGTCATGATGACATCACAATGTGTAATTTTAAACAGTAAGCGTGCACCAACGGCTGACTGGATGTCCGACATAAGTTACACCGATGATGTAGCAGATCGTCCCAGCAGTAAGGATGCAAATCTTAAGCAGCATCGGTTCTTGGCTCTCGGCAACAGCGAGAATCTGCCTTCTGTCAACAGCCTCAGTCGGAAGCCCTCACCACTCCCTCAATGGTGCACCACCAACACAAACCGAGCACACTCCCCTCCATGGGAAATCCAACAAGCACGTCCTGCTGTATCAGGTCACCGGTAGCTGCTCTACGCACGCTCAATACACTAAATGCTGGCGCCACCTGCACACCATAAGCTCTGTGCTGAGCTACATGCACCACAGGAGGACGCATCTGCCCTTTTATTCAAATCTGTCCTCTCCGAAACCACTCGGCAAAACCGAGAATCAAGTTCCCACGGTTCTCGGATGTTTGGTGCACGCCGCTAATTCAGTTGTGGCAGCAAGCGGACGCACCACGTGCTGGTTCTTGGAACGTGTGAAGAAAAAATGTATTTACTGTTTCAAGATGGCGGTGATGCTGTATGTCATACTGTGCATTAGGAACTTGGTAGTGGATTGTGTTGACATCCTAGCCGCCTTCCTTTACTTGTTTCTCCTGTTTAAATTGTGAAATGAAGGTGAAATACACTTAGCAAAATGCATCACAAAAACTCACTTGACCTTATGCAACGAATACAAATTCAAATGCGTTCATTTATTACAGCACATATGGAGCAAAAAGCCCTTGAAACTCTTCAGAAATAGCAATCCACACATTCTACATGAAAAAATCCTTCCCAAAGTTTAAATAAATACATTTCATGAGTCTTTGACTGTGTAATGTAATGCTACACATGGCTGATTTTTTATACCAACAAGCCAGAAATGGTATAATACATTAGGGGAAACAACATTAAGTCTAAATAAACTGTATTGGAAAACAGATGGTCAAAAGAATAACTAGTATAATACATAAATATTTAATAAATAATTGGGTAAAAATATGTCAAATTGAACCAAGCTGTTTTTTTTTTTTAATGTTCCAAAAATGTTCTTTAAAATTCCAAAGAGTAAATTCCTTCTGTTAAAATTGGTGTAATATACAGTGGCGCCTTGCGACATGTGTGACTCTACTTAGTTTTTTTGAGATATGAGCCGTCATTTGGACTTTTTTGTTTGTTGCTTTGGCTTGTGAGCGCAGACTTGAGAAATAAGCGCGGTATGGTTGTAGTGAACTCACTTGACACTAAGCAGTACTTCAGCAAATATGGAACAAAAGAAGGCTTCAAGCTGTTTATTGCTACAACCAGTTGACGTTACGAAACATAAAACAAAGATTGTGTATTTAAAACCCCTGGGCGTTATTATAGTTTGATTAAATTCTTGTAATTTTTGCCAAAATCTGGCATTTCCTTTGAAGTGTCATTTATGAATGTTTTTTTCACTTTCAACCGCTCAAAATGTTCACTGGCATCAGACCTATCTATACATATATTGCTTAAATTTTTTTTTTTTTTGAATGCCCTCTATGGACAATAATAGCAGTATTATGCTAACAGCAAAATTAAAACTGTGATTTATAATGGGAGTCAATGAGCCAAAATCGGGCATTATTACAACAATTTCGTATGAATCTCTCCCTCCTGTTTGGTAATAATTATAAATTACAGCATGGCGCCAATTTGAACTTCTACATTTTTAAACAATCCTGGTAAAATGTCAGGTCCCTAGTGTATTTTTTCAAATATTTATATATTTCAAAATTTCTTTGATGAAAAACAGAAAAACATAAAAAAGCCAGAAAATGGACAAATAACGCCCACGGGTTAAAACAACCTCATAGCTTAGCCTTCCTTTCCACTGGCTTAATGCTAATGCTTAAATAGCATCTATGTTGAGGTGATTCTTTAGGCAACTAATTGAACACAAGTGGTGCGATGACTAATATTAATATATTAATATTAATGCCATACTGATAAGTTGAGTGTCTCAATGAACAGTATGAACTGGCTTGTCAAATTTTTTGCCGTACAATATTATCCAGTGTTATTTGTCCTCATTAAATTATACATTACAGTATTTTCTGTTTTTTTGGGGGAAGGCTGAAACGGATTAATGGCATTTCCATTTGTTTCAGTGGGAAGAGATGATTTGAGATACGCAAGCTTTGGCTTACAAACATGTTGATAGGACAAACTAAACTTGTATCTCAAGGCACTACTATATTTTTTAATAATGGCATAAACTATGCATTTTAACCAAGTGAGATTTTTGTTTTAGTTTAATAAAACTTAAACACAGGCTTTGTAACTGTTTAGTTTAGCTAATTACCATTAATCCCTGCTAATTTCAAAATTAGCAGTTTTTTACAAAATTAGTAATTTTAAAATCACTACATACAATCATAAAGTCATCACACACATGCTGCATGTATACAAATACTTTGTTCCTTTTCCAGCACAAGGGAGGAGTTAAATTCAAATGTCCATTCATTCGGTCTTGTTTGAAGTGAGCATAAATAACAATCACAGTTTTACATTTACAGATAATTAGATAGTAAACAATCCCAATCTATGCTGACGTGATTGCGGCACACCTTTTTGCATACCAATCAAATGATTGACACGGTTCCGCTGAGGTAGGCTGTGTCCCAGTGTTCACTGTTACGCATTCCTTTGAGGAAGAAGTGGAAGGATCCTCAGGAGGCAACCACCTGCGATTGCATCCAGTCCAGACTGGCATTGAGACTGGAAGACACAACAAAATCATCTGAATGCTATGAATTCTCACCTATCAGCTTTTTGTCATGATACTTTCACGTTCTGAAACTGACCCCTCTCCAGTCAGGCCGCAGCAGGCCTGCACGTGCCAGTTGTGCGATGTGATGGCGTCCAGCGTCAGGTGGCGCGAGATCTCGGCCACCGTCATGGAGCCTTTTACGTCCTGTTTGTTAGCCAGTACCAGAACAGCGGCCCTCTGCAAGTCCTGCGGGAAAAACAAGTCAATTGCTTTCACGTATACAAGTGAAGCACCCATACAAATCACTGGAACACTCTCCTACACAAGTAAAACACTTCTACATTAGTAAAATGATCTTATACACATAAATTAATCTTTTTCACCCATATAATCTACTGAAACTCATACACACAACTGAAACGCTCGTATACACACGACACTTTTACGTAAACTACTGAAATGCTTTCATACACACTATTGAAACGCTCTTAGTAGTGAAATGCTCTTATAGACACCAGTCAATAACATATTTCAGTTATGAGTGCATTTCAGTAAGATGTAAAAATGATTTCATAGTGTATGTAAAAGTTTTTCACTTGCTTGTCCATAAAAACATTTCACTCCTGTGGGTTACTTTTCTAGTCTGTACATTAGTGAAACATTCTCATATAGAAACAACTGAAATCTTTTCGCACATCCTATTGAAATGCATCCATATAATATATTGATGCGTTTCACTTGTGTTATAAGAGTGTTCACTTAAGTTTGTAAAAGAGTTGTGATGGCGCCATTACAAAATGAAAAAGAATGTCTGGAAAATGCCTATGCACCTCATGTGCGAGCATTCGGTGTAGCTCGTCTTTGGTGAGCATGAGTCGTCCTGCGTCCGTGCTGTCCACAACTATAATGACAATCTGAAAAGTGCACCATCGGCAAAAACATACAATAAGTTCATAGCCCATTTGCACACATAATACAATGACTGTAATGATCACAGCTCCTGGTTATCAGGTGCAACAATATGATAAGGCCCACAAGGCAGAAAACTGCTTATGTAACATTCCAAGAGAGGACACGCTATCAACACACCTCAGCATTGCAGTAGTAGGAGTACCAGGTGCTACGGAGGCTCGTCTGGCCTCCGATGTCCCACACCAAAAAGTGTGTGTTCCTCACAGTGATCTGCTCCACATTGCTGCCTATCGTTGGTGATGTGTGAACGGCTTCCTTTGTCAGACTAGAAGTCAATAAATACAGCATTGGTGACATGTCAAGAAAATGAGATGTTAAGTAAATAAGGGGATGTTTCTTACAACTGGTAGAGAATGGTCGTCTTGCCTGCGTTGTCCAGACCAACAATGATGACTTTGTGCTCTGGAAGATAAGTTTTGTGACATCGTTTCAGTTTAAAGAGCGCTAAAATGTGAGAAGTACCCGCTGTGAGCATTACAGTTCTTCTCATGTTAGAAATGAAACAATAAGAACAATATCACATTAATGACACAATATTACATAAATCAATGGTTAGTAAGAGCAACATACAGGGGTCTTATACCCATATACTCAATATGACGACAAATGTAAATATTATATGTGGCTTAATTGATTCACAGATGCATTAAAATGTCATTGGTAAATGTAAGTTAATGACTAGTATGAGAAGTCATCTTTATTGTGTCCTCTTCATATAATGACTCCATTGGTTGTCACTTTTTCAAAATAGCACAGGACAATGGTCAGTGTACAGGAGTAGCACAGTAATACTAATTGACACTGAGGGCTAAATGGTTACAGAATACTGTATATAATTCATTTTAAAATGTTACTCTATTTTTGAATGGGTAAATTGAGGAATAAACTAATTATTCTTACCTCTGTTACCAAACACAGTCATCATCTTGGTGAGAAGGAATCCCATGTCCAACAAAGTGTGTATGAATAAATAAATAAACGAATAAATCCCCACGAATGAGTCTCCTGGTAGAAGTTGAGCTGAACTGAACTGTCAACTGAAGTCTCTTGTGAAAACCGGAGTCTTTATTTCACAATAGGAAAACGGAACTGAAACGCCCCTGAGTCTTGAATTTCCCACGCTGGCTCGTGACACATGAACTCACCTTCTAAAATGGTGACAAAAAATGACGCGCGTGTGTACTCGCTGAAAACATACAGATCAGTGGTGTGTACTGCAGCTTAGTCGTATTAATAGCTTTTCGTGAAGTAATTAATTCTGATTCAGGCCCGGCTTCGACCCGTATTGTGTTTGTACGTGTAAGTATCAATAATATCAATAGCTGACCAAAGTTTTTCGTAAACTAGAGGTTTAGTGTCTCCGACGATATGACAAAGACGGCAAATTCTTAGTTTTAAGTCTCCAGTTCCCCTGTGTTGGGGGTGAATAATACAACTAAAATTATATATATACATTATTTAGTACAATTTTAAATGCGGAAGGGAGCGCCTCCATTGATAGCCTGATGCATTCAAACAGTGATACAATTTTTTTTTTTTTACTGCATTAGTGTAGAAAATATGTGTTTGTGTGTTACACACTTAGAAATTACGAGAGTGTATAATTCCTGGTTCGCACCAATAGTCTATACTCAACAAATTGTATTTAATCACTTTTAACGAGTGACTATAAACTTGCTTCTGTGTTGACCGTATTGTACCTGAAGGCAACACTGTTCTCTCGAATGGAGGGCTTGATGACGCACATAGTGACGCACATCGTATGTCCAAATAAGGGCATGGGGCATTCCTTTCCGTGTTGTTTCCGCTACTTCAAGTGAAACAAGGTGTGTCAGCAATAATAGAGTGATTAAATAAAAGTGATTCTATGGGCTAAAGTCGAATGAGTACTGATTAATTAATGTGAAATGTGACCTGAAACACCTAAAGATTGAAATGGACTATTCTGCGTTTTTATGACCCCTGGTTAGAAACTTTATAGCTATCCTTAAGGATCCTTTAGGAAGTAAAGTAATTAAAAGTGTATTAATTAGCATGAATACTCAGTGGCTTACTGAATGGGCTGTCTGCGCTGACCTCTTCAGCTGTGTTACTGGAGTCTGGGAACTATACGTACTTTAAAAGAGAAGAAAAAGAAAACGACACAGTGGAATTTTCTGCTTACATTTTTAATTAAAATACGAATTTATCCACAGATTAAAAATGAAAGGCAGAAAAAGCAAAAAAAAATGTAGCTACAATCAGGCACCAATGATACATGTTATGTCATATATTATCTCTCTTTTTTTAAACAATTGCGATAACGCAACAATAACATTCAATATTCATTTATCCAACTGAAGAAGCGAAGGGGGAGCAGTTAATGCTTAAAGCCTCTCACAACCTCACAAGTGAAGTTTAAAAAAGATCAGAGGGGGAAAACACACAAATTGAGTCGGTGTGATTTTAAGTAAGTATATCTGAGCATAAATAACACAAAAATCCAGATGTGTTGGACCTAGAGAAAGAGACAACATATGTGGCCTGCAAAGAAGGAGTGTAAGAGTTAAGACGGCGGCGGCGGCGCTGTTGGCGGACATGGCTTGGCGAGACCTTCCGGCACTTGGGATTATTGTGGGAGTTTTTTGGCAGGATGATGGGCTCGGGGGGGTGCAATAGCAGCACAATGAAAACTACAATGGAGGAGAGAACTGTGTCCATAAAAAATATCTAACATATAGCCACTTGTCCACCTGCTTTTAAGGTCCGGGTGATAAGAAGTGGACATTCAAAAAGGGAAGTTGTGGAGGAACCCTGACACTGCACACTGGGGGTATATTGGGGTGGGGTGGTGATATAGACCCTGTTTAAGACTTTGGAGGACAGACGTGATGACGTCCTCACATTCTACTGAATCTCGACAGAGGTGACAATCATAACAAGTAGTGTCCTCGTGCTGTCTCGTGACATTCATGCAGTAATTAACGTGTAAAAACAAAGTACAGAAATCCCCCACTATTTGCAAATTCATCTAATGGAGTTTTTGGGGTGTGTTTGTGGGGGTGTGAGGGGTTGACTAGCCAGTTATTTGATGAAAAACTCACTTATTTGCAGTGCCTTGGCAAATTTTGGTGCTCTTTCTGATATGCCTGAAAATGTCACTAGATGGTGCCAAAACTCAGCTGAATTTGTGTCAGGAGGTACAGTATGTTGAAGTAACATCTCAACTGCTATAAGATCTGAAGGTGACTCAATCTTCAGATTGCTCTTATTTTGGCTCATATTGTGGAAATTTACTCTATTCTAGTGGTATACAGGGCCACCCAAAATGTCTGAAATGTCCGAACGACTTTGCTTTTCCACCTTTAAGCAGTGTGTGATGTAGCTGGTTTTCTAAATAACTACAATTTGAAAACAATATACAGTAGATAGGGGATATGGAAGGGGACAACCCGTGAATAGCAAACATCTTCAGTAAGTGTTTAAAAAAAAAAGCAAAAAAAAGTTTTTTAAACATACATACATATATATATATATATATATATATATATATATATATATATATATGCAGGAGTCGACTGCATGATATAACAATAACAATATTTAATTTGCTGAAAAAGAAAGCAGCCCTGGCATTCTTAGATTTTTCTGCATGCTCCCCTTGGAGGAAAAAGTTTGAATTGGCCACTATTTTAAACTATTATTTATAGGCCAGTCATTTACAAGTGGTAAGAGGACTCCCTCTCGTGCCACATAATTTAAATTAAAGCGTTAAAATTTTAAATGATGTATTATGTTACAGTGGCTTAAACACTTCTTTTTTTTTAATCCAGTACGGCATATTTGTTCAGTTGTATTTAACTTTTAAGTACAATACATGTTCATTTAATGTTTTAGAACTGTTTGTTCTCAAGCATTTGTCAAGATACTTTTATAGCCTTTACGTGTAATACATTTGAATTGAATCATTATTTTAAGTACAGTTTTATCTAAGCATAGTTAATGTTCAAACTGCAGAATTTTACAGTATTAAATGTACCTTTTAGGGATAAACCTCTGTTTTGTTCTTAGATGAACCCTTAAACCTACTGCATTATTGTATTTTAATGTTGGTCACTATGGAAATCGCAGTTTTTTTAATTTTTTTTGTAAACATTTTAAAGAACTGGCTGATATAGACAATTCTAAACAATTTGGGTGGTGGTGGTGGGGCAGGGCGTTGCAAATAGATGGGGATTACTGTAGTTGTCAGATGTAAACATTTGTCGTCTCCTCTTCTGTCCTCTCAGCGGATGTAGACGTCCTTGCCCCAGTCATCCTGGTTCTTGTTGCGGCCCTTGTTGGCCCCCGTGTCCAGCGGCTCCTGGCAGTAGCGCTCCCTCAGCTTAGCCCGCCCGTGCTGCTGCTGCCCCCCCTGACTGGGCGCCGGCGGCTGGTTCAGGTTCTCCTGGTCCGGCTCGGCTCCCTCGTCCTCCCAGGACGCCTGGCGCCCGTGGTGCTGCGCCAGGTGGAGGCGGCTGCCCCCTCCTCCTCCGCCTCCCCCGCGGTAAGGCTCAGGCTCCTCGTAGGGGTCGGTCTCAATGTCCATGCAGGAGTCTCCGGCCTCGGTGTACGCCGAGTCCCGGCTGCCCTGCGTCTCTGAGTCGAAGGTGTCTTGCCGGGATAGGCCGCGACCGCTGTTGCCTCGGAGTTGGCCGCGGGAGGAGCGCAGGTACGACTGTTGCTGTTGCTGAGGTTTTCCACCCAGGTCACCATGGTATTCGCTCCCACCGCTCTCCATGCCTTCTCGTTTTGGGGGCTCCAGGCTGGACCCCTGCGGCGAGTAAGAGGCGAGCCACGTGCACAGTGAACATGCAGAGACAAACAGTGTGAGTAGTCAGTCAAGGGAAAGCAGGGGGAGCACAAGCAACAAACATTACTGTTTACATCTGAACCACAGAAATTGAAAGCGCCAAAAGTGGTACAATCCGATTTGACAAACTCAAGGCAATAGAAAAATATTTGCTTGCCACTATTATCCATCAATTCTAATTTGAAATTATTTCCTGCGAGGAAAATAGCACCACAAAAGGGATTGTGATTCAATTTTGGCAGTTCCACTCTACTTGCACAACTCTATACAATCCTATATTAAGCTAAGTAAATTGTACTATTTAACATATTAGCAGGTTAAAGTGCTGGTGTAAACACGCTCAAAACATCCATAAAAATATGCACAAAAGAGGTCAAAGCCAACCAAAACACACAAGCAGTTAATCCACACACAACTGTGTCACCCTCTGGCTCAACGAGATCATAGCACCAAGCAACAGGTGGGAAATAGGTGTTTTTTTTGTTTTACAAATGTAAAAACTGTAATATTTCTACCTTTTGCTGGGAACTTTATCTGTGTATATCAGTTTGTAAATGTTTTCTCTCTCTCTCTCTCTCTCTCTCTCTCTCTAAGCCATTTGTGGTTCTCAAGCAGGGCTAGGCAAACATTTGGTACTGAAGGACCATAATTGATTTAAAAAAATGTTTTTTTTTCATTTGTACATGAGGTGCTATATATATATATATATATATATATATATATATATATATATATATATATATATATATATATATATATATATATATATATATAAATAAATGAAATGATAAATTCAAATTCAGTAGCATTGTCTATCTCCATGATATTGTATTTTATTATTTACAATGAACAATTACTTAATAAAATTAATAAATATTTTTAATTGAGACGTTCATCAAGAGCACTGTAATACTTGTATTAATTTGTCAGTTACTTCCCTAAAATTGTTCATTTGAAATGCATTAATTTTTCTACATTCCAATCGAATTTTTTTAATTCATTATACCATACCTGAAAAAAAAATATTAGTGAAGTATTTGTAATTTCAATACATTATAAATATTACATATTTTAAAATGAGTATCAATTATTTAATCTTCAAGATTTTTTTTAACAAAATTACAAATGTATTATTATTATTATTATTATTATATTTTTTTTTACAATTTGATCAGATAATTATCTATACTTCTTATCGCACCTTTAATTAAATTAATTACAAATATTACAATTTAAAAAATGTGAATGGGAATTTTGACTTTAGAACATTTTGATCCACTTTTGAACTTTGACCTGGCCCATCTGTCTGTTTAAAAAAACCCGAATGTGGTCCTTGAACACAAAAGTTTTTGCTAATACAGATGAAGGGATTTCTCATAGCCAGTAGATAAATCAACCAGACATGCATTAGATGCATAATCAAACTGTATGTTTGGATTAGTGTTTTCTTAGTTAAAAGGCGTATTAGCGGCAGCCTGGTCCAAACTGGGCGCCTTTTCCGACTGAGGAGGAGGCAGGCATGACTTGCTGTTTTCAGGGGCGGCGCCATGGCAACAACGGGGGAGGACGGCAAACTAGAAAGCGTCTGGCAGAGGAAGGAGGCCACCGAGGTGACGAAAAGAGGGCAGGCAAATTGGCTCTATGCTCTTAATTGCAAAGAAAAAGAGGAGAAACGCGCGCCTTCTAAGTTTCTCCGGATTTCCATTTTAGGTTTGATGGTCTTAATTTAGCAGGTCACGTGTACGTGTTTCTTTTTTTTTTTTTTTTCTTGACGAGTTCCTCCTCCCACTTTCAGGCGGCCGCAGAGTCTGAGTGCTGGACTGACTTCAGAGGGCGTGCTCGTCCTCTTTGCCGTCGGCGGCGGCGTGGCCGTCCATGTCGGGCCACAGATCCATATTCCTGCGCAGCGAGGTGAGCACCTGTACCTGCAGGTTGGAGACGGGCTCGGGCGAGGCGGCCAGCGCGGCCGTGGCCATGGTACGGTTGAGCAGCGGGTTGGGTGGGTTGCTGCTGGGCGGGTGCGTGGCCTTCCAGTAGGCTTCAAGGTAGTCGGCCAGGTGTTCGCAGGCATCCTCCAGCTGGTTCTCGTCCAGGATGATGTCAAACAGTTCCTTCATGTATAGAGCAGATGACAACATTGCATTAGGGGCAAACACCTCAACTCATTTCAACATATCACTTTGCTGTGACTCTGGAAAATAATTGAAAATCAATTGAGTATGTCAATTCAATTTGTTTTTTATAGTTATCCTTTTTTCCAATGTAATTCTAAATTTGAAGATCACAATGATCTTGTGACATTAAAGTATCGGTAAATCAAATGGTCAAGATATGCGTCACAGCTGCCGATACACAACACCCGGCACAGATATGATTTAGGACTCGATACACTTTCGCACTTTAGAAGCCTGGCTAAACGACGTGCCAATGTGGCGGCCATGTTAGTGGGGGCAATTTTACCATCAAAGGCAATGCATTTACATTGAAAATAAATCATAACTTGGTAATTTGTCAACTGATTTTCAGGAGGTTAACTTTTCTCGTCAATGTCAAATCACGTGCAATTAATACGGAACATTTGAAAGACAAGCTACAGTTGAGAGTTGAAGGATACGTTGATTATAATTTCACTCTTGGAGACTGAATTTTGCTGAATTGACAAATTCAGAAGGGCTTGCTCAAACACACACTTACTCAGAAATAGCTCACAAAAGAGTTACTTGGTTGTTTAATTTCACACTTGATGCGTGTTCAGTTACTCCAAAGACCAAACTATTTGTACACAAGCAATTAAAAGGTAAATTTTCTATAAGATGTCTCCTTTTAATACTTTTGTGTTGAACTAACAGAATGCAGTTTTGTGGAAATAGTTGACAAAAAGAAGGCTGAGAGCAATGAGTCTTATATATATTTATAAATATTTTTTTTTCACAAAAAGTGTTGAAAATGAAGACTTACAGGGGGGCACTGTGCCAATTTGTCTGCTGCCACCATCTGCACGTTGAGATGTTTGGCTTGGGACTTCCCCCTGGATTTGATGAGCCGCTGCAGAACCTAGAAGCCATTTGCAATGAAAAATAAAATGTCTTTTTAATGCACTTGACTCAGAAATTCAAAATACAAGCATGAGAAAATGCTTCAACAACCAATGAACACCACACACACACACAAATCGATTAAACAAAAAAACTTTCAACTTTAAAAACTTCCCCCACTGACCTTAGGTGATGCTATCTTGATGTAGACGATGATGGGAGCCAGCGAGGTCTTGGCCAGTTGAGACGGGTGGTTGATGGTGTCGGCGTCCAGGGCCACCAGCTGCAGCGTACGGGCCAACTCGAAGATGCGCTCGATCTCGCTCTGAACCTCAGCTGTACGGAGTGCGGCAAACACATGAGAGCAAGCGCTGTATCAACCACAAGTACTACACGACTCATACTTTGTGCTAAATGTAAGGTTAGTTCAAGATCATGCAAGAAAAAACCCAGTGTGAACTGGCTCAGATCAGACGTTCAGTTCCATTTATGCACAGCTAAATGGAACGGTGCACAGCATTCTCATTCTGTCGCCTCTCAAACATCAAGGAAGTCCTCATGTTGTTTTTCTCTTCTTAAAAAAAATGTATCAAAACATAAGAGAAGGAGGCACTTGAAGAATGAGATGCCATAATAATTATGGGCGCACATTCTCATTAACATGACACAGAAGCCAAAGAAAAAAAAAGTTGCGCATTAGTGTTATTAAGGCTAATGATCTTAAAGCAATTACATGGATATAAAAAGTCTACACACCCTTGATCAAATCCAGGTTTTTCTGATCGCAAAGATAAATTCATTTAAAATCTTTTTCCATCAATGAGCTTGTAACACTATAACGTAAAACTCCTTTAAAAAAAAAAAAAAGTAAAATAAAATAAAAATAAACAACAGAGATAATGTGGAAGAGTGCACACTTATAAGCGAGATGTGGCTGTGTTAACCAATCACATTCAAATTCATGTTAAATGGCTATCAGCACACTTGCCACGTAACATGCCAATGATTAACTCCAAATAAAGTTCAGATGATTTAGTAGTCTTTTCCTAACATCCTGCGTTTGGCTGTAGGGGTTCTTTTGGTGATGAGCAGTCTTGTGTTTACGTTTACTATATTGTGTGGAATTATGGCCACAACATTTTCTTACATACATTTGTTTGAATTTGTTTAATTTTTTTTTTTTTAGTCAGAAAAAGCCTAAGAGACACTTTTTTAAATTAAGCTATGCAGGTTTTAGGTCGCATTAATGGTAGAAAAAGTTTTGAAAAAGTTCAGTTTTTACTATACCAAAATCTGGCATTTGAACATGGGTGAGCAGACTTTTTATGTCCTCAGTAAATCAGTTGAATCTCTGAATTGACCCTGGATTAATATTTCTCCTTTTGCAACAACAGCCTTTCACCAAGCAGTGCACTTTGATTGGTTGTCATTGATGATTACTTTCATGTAAGAGTCAAAATTTCCATTAAGGACACACATTTGTTACATTATTGAAGAATCAAATGTCTTTGATACTGACAAAACGTGTGCCAGTTTGATTCAAATGTCTAACATGGTCAACTGGGCTCAATTACAAACTATGATAGTATGCTAGCCTATGCTAAGGCTGAGGCATTTCAACAACTGCTATCTCCTGCATTAATTAACTCATTCACTTGCCATTGACGACTATAGACGTCCAAAATTCATGTGAACTATTTCTATTAGCTTAACATTTTTTTTCATTTTTTTTATGAAAACCTAGATTTTTTTTATTGTACATTTATAACAAATATAAAATTATCATGCGATTAATTATGATTAAACGGCACTTATTTTTATCCATCCATCCATCTTCTTAACCGCTTTTCCTCACAAGGGTCGCAGGGGGCGCTGGAGCCTATCCCAGCTGGCTTCGGGCAGTAGGCGGGGTACACCCTGAACTGGTTGCCAGCCAATCGCAGGGCACACAGACACGAACAACCATACTCACAATCACACCTATGGACAATTTGGAGTGTTCAATTAACCTGCCATGCATGTCTTTGGAATGTGGGAGGAAACCGGAGTACCCAGAGAAAACGCACGCAAGCACGAGGAGACTCCACCCAGGAAGGCCGAATCCCAGACTCGATCTCACGTCCTCTGCACTGGGAGGCAGACGTGCTAACCAGTCAGCCACCATGCCGCCCACTTATTATTATTATTTTTTTAAATTAGGCCTGTCAGGCGATTACAATTTTTAATTGTAATTAATCACATGACTTCACTAGTTAACTAAGGATTAATCACAAATTTTATATCTGTTCTAAATTTACAACAATAACAAAATGCCTAGGTTTCCAAATTCTTGTTAGCAAAAGTGAAATATATATATATATATTTTTTAAGTTTAAATGAATTTTTGACATCTATAGCCGTCAATGGCAGTGAATGAGTTAACTCATTCTACCGTGCTGACTTATGTCCATCAAATACAAATTACCGCTGCTCTTGGGTGTGCCTTTCAAGCAATTGAGCTCACAAATTTTTTTTTTCGACTGACACTTTACACATTCAAACTACAGTACTCAAGAAGAAGGCTAAAATCATCATTCAAGCCATCTGCCAGGGCTTCATTACTTGTGGCGCTATCGGAGTATGCTTCAGCTTTTGCCACCCGGAAGAACGTGTGATGTCACGGTGAATTGTCTTGTCTTCAATGTTTACAAAAACATACTGTATGTCAGGTTTGTTGAAGTATTGAAATTGTCTGTCATTTTCAAAACACAGTAACTTTGGCAAATAATCTTAATTGTCTTATTCTGGTAGCATACATGTAGACTAGGTTCTTTGTAGTCTCGAAATTGTTCGTAAGTGTTTCAGTCCTGATCGATCCAAACTGTACTGTGCTAAACTGAATGGTACCGTCGTACTCGGTGGAAATGTGGCTAATGTTGCTATCAAGCGTGGCGCCCTCGCGGCGATAAGAGCCATTGGGGCCGGAAGTGGAGGCAAGGTTTCCATTAACCTCTGTGCACACACGCACACACATACTCATTGGTTGCAAAGTGAAGTGAGAAGCTTGCCACCCGCTATTCCTGGACTTCCCGCAGTATCTCCACGAGGACCATCTAAAGCGCCTCCACCCTCACACAAGGTGGAGAGCGGCATGAGAGTATCAGCTTGCCTCTCCGGTTTGGCTCCCGCTCGAAGAGAGCAGCTCGCGGCCCTTCTGCCCTCCCACGGATATGCTTTTTGGTTTCATAACACTTTTTTTGTGGTGGGGGGGGGGGTAGTCTTTATTGGAAGCTACAAGCTGTCACACAGAGAAGTATGAGGAGCAGCAGACAAGGCAAGCATACGGGCAAATAAAGTGTGGAGGATGGGTGAGAGTCAGGAGGAAAAGGGGGAGAAGGTGGGCAGAGAGGGGGGTGCATACATACCCAGTACATCTGATTCAAGAGAGGGTGGAGGAGGAGGAAGAAGATGATGAGGAAGGTGGGCCAAAGAAGGAGCAATGGGTGAAGAAGGGCAGAGAGACAGGATGAAGAGAGGTCAGAAGTTGGGAAGAAAATTAATGATGAACAATTTTGTCATCTTCTGATTCCTAGTTCTGAGTACTTGAATTATACTTAACCATAAGTATCCTTAACCCTTCTGTTATGTTCATTTCTCAATAATGTTCCTGGGTGAATTTGACCCAGTCAGGGCCTGATGGGGCCAACACCACCCTGAATTTGAGTTTTGAATCTCTAGAAACACTGAATAGACTTTAGGTTGGGGAGTGTGATTGTCTTGTAGTTGGAATACACGTGCCAAAGGGGGACCACCACTTAAGTCTGCCGATGCAGAGGCAGTCCCCCATGCCCATGCAATGTTTCAGAGGTGTGTCAACCAAGATCTCCGGGCAAATCTCATCAATGCCTGAAGCTTTTGAACCTTTTTAACCACTTCTTCAACTTCAAACTCAAACATAACATCAGAGTTGCCAGACTCTGCCTTTTCATGTGAAAGCGTGTTAGTGGAATTGAGGACTATCCCTATAGGACTATAATGTTATGTCAAGATCAGCAGTGCCACATCTCCACCAGACGCAGTGTTGATGGTGCATTCCTGAGCCATTGGATGGGGGATCAGAATTTCTTTAAAGCAATTCGGAAGTTGTTCTCCATGTCCTTGCCAAACTACTCCCACCTACATACTTCACTGACACCCTGAAACATTATTGTTTTTAATGAGAAACAAACATAGTAGGGGGTAAAGGCATTTAGGACCGCTGAGGGTATGCTTATACCTAGTTATGTTGTTTGGAGCTATATTTTATCTGATAAAACAACATACAATAACACAGACGACTGTTTAACAAAGTGGTATGATGGCAACAAATACTTTATTACAAATGTGTGCGTGTGTGTTTGTGTATATGTGTGGGCTTACCCAGGCTGGAACGGGTGCTGGAGCGCTCGATGATAGTGTGTTTGCTGGGGTTGTTGAGGACTGAGCGCTTGGCCAGCGAGATGTCCGCCGTCACCCGTGTGATGGATATCCTGCGACAGGGAGGCAGTCGGTTGGTTTTGAAACAACAACAATGGAGCCTAGGACAGACGCACTTACCTTCCCTCGAACTTGTGTTTCAGGAAATCGAAGAGAGCCTTCTGCATCATGTCTGTCACCTGCAAAGTGGACGGCAGTATTGACAGGACATGACATGAGAGGTACTTACAACACATTTCTTACAAAAAGTATTGGAACACATTACTTCTATACAAATGCATACAAAAGTGTTGGGACACATAATGCCTTATACCAGGGTTTTTTAAGGCCAAATAAATAGTCAAAAATCTGTCTGGAGCCGCAAAACCTTTGAACATTGTGACGAAAGAAACACATTATAGCGTATATAATATTGTAACGCTATAGTGTTAGTCTAATGTACTGAGGTCCTAAGAGCTAATTAGAGCTGCACCATAACAGAAAATATGCAGCATCCAATACTTTGAGATTCATTTTCTTCTACCTTTTGTCTTCTGTTTTTGCATATATTTTTGTTGTTTTTGTAATTTAACAGACTTCGTTTTTCATCAAAAAATTTTTTTTAGACTTCTCCGCCTTTCTGTAAAATTTCTGACATTTTTGGCAATTTTATGCACATATTATGGTAATTTTATGTGTCTCTTCTTCCCTTCTTGGTCATTTTATAGCTATTTTTCAACCAAGTTTTTTTTTTAAAGCATTTTTTGCTGTCAATTTTCTGCCCTTTTTATGGTAATTTTTTAGATTTCTTTTTATGGTGACTTTTTGAATGTTTTCTTTTCTGCCTTTTTCAAAATAAAGTTTATGACTTAGTAATTTTGTGTAAATTATATGGCATTTTTATGTTTTTTTTCTTCCTTTTTGGACATTTTATGGTCACCTTTTGGACATTTTTGTATATATATATATATATATATATATATATATACATAAAACTTCTTCATGTCTCTTTTTCTGACAACTTGTAAATTTGGACTCTGACATTGAAAAAAATTATAATTATTTTTTTAATCTAAATTGCTAATTTATTAAAATAATACTTGATCTAAAAAAATAAAAATAAATGTACATGTAATTTAAAAATAATTATACATTTCTACTATATATACATTTTATTAGAGATCCACAGGGACCCACAGGAGAGGGACATAAGAGCCACATGTGGCTTCAGAGTTGCAGATTGCAGACCCTTGCACATTAGTGTAACATCCATGTGTCCCAATACTTTGTTTCATATTTGTATCCCAATACTCTCGTACACCCATTCAAATGTGTAAAAAAGTGTTGGGACGCATGATTTTTTAATACTCATACAAATAGTTTTTCAAAAGTATTGGGACAAATTTGTGTACAAAGTATTGTACACCAGTCTCAATATATTTGCCCACATTTATACTGATTCAAACGAGTACAAGTATTGGGACACATGCGCTAATGCTAATGTGGACTGCTAAAGACTAATGCTAACGTGGACTCATAACTTTTGGGGCATATGTTAGGCCCATACAAATGTGGATAGAAGTGTTATATACTAGATACAACGTGGACAAAAGTATTAGGAAATATGGTTGCTACATTTGTGCACATATGAGGACAAAACTATTTGGATTTTGGACACATTCCACCAAGTGAAAAGTGGAGTTAGTCCCAATTATTTTTCAGCTGTGGCGGCTTCCACGCTTGTGTGAAGATTTTCTTTTTATACAATTAGCGTCAATCAAAACTTAGCATTGTTTTAGTCGTGGCGGAATTTCTCATATTGGATCTTATGTATCTAATAAAGTGTCCCTTGAGCATGCTCACCTCGTAGCCTTTGAGCGACGGTCCAACCAGGATGATGGGTCTCATAGAAGGAACTACGTCATAGGGAGGCACATGCTCCATCTGTGGAAAGGGACATCTTTTCATAAAAGAGCCCGTGGCCACATCCTTCCCATATGAAAGCAGTCAAATCAATACACAGTACACTTCTATCATGATTTAATGACTACTGTGAGTCACTTCCACACACATTACAGGAACTTCTATTCCTCTGTCTGCTGTCTCACTTAATTAAAGTCTGCATAATTATGCCCAGTGTGCCAGGGGAGCTGGCTTTTTACACTCACTAGCCACCGCTTAAGGTACATCTGCTAAATTTAAGGAGCTCCAATATAAATATAAAAATAATTTTACATTAATTTTCAGACATTTTTAGTATTCAAACTGTATAATATATAACCATAACAATTATATCTTGTGCATTTATTGTCATAGTATTTCACAGCAATCCAGTGTAAATGATTGAAGTGTGAATATTTAGTTTTCTGCTTATGCCCTCCAAAGAGTTGTGCTCCTGGTAAAATGAGAAAACGAATACACCCTGAACTGGTCACAGGGCACATATACATACAAATCCATTCACACCCTCAGACCATTTAGAGCAGAGGTCCCCAACCCTGGTCCTCAGGGACCGGTATCCAGCCTGTTTTCCATGCCTCCCACAGCCAACACAGGTGATTCATATCATCAGCTAATCACCAATCTCCGGAGAAGGTTGATAACGATCTCCACCTGTGTTGGCTGCGGGAGACATGGAAAACAGGCTGGATACCGGTCCCTGAGGATCAGGGTTGAGGACCACTGATTTAGAGCAAGGGTGTGTCAGTAAGTGGGGGCTTTAGGACCCAGATGCAGGAAGGCAGGGCAAGGAGGCAGAGGTGTAGTCCAAAAAGACGTTTTAATATCTAATCAAAAAAAAAACTAACTTCAAAATACAAAATAAACTGAACTAACAAAACATGAAGCTAAACATGACAAAACAACTAAGGCGAGACTAACAACATGACATGGATCCTGATCAGGCGAAGAGGTCAGCGTGACGTGGCGAAAGACTTACGACAGTTGCAACAGCAAAAATGAACCGACACAGACAGGGGGGAGACAACCGACTAAATACACCAACACTAATGACATGACAAGACACACCTGGCTGAGGGCACTGATTGGATGACACATGAGGGTAATGGGGAAAGGTGGACACAATCAGGGTTGACACAGACACCACACGAGGAAGGGCAAGTGACCAGAAACGAGAGGAGTCAGACTTTTCACAATAAAACAGGAAATGACAAGACAAGGGGAAAACACAAGGAAAACATGACAGGGAGTAAACAAGACTGAAAATAAACATGACAGGGTGGCCACGTTCGGTCCTCGAGAGCCCCTATCCAGCCTGTTTTCATATCTTTCTCCACTAACACACCTGATTCATGATCAGGATTGTTATCAGGCTTCTGCTAAGCTTGCTGCGCTGAAGGACGGAGACATAGAAAACAGGCTGGATAGGGGCTCTCGATGACCAAACTTGGCCACGTGCAGAAAACTCACACAAGCATGGAGAGAACATGCAAACACAAGCCACACAGGAAGGTCGGAGTCCAGATTGGAACTCCTAACTGTGAGGCGGATATGCTAAACGCCCATCACTGCGCCACCTGTAGTAAACACATTGTTAGACTAAAACCTCACTCCCTCAACGTTTATTATTATGTTGCTATGTGAGGTGTTTTTTTTCCAGGACTCACACCGTGCATAGTTTGGGAATTGTTTTTAAAAAAAGAATATATAAGCATGTTTGTACTGTAAGAAGAAATGGTTCCATTGAGCCTTCAACATGTTTGTATACCCAATGCCCACGCAAAGATGAACCACGCTTTAAGCTTATTCTTACATTGTGACTCATGCTAAAGTATGATTCATCCATATAAGCGCTTTCCCTCTTCAAAAATCCCTTTTCTTTTGCGCACCCCCAGCCCCAACAACGCACCACCACCCAGACTGGTGTAACGGCAGGAAATCCATATTCCCATCACGCCTCCTCTTTGTATTGAAAGGCATTTACCGGTACATTATATTACATAAATCTCTTTCGGCCTCATTTGCATCCACACGGGCTATAAATACATATTTTAAAAGGCTCCTAATGGCTCTCGTCAGCACGGGGCCCAGCGCTGGAGTGGTGTACATAACCACGGTGTATTAATAGGGTTAGCACAGTGCACAGTGGACTGCATGGTGTCATGTACGGTGTACAGTAACGCTGTCCGCTCCATCGGCGCACTCACATGCATTTCGACTTCAATGATCGGCTTTGGCATTGAAGAAAGAGCTTCCAGAATATTTGCTCTGTTATCGCTCGAGTTTGCTAAATGATGACTACAGTATGTGTGTATAGTTTTATACATCTGAGATATGCTAATAATATAGATCAGGGTTATCCCTTCCGTCAGTCCGTATGCTGTACAGAATAGTAATGAAGATTTTAGATGAGGTCTAACGGGGGCATTTTTGAAGCTTGCACTTGTGCACTCACTTTTGTGATGAAGTCAAATTCTTTAAACTGAAAAGATTGCATTAATATTCAAAATTTAACACTTTCAATTCTAGAGAATTCGGAATGCATACATTTTGGGGTTAACATATAAGTAATGATCATAATTTTAAATGAGCTCTTGCCCTCGTATAGGATCTCATTTGAATTTACCTAATACCTTTGCCACTTAAAAATGTTACTGCAGAGATATTTCTGTCTTGTTATAAACGTTCAAACAGATCTGCCTGTGGAGACTGCGTCTCCCACTTTTGTCACAAATGGAGATGAAGGTGTGTCGGGACGCATCAATGGACGTGCCATTGATGCAAGGAGTCGCGTGGTGGTTGGCATTTGTCTGTGTTGGGATTGGGAATCACTCCTTATCCACTGATACAGTGATTTTCTCGTTTTGTTCTGCTCGGGAATGTATGTCTTGAGAAGTCGTCAACAACTGACCTAACTAACTAATTTAAAATATGTTCCATTCTTGGGGTATTGTTTTATTTTTCACATGCACTTGTGTGACCCTTATAATCACTGTAACATGCATGAAAATGTCCTTTAGTCGACCTAAAGGCATTTCACATTATAGGTTAGCATTAAAGCAAGAGGAGTTTCATTAATTTGTAGTTTGTTTGTTTTTTGACATTTCAGTGTTTTAAGGTATGTTTTAGTAGCAGCTGTTTCATAATTACAGTAGCATCTATGCTAATGTTCATTAGCCAATGTATGGGGTCAGATTTTCATTACTATACAGTTTGTTAAACATTTCAGTGTTTCAAAATACAATCTTTAATCCTCTTTTGTGTCACAGAACTGTAGTGAGAAAGTAAGAACAACTACTAGTAATTAGTATTACTACTCAGGCATACTTTTTTGTTTTTTTAAAGGTGTTTTAAGAAGTTTAAATGTGTTTCGAGTGTGTTGATTTTTATTTTTTTAACACGGTCACTCTGTAACTGTGTTTTACCTGTGGGTGGGTCTGGAATGTATTCAGCATGATAAACGGGGGTTCACTGTTGAGTGATTAGGGAGTACGGACCGATTAATACGCTAAAATGCACCGCTACCCCCCACCTTTTTTTTTTTAATCTCTGGAATGGGACAGAATATGTTAGTCCGGTTAGGAAAGGAAAAACGCACTCACCGACTTCTGTTTCTGTTTAGCTGGCCCGCCTACGGAAGCATTCCACAGAACATGCCAGAAGACACACAAAAACACACACAAGAGCACGGTTAGTCATTGGCAGGTTAGAATCGAGGGGAGGGAGTGTACCACCACCGGGGGTACAGTTTATAGCACCTTCCTATTAGAGTTTCAGGCAGCTGTGTGGTGTTAGTGGAGGCATCTTGGAAGCGTTATAGGCGGAGGGGACATGGGGGGCAAATGCAGGCAGGTGGGAGGAGAAAGGGGGGGAGGGGTGTTGGCCAAGGCGAGAAGCATCCCGGACCGTCCCCACCCAAACTCCAATCCCATCACTTCCTACTGTTACCTTCTTAAAGAAAGGCAGCCGGTGCGCGTTGGCCTGAGGCGAGGTCACGCTGCCGGACATGCCCTTGGGGGAGCGAGGGTCCCCCTGCGATTCAGGGAGCTCCTCGGCATCCAGGTCCAGGGGGTCAACGTCATCGGTCACCGTGGGCATGTCCACGTGTGCTGATTGGTGTGGGGTCGGGGGGATTGGGGGTTCGCCAAGGAAAAGAAGCCAAAGAGCAGAGACAGCGACAGAAATAAGGAAAGAGGGGGAAGATAGAAGACGAGATGTGAGATGCATCAGAACGGAAAAATGTGGAGATGACATTGACAGGAGTGTGAAGAAGAAAATGTCAGATTGTCACGAGGAATGCTGCATGAATGCTGAGAGATGCTTGAAGATTGTAATGAATCGAAGACAACAAGCATTCCGGACATTGCACAGACTGAAAGCTAAAATAATTTCCGGTAATTTGTTCATGTGGTGTTGTTGAATAATATATACATAAACAATTCTCTGTTCATGAGTTTCAAAAAGGCCCGAGTGCTGAATAGAATCTTGGTTGATGGAATTTGGTTGGCCAGGATGAGGATGCATTTTGATGGTTAGTTTCATGCAGTAAAATTAAACGTTTTTTTTTGTGATTGTGCCGTTATAATTTGCAATAACATTGATGGACTAATGCTCACCTGACCGAATTGCAGAAGAAACAAATTGATAACAATACCTCACCATTTATAAAGCATACAGAACACGTTAGCGGCTGGAGGTTGTATCCAATTTCATTTTAGTGTTTGTAGTAATGTTATTACGTAAGGTTGGAGGCAAAAATACGCATAAAGGATCACCCGTTCACAAGTGCGGTTGGGATTTGAATGGCTAGCACGTTGAAAAGAAAAGCCTTATCTTTGCTGATAATCATCTCCGCAGATGTTGAGATGTTTGGGCCACCAAAAGTAATAGCTCACTCCTTCCTGATTGAGCCTCGCATTTTGCTCTTTCATCAGGTTCCCAATCTGCTGTGCCGCTATTACATACAACAACCCCCCAAAGAAGATTGTGAGTTACCGGTAATACTCAAAGATGTCTTCAATGCACATAGAGTAAATGCAAAAGAATGAGTATTCTAACAATAGTTAATATCATGAGCGTGAATGCCTGTCTCAGAATTCGCGCTATTAAACGACGTGATCTTTGATGTGGCAACAAAACAGCAGAGGAGAGCCTTAATTAAGGCAACAAAAGCTGAGCGACGTGAACAGAAAACGGCGACAGAAGACGGAAGATATCGAGGAATAGACGGGGGTCTTTGTGTCAGAACCACATGATTTAACACGCGGTGGGAAGATCTGTTTCCAGACAGAACCGCCCGAGAACACGTGACCCGGTGGTCCGCTTATTGATGCTCAGTTTGGCCGTTATGGAAATGTACACACATTTTCTTGACCTCACCTGTGCCGGGTGGGGTGGGCCTGCGCGTTCCCGTGGCAACATCCAGGCTAGAGCTTCCTCCGGATTTACTAAGAGTGAACAAAAGGACATACAATAGCTTTAACGACCATTTTTTGGTGTTTTGCAGACACAGTCAGACAGGCAAGTCCGAATTTAAAGCTGTGTTGCCTTCAGTGTAACATTTTGCTGTAATATGTTGGGCAGAAAGTCCGACTCGACAGCCAATGTATGAACTGGGGTTTCAAGTTGGCATGGCCACTTTAGAGCACCTTGTCACAGAGTGTAAAAGCACCAGCCCAGTGGATTAAATTCCCACCACCAGAGGTTTTAGGCAGATTTACGATAGCTTCTTAGGAAATGTTGCTAGTAATTCAAATTAGTATCACCTTTAACCATAGCTATACTGATATCCTGGTATCCTGTTTCGTTGCAGCTCATCAACTCATTAGTATGGGTAGTTTTTACCCCCTTGTTGGAGCAAAAACATTGACCCAATGTGTCAGGTCAAATCCTCAACCCAATGTGCTAGCTAATAACCCAGTGTGTGGGAGCAGGAAAACGGTATCATTTATTTATCTATCAATGACTCTCTATTACAGAATTGCAAGTGGGTCTGGAACATAAATTCACCATGTATTTTTTGGTATATTTTTGCTAATGCTGACCTGGAGCTGAGTCGGTTCTGCCTCATTCTCTGCTCCTGTAGAAGCCGGGTGTTCTCCAGCTTGACCGGGCTCGGGATGAAGCCCACCTCACAGCCCTCCTTGACCAGACGCCCGATCCACCAATCGTTGTTGTATTTCTGCATGCGTAAAAACAGCCAGCCAGGCATTACTAGACGATCCCCCTCCACAGGATGGTGCAAACAAACCTCTTTGATGTGAAGGAAGTCTTTGGCTTCGAAAGATATGGCCATGCCTTGCACAGGAACGTCGTCGCTGGGGCCCGGGTTGTAGCCCACGTTTGTCCGCACGGCAAACGCAACCGGTTTGGTCTGGACGAAAATAAGAAGCGTTCAACAATTGCACAGACGTACACAGAATGGCCAAGGTGGCAAAAGTACTCACACTCTATATGTAAGTAGATTCTGAAATAGGACCTGAATAATATGGAGTATTTTTAAGATTGATGCCAATTCCGACATTTGGCAAAATAAAATTCTGATAACCAATTAATCAGTTGATTAAATTTAAATACATAATGAATAACCTTTTTTGGTCCCCTAACGCTTACAAAAAACAATAAAGCAATGAATTACATGCAGAATGTTTGACTGTTTAAAGGATCTTTGTGCAGTTTGTCACTTTTTTGCTCACGACTGCCACCTCTGGCCCAAAGCGTAACTGCAGAATCTGTGTCAGACTTGTTTAGGGTGCACGTGCGAGTACGTCCACAGTTGGCAAACGAAGACATGACTTCAAATGAGGTCAGAAAAACTCCGCCCCTCCACTCCCCAAACAAACTGTGGAGTGTGAGGGTCCGCACACTCTACTATAAAGGGAAGATAAAAAATGATGGGTGCAGTCAGAGTAAAACAGTCAGGGTTATTTGTACTCATCTGGGCATTGGTGGGGCATACATGATCTAGAAAAAGCTTTAATATTACCTTTTTAAATGGCACAATGCACCTTTAACTTTGGAATTTAATATTTTTTGCCTTTTTTTTGGGGGGGGGGGGTTTAAATGTCAAATCATTAAAAGAGCTAATATCGGCTAATTAATTGGTCAGGCCCTATTCTTAACTAGAAAAGTAAAAAGCACAAATGAATTTTTACATACAGTACACTAGTCGGTTTTGATAACCCGGCGAAATAGCAAAAAAAAATCTTCAAATGATATAGTTTTCCCTTAACTCAATTGTAATCTGTGTTACAACGTGTCATCCTCAGCGAATGCTGAAAAAGGTAACACATCAATTTTCGACAAATGTAAAGAGTAGAAGCCGAGTAAAGATTAAAAGTCAAGCGGACTACTGACCTTTGCTTTCTCGAGCGTGGCGAGGGCCTGCCTATCCGCCTCCTTCCTCAGGGCCTCGGGATCCTCCTCCAGGGACACATCAGAGTCCGACGGCCGGCTCGTGTAGGAGTCGGCCGAGCCCTGGCGCACAAGCATAAGAGTGTGAGGGACGTTCCGTGTGCTCTTTTGCACTTTGGCCATCTTTTCCAGTCTCCTGCCTATTTGTACGTCCATGTCGAGAACACTACGTGGCCTACATCGTCGCTCATATTAACAACTGAAAGCTGGCCCACTGTAATTTGAGGTGCTTTGTCCGCACAACAAAAGGTAGAGTCAACCATGCAGATAAGCCATCAGGTACACACCATTACTACACACACATATACACATAATGGCCCAAGGACTAGCCATTTCATTACGTAGACCTGCACACTCTGCTGAAAGCCAATACAAGAGCTGTATCAAGAAAATAATAAATAAATAATAAATAATTCTCAGTTATGTAGGGGAAACTAAATATTAAAAACCCATCTCAATAAGTGCAATCCAAATTATTTGTTTTTAAAAAAAATCATACATACTCAGTATATGTCAACATAATAATTGTTTAGGTGTGCCTAATGAAGTGACCAGTGAGTGCATATTTTTCATGCAGGGTAACTTGACTCCCCGCCACTGACCATATGCAGACACCCATCCCACTCCGAACGTGTCGACCCACTTCTGCTGCAGCGTGAACTTCTACTATGCTGTGTTTAAGAGTCTAATTTATATAACGCAACTCATTGTTTTTCTTTTTTTTCTTTTTCTTTTTAGGCCCCCAGTGCTTTGTAGGTGGTGCTGACAAGAGCGCCGACAGCTGAGTGCGCCAAGCAGAACAAGTGAGTCATGAGGTGTGGGCCTCCAAAATAGAGGTGAGAGCGCACAAAAGATGACATAAGCCATATGTAACCACAATGAACAAATTCCCTGCCGGCAAGTCATCCACACGTGTCATATTTGAAATGCCATCTTCAATGCTATGACCACAATGATGTTCGATTAGGTCCGTGTTTTCAGGTCGATACTGTGCTACTTTGAATTTCGACTTTAATTTGTGCTGTGTCGTGACCATACATTAATCTTAATCTGCATCTACACCTATCAGACTACCTCCGCAAAAAGTGAAATCCACAATATCGAAATAGCCCTCGGGATGTTTTTATAGCCTTTACGGCACTTATTTTTTAAGGTCTTTAAACAAACAAAAAATAATACAAACACGGAGAGAGCAAGAAGAGCACTGGATATTAAAAAAACAATGACATGTACCGATCCCGGAATCCCCTTTCTTCAAAAACTAACATACTTAACTTATCTCACAATATACATCAATAATCATGTCCAAACATACATGATAAAAACCAGCCAATGCTTTCTGTAGACGTAAAACGCAGGATGATAGAGGATTGCAATGTTCAATAATCTCTCTCTAATCTCTTCAGCAAAAATGAGGCTTCTCTTGAAACACTTCCTGTCTTCTCTACTCCTTTCAAATTCACACAGCACACAATCATGTGCTGCCACCTATTGGTTAAGAGTGGATTTAAATACCAAAATAAGTAACAACATTTTGTTATGACTGGAAAATTTAATCCGCTAAATAACAGGACACCTACCCTGAACCCACAATGGAGCGGGGTTTACAAAATTTGTATACAATTGAAATGAATTTAAATTCCTTTGTTCTGCCTCAACTAACAAAAATAAATAAATAAAATAATAAAAACAACACAAAAATTAATAAAGAGAAATATTATTGTATTGTAAAAAAAATAAACATATAAACATAATAAAAATTAATGAATAATGAATAAACTGGTTTTGTAAGGTGTAATGAAACAAAAAATCACAGACGCTGTACAATGCAGTTTATTTCTTTACAAAATCTTCTACTGTTTTGTAATGTTTTATACTTATTTACAATAATGTGCTACTTTTCTTTATTAAAAACCTCACCCCCAAAATTGAGTACGTTGAGGAGGTGGGCTGGGGGCTTGCAATGAATTAATGGCACTTTGATTCATTTCAATGGGGAAGATGGATCTGATTTATGGCAATTGTGGTCACAGTCTCAGAACAACTTCAACTCATAATATGGCACCAACTGTATTTGGGACTAGGCACTGGAAAGAAACAAGCACCTGACATGCTTTTTGCATGTGCACATACTATTAAGTGTGGAATGGATTTCTGTATGTCTGTGTAAGGCCTGAGTGTAAAAGCATTATTATTATAATGAGGAATGGGATCCGAGTCCAAACAAGTTATTGTATTGGCAGCTTTGAGGATTTGGTTACTGGATGATTTGGGGATGCTATAGGAGGCAAAAACAACAATGTGTGTGTGAGGAGTGCTTTCGCATGTGTGTGTGTTTGATGTCCCGCGCTGCCTTTCATGACTATCCTCGTCTCTCTTTGTGCAATTCCCAACCAAACGAGAAACACCAGAGTGTTGATTGTGGCTCAGCCACCTGTCGCATTGTACTGCTCGGCAGACTCGCATGTAGACACTCCCTGTTGCCGGGGCGACGGCACCCTCGCTAACTCCCGGTGTTCCTCCACACATACATGCTTAGCCACACACTGCCCCCACTTCCTGTTGCATCTCGGCGCATGTAATGAGGATGGCACCAGCCGCCCCCGCTGACCAGCTCTGACTCATCCTCTGGGAGCATCCCGACCATACGGGAAGTTCAACGCAGATTCTAATGGCTGACCTCGGACCAAAATAAAAGGCCCTGGGATGACGTCTGAAATAACTGACAAATGTTTGAGTCATGCAGCTTGTTGAGTCGTGTAACAAAAAAAAAAAAAAAGAGGCTGCTGTCCCTCCATCCATATTCTAAAGCAATAACTTCAAGATCACTTCATGAAACACTGCCAGCTATTTTAGAACATTTTGACTTTTTCAAGACACCCAGGATATTCTGGTAAATTATTATATATATATATATACACACACCAAATCTACCAAAAGAAAGACTCACTTATTCTTATTCTTCCTTTTCCTGTTCTTTTATTTTCAACAGTAGAACAAAGGTACGTTGAACAAATTGCATCAGTTTCTCCCAGCTGACTCAGAAACTGGCCTGATCTCATATCAATGATGCATTGCTGCCATCTACTGGTGATTGTTTGTCACTTAAGTTGTTTCTAAGTTTGACATTTCCAATGGAGCAGCATTAGACCCTAAGCCACCCATTGAAAAATGTAATTGACAAGTAAAGTACTAAGGATAGTAGGATAGTGATCGGCCCAGTATATGAATAGTAAAAATATGCATATACTGTAAATGATGCCCACTGAAATGCAGTTGAGAAAAGAAAAACATCAAATAATTTTTTACCCCCACAGCCCCCCACCCCACTTAAAAAAAAAGCTGATAAACATTAACTCTCCTATCCATCGCTTCCCAAAAAGTTAAAACAATTTTTTTTTAAATATTGGGGAACTAAAAAAAAAAAAGAAATCACATGCACAGCTATGGACAATTTTGAGTTTTCAATTAACCTAATTTGCATGTTTTTGAGACGTGGGAGGTATCCGGGGTGCCTAGAGAAATGAGAAACTCTATTGGATACAAAACAACAAAAGCCTCCAGGAACTCAAATCAACCAATCAGACGTTAAATCTTCTTCTCTCTCCCCCTTTCGTCTTCTCACCCTCATGTCACTGGGGCTGTGTCTCTAATTTAGCCGCTTGCTTCACGTCGCATACAGCTCCCTGTTCAAAATAGCTGTGGGTCACGTGACAGCTGAACTGCCTTGCCATTGGCCACCGCCAGGCTTGAGACCCCCACGGTGTCATAGTAACCACCTCAGCTGCATCCGTGTGGAGGAGGAGATGAGAAACTTGAGGATGGTGGTGGATGAATTTGAATGTGTTTGAAATAAACGATCACACTAAATCTGCTTTAATGGCCTTGAACATTAACATAGTGGGAATAATCCAGAGAATGGTGAAAAGGGGAGGTGCTCTGTCAGACGAGTTGCGTGCATTGTGATGCATTCGCACCTTCTTAGCAGTGATATTGAATAACTGAGTGGGGGAGGGAGACAGCCAGGCTCAGCAGAGAGGGCACGGTGGCAAATGGACTAGGGCTTTGGCTAATGAGGGTACCCATGGGCGCTTTCTCCGGAACCTGAAGAGATTGATTGGATTGAAAGACTAAAGGGGACAAGATGAGGCAGTGCCAAGGAACCTCCCAAATTCTCCTCTATAGATCTCTACATCGCTAAATATTTGTTTCCTTCTTGTACAAAATACGTTACAGAGTTTAAGGTACCAGGCAGTCTGCAAACTGGGTTATAAAGCCAAGTGATTGTCTTATTTCTGGTCTGGACAAGCCCAAAAGAAGGAATCCAAGTCTAGAGCAGGTCTATAGTCTTTTAGTCCATGTTTCAAGTCTTAAGTAATTTGGTCCGTTTTAAGCAAGTCCGAAGGCATGCGATCCAGACCTAAATTTATTTAATCCAAGTCTCAAAGCTTTTGGCCCAAATCCAAGTTATCATAATTTATCCCAAATCTAAATCATGAGGTCCAATTTGAAGGCTCCTGGCATTGCAGTCAGTCCAGTTAAAGTTGTATGTCATTTAGTCCAAGTCTTACGGTTTTTGATCTTGCAGTCTTATATTACGTCCAAAGTTAGTTTGGATCCGGGCTTCGCCCTTCCTGGGTGGAGTTTGCATGTTCTCCCCGTGCTTGCGTGGGTTTTCTCCGGGTACTCCGGTTTCCTCCCACATTCCAAAAAACATGCATGGCAGGTTGATTGGACACTCCAAATTGTCCATAGGTGTGATTGTGAGTATGATTGTTTGTCTCTGTGTGCCCTGCAATTGACTGGCAACCAGTTCAGGGTGTACCCCGCCTACTGCCCGAAGCCAGCTGGGATAGGCTCCAGCAACCCCCGCGACCCTTGTGAGGACAAGCGGTAAAAAAGAAAATGGATGGATGGAAGTTAGTTTGGAGGCATTAGGTCCAAGACTAAAGTAATTTAATCCCAATCTGGAGGCTTTTGGTGTGAATCTAAAGCAGGGGTCACCAACTCCGGTCCTCGAGTGCACCAATCCAGCATGTTTTGGATGTTTCAATCCTCCAACACACCTGATTCCTATAATCAGCTCATCAGCAAGCTCTAAAGAAGCATGATAACGATCCTGATCGTTTGAATTAGGTGCGTTCAAGGAGGGAAACATCCAACACATGCTGGATAGGTACCTTCTAGGACCAGAGTTGGTGATCCCTGGTCTAAAGCAAGTCCTTAAACAGGGGTGGGAAAATTTGGTCCTCGAGGGCCGAAGTCATACAGGTTTTGCAGGTTTCCCTCTTCCAACACAAGCTGATTCCAATCAACAGAATCGTTATCAGGCTTATACAAAGCATTGCTGATGAGCTGATCATATATCAGCTGCGTTGGAGAAGGGAAACATCCAAAACCTGCAGGACTCCGGCCCTTGAAGACCAGGTTTCCCCACCCCTGTCCTAAGACACCAAGTCAAGTTAAAAACATTTGGTCAAAATGTAGCATCATTTAGTCCAGTCAATGTAATTTGGCTTAAAGGCAAACCTTCAGTCATTTCCATAGTCCGGGTAATACAGCTTTTGCTTTTTACAGCTTACAGTCATACACTAAGTTGAGTGGCCCAAGTCTAATGCAACTATGAAGTCATTTAGTCTTGGTCTTCGAGCTCCAGCTTTAAGTTTGAAGTCATTTATCATTATCAATATTAACAATCATGCAATCAAAGTCTGAAACAGTCATTTAGTCCGAGTCTGATGATGTTTGGTATAAATCTCAAGCAACTCAATTACGAATTGATGTTAGTCATCTTTAATTCTGTTTTCTGTACAGTACAGTCCAAAAATGAATGCCAGCAGAGAGGTACATGATGCATGGTTTTAACACAAGACAGTCGTCCATAGAGATGATGATGATAGCAACTGAACGCAAACACCCACGTAGGGTAATTTTCTGCCATGATATTCAAGAGCAAAGAATTCTAAAGTAAAAACAACCTGAATGACCTCTTTGTTTTGTGCTTAGAAGTGGTCTGAATGGCAAGACTGGAGTGCCTGGATGCCACACGAGGGAAAAAAAGCAACCGACAAAAACGAATCACGTCTAAAACACAAGAAGAGCGGCTGAGAGCAGCCATCTTTATTTGCTCTGTCACAACGGTGCCATGGCAACCAAGTCTGAAGGGTTTGGAGGTCACTGGAGATGTGAGTCATGTGTTCAAGTTTGTTTCCTTTTTTTCCATGAGAATGCTATAAATATGAAAATATAATTTCATTTGCCACTTCTTTGCAAACATCTACTATTTACCATGTAATGTTTAAAAAGTTGTATCCAAAAGGCAAATAAGGTTACAAACTATTACAAACTGCTCTTGAATGATGCAGTATACTGTAGTTGCACACCACACAATAGAATAATAATAGAATTATTTCTAAATTAATACCTCTCTGACAGTGTCAATAAAAACTGGGCATTATTTCTTCTGCACAATTTTGGATGCAGCTACAGTATCTCAGAAAAAAATTACAGATATAAAGAATTCATAAAGCAAATGCAATGTATAAAGCCATTATTAAAGCACAATAGAAAGTGATTTAAGTTGTTAGTTGTAAAAGTGTAATTTCATTCGTGTTTTAAAGCAAATACAACATCAACTGAATCTGTAACATCCAATTGTCATTGAAGAAACGAACAAATTCATCTTGCAAAGTAGGAAGATTACGTAATTGTGAAAGTGTATGACTAATTACTTTGACATGACATTTATCAAGTATATATTTTTGTAATTCAAGATTTGTAGGAAAATAATATTAGATTGCATACTGATCTTAAATTAATTGTGTTATTAAAATAAATAAAATATAGACCATTCAGTCTATGAATATAAATTCAATGTAAAATGCATTGAATGAATAATTTAATCGGTTTAGTTTATGATGCTTTTATCACAAATGACTGAAGTTTCCCCCCAAAAAATCACCATCAACATCCAGATTGGTTGGATCGATACATAAACAAAGTGGAAAGTCTCCCCATGAAATGGCCACAGTGCCGAGCCGGAAGGCTGACTGGCCAGTGCGCATAGCACTAGACACAACCATTGCGACTGGAAGTCTAAATTAAAAACACAGAGCCGTCCCAGCAGCTGTGGTACACCCAAAATGGAATTACAAAGCAAGCCGCTGACCCAGAGTTACGGTGCCATTAGGACGTAGGGGGGCAAATTAATATTTCCAACCCGAGTTGCTACATATCAGAGCAAAAAAGGCACCCGCCAAGGCCTGGGCGCACACACGCTGTTAGTCCAACAAATTGCTTCCGAAAATTCTACAACATTCTTCTTACCACGGCGGGCCGCTGAATCCGCTCAGTCCTCTCCATGCCTCCTTTGCCACACTCTCCTCACCACGGCCGACCCAGGGGGGTGGGGGGGCAGTGCCGGAGTCCACAGACCTTGTGTGTGTGTGTGTGTGTGTGAAGTGGCAACTAGTGTGTGTGTGTTAGCTTGACAAGTGTACATGAGCAGAGAAATCCAGAAAAAAAGTGCAGTGTGTGTGAGAAAAACCAGGAGACGTTCTCTTAACCTCCAGCCCCTTTGCGCCCACCCCACCGCACTCGCCCGTATACCTCCACAACCCAAAGGAACGTGACCCTTGTGTAAAGGAAGGGAACTGGAGCCAGTGGGACGGGGGTCGGGTTGCAGGACTTGTGCTACATTTGCAAACTGGGGAAATATATTTAGCCGCGGGCCCGGCAGGAACAGGGACGTAAGTGCGCTGAGGCCAAGGAGGAGGCTTGGTATGCAGCCGTCAGCCATCCAATGCCCCAGCTGACGTTGGATGGGATGGGGCAGCGCCCAGGGAAACCCCCCTCCCCCCTGCAGCTCACTCACTCACTCACTCACTCACTCTGCTGCTGATGATCTCTTATGGACACACAGAATTCTGTCCAGGACCACTTTGAAACAACTGGCTGCAGACAAATTCCACAAATAAGAGACTAAAGACCATTGGTTCAAATCTGGAGACATTTGGTTTGAATCTGAAACAATTCTAAAAAGTAGTTGATCTAATAGATTTTTTTGTGGTCACAATCCATAGTCACCTGTTACAACTCAAAAGTCATATGGCTCAAGTCTTGAGTCTTTAGTTGCAAGTTGTAAATCCAAGCCATTTACCGCAGTCCAAAGTGTGCCCCAAGTCATTTAAAGCAGGTCTTAACTAGGGGTGCACCGATCACAATTTTTTGGACCAATCACCGATCCTCCATCTTTAAAAAGTCCGACTTGACGATCCTGATTTCTGATGATCCTGATTTGTTCCATAACCAACAGCATACACCTTCTATGTTCCAATCTTGTTTTGCTGTAAAACATTGAACAGCACCCGTGAAACAATACAAAAAGAAAAGCCTATTAGTCATCTCACAGCAGAAGAGGACAGTGGCGGATTTTTTCAGACATCTGCGGAGGGAGATGCGTTCGGTTGACAAGACTGATTCTATTTTAACGGATCGGCCGATCACCAATCACCCAAATCAACGTTCATCTCGGGTCAAAAGTAATTTTGTCTAAACTTCTGACAAAGACGTGATAAAACTCCTAAATCTTACTGTCCCAATCTAAATCCAACTCTTAATCCCTAGATCAAGTCTTCAGACATTAGACCTAAATCCAGGTCTCGGATAGGTCTTAACTTAAGAAATCAAAATCCCAGAACAAATTAAAAGTCCTTTGTTTAAAGCAAGTGGTCATTGTTCAATTTCAAATCCTAAATCATCTGGACTAAAACATCAGGTCTAAAGCAGGTCAAAAGCCATTTTGTCCAGGTTTAAACCTAGCTCTGGTTCTAAGCAGTTTTTAACAAGTCTAGAGCAAATCTTTTATTTTTTGGCCCAAATCTAATGCCCGTCTTAAGTTATTAGGCCCAAGTCAAAAGCCTAATGCAAGTACCAAGTCATTTAGCAGATGTAAATCAAATCATCTAATCAAATATAAAGTTATTTCAATTTCGAGTCTTAAGTCAAGTTGTCCAAGTCCAAAACTTTTTGGGTGCTGTCTAAAGCAGGTCTTTAGTCCAGCTCCAAAACCCCCTGAAGTTTCAAGTCATTTATACCAGGTCCAATTCCAATATCATCTGGTCTTATTCTAATGGAGGTCGAAAGAAAAAAATGAAATGAAATGAAATCTACAGCTCGGATTTCAAATCTAGCAGAAACGGAAGCCCAGGAATAAAGCGGGATCTATTTTTTTATATAATTCAAGGGGCATTACAGATAGATTACTTGTCCTTTCACTAGTTAAATGAATGGCCATTGTGTCCACTAGAGGGCAACCAGTGACCCAATCAGCAGCCACCCATAGCTGATGACAACACAGTCAGCAGGCGAGGGTGAAAGCAGGGAGATCTACCAGTTGGTCTTACTTTGCAACAACTGGGGCTCTGCTGGGATTCACGTGTCACCACTGACAACAGCACCGTACAACTCTATGGACCAATGGATCTCAAACTCGTTTCCTTCTATGCTGTTGGTGGTACATGTCAGCTCGTGATGATAAATATGGAATTTCATCAATAAGTGGGTTGAAATGTTGAAAACAGAATTCCTGGGTGTAGGCATAGCTAGCTAGCTAACTACATGCAGTAGCGGTAGAAATTATGGACTGCACCGTAGTGAAGAAGGGGCGACTCATGCCGGTTGCTCAAATGTGTCACAGGGGCACGTTTTTTTCTATGGAAAAAAAATCTGGGAAACTGAAATGGTATAAAACAGTTTAACATTACACTGTATCATCACAATTGAGTATGACAGACTTCTCAGTCTTTGCGTGTTTTTAGCAATTATCTTAAAACATGTATTTAGAAACAAATCTTTGAATTCACTGTACATGTCTTGTAGTAAAATGATTCTTAGTCATAAATTAATGTGAATGGTTTTATACTATCATCGGTGTATCCGTAGTACAAAATCACATGCCCTCACATCCACAGTATGTCATTGCCCAGGAAAGCGCAGCACACATCAGCAGCATTCGTGGCAGACAGTCATCTTCATCGTATTTTTGTTGAACTTGACGCGCGAACGAGGCTACGCAAACACGTAGGCCGCGGTGGCGCCCACGCTCAAAAACAGAGCGCCATCGAAGCACCGTCTCCCTCGCATCTCCATCCCACTGTGGCTTCGCACACGGGGAGATTCAGTGGCCTGGTTGCCATAGAAACCAAGCCCCGGTGTACCAGCCAGCGCCGCCGACGGTTGATTTTGTGTGTGTGCGTGCGTGTTTGAATGAGTATGCTCTTGCGTAGGTGTGTGTGAGACTGTACAGTAAAGCCTATACGGGGCCTGGCTTTGAGCAAAGAGAAATGGAAAATGGAGTGAATGTACACAACCTATAGGGTGCCTACAAGCTTGGTGGTGGTGTTTTCCATATGAAAAGACAGGGAGTCAGGTGCATGCCAAAGCAACAGGTCCCGCTATAAACCAGAATGAAAGATTTGAACAACTCTCACATGTCATTCGATTCAAGTCTCAAGTCCTTAGTTTGGTTTGGCGCCAAAAGCTCACATGAGGTCACTCGATTTGAGCCTATGTCAATATCCAAGTTAATTAGTCCAAATCAGTCCAGGTCTAAAATGTCTAATCAAAGTCTAAACCCAACCTGAATTCCAAGGCCTTTGGTCAATGTATTATCAAATTCGAACTAAATGACTCCAAGTTATGTTGTCAGAAAGTCACCAAATCAAAGTCTAACACCAAAGTTTACAACATTTAATTCTAGTTCCAAACAAGTCTGAATTAGTCCAAAATAATTTCATCTAAAATCATTTGCTAAATTAGTCCAAGTGAAAAGCGGGATTTAAATAATCTGACCCGGTTTAAAAGCAACCTACGCTCCAATTGAGTTCAATTAATATAAAACATGTATAGAGCTATTCATTTGCAGCCTAAAATCATGTGGTCTAAGTCTAAAGCAAATCTGTAGCCGTTGCGTCAAGTCTGATGAATCAAGAAACATAATCTAAAGTGTGGCCAAGTCCAAATTCAAAATAATGCAGTCCGATTATGGCAGGTCAAAAGTAATTCTAAAGCCAACATAAGTTAATTTGTCTAAATCAAGTAATAAAGAATCAGTACTAAGTTATTCTGTTCTAGTTAAAAAGAACTCCAGAGTCCTTCGGTCAATGTCGTTAGTTCTTTGGTCTAAAGAAGATTCATTTGGTCTAAGTCTAAAGGAAGTCTGTGGTCATTTGACCAAAGTTTAAGGAACGTAGGCCCCAGTTTAAAGCAAATGCAAGTTTTTGTCTTGATGTCTTAAGCTGATGTAAGTTTATATTGGTGCCAGGTCAATTATTCCAAGTCAAAAGCAGGTTTTATATCATATGGTCCATGTTTAAATCCACCTCAGGCTCAAAATACTTTAGCCCAAGTCAAAATCAAGATGATTTAGTCCAGGGGTGGCCAAGTTCGGTCCTCGAGAGCCACTATCCAGCCTGTTTTCCATGTCTTCCTCCTTCAGCGCAGCTGATTCTAATGATCAGCTCATCAGCAAGCTTTGCAGAAGCCTGACGACGATCCTGATCATGAATCAGGTGTGTTAGCGGAGAGAAACATGGAAAACAGGCTGGATAGTGGCTCTCGAGGACCGAACTTGGCCACCCCTGATTTAGTCATTCAGACAAAACCTCAAAGTGAGTTCACCTAAGTAGTCTAAAGTCATACATTGTATTTTTTCTGATCCTTGATCCCAAGTCTGAAGCAGTGAATCTTAAGTCACTGTGCCAAGTCAATTAAGTCTCAAGCCAGTCTAAAGTAATTTGGGGCCAAGTGAAGCCCCCCAAGATCTCATCCAAGTCAAAAGCCAAACTTAGTTCCAGCTCATTTGTTCCAAATCTATCGCAAGTTTCAAGTCTTTTAGTCCAAAACAAGTCATTAGGATTTAGTCGGTGGTCATTCTATCAAAATCTAATTCAACTCAACACTCATCTGGTCGTGGTCCAAGTAATTAAGTCTAAGTTTGAATGGGCTCTTTGCACATCTTAATACCATTCCTTTATTTCCTGTCTTTCATGAGTGGACAAATTGATTAATCCAGGACAGGTGTGTCTGGCCATTGTCGTCGTGGCTACTGAGGTCAGGCACACCCGGATTCATCAGATTGTTCAATCATGAAAGACGGAGTGGTATTGAGTTCAGGAAGTAGTGGATTTGTGCAAAGAACCCATTAAAAGTCAAGACATTTGGTCCAAGTGGTCTAGTTTTAGTTCAGTCACGATGCTCTAAGTACTTTGTCCCTAGTCTTGAGTGAGTTGAGGAAGCAATCACAGATTAAGATCAGTGTTATACCATAGACAAAGTTGCAGTTTTTGCTGTTGTTACATTTGGTGCAACCCCTTTTACTTGACCCTGTGATGTGATACTCAACAGGATAAGGGTCCAAGTAGCCAAGCGAGATGAATGTTACCTGTCGGACGAAGCTGTTGGACGTGGTGTCGGACGAGGTGCTTCCATCGGAGCGTTTGAAGCGGCTCTTCCTCTTGGCGTACTTGCCCTGCGGAAAGTGAGAAGGGTGGGTGTGAGTTTGAAAGAAAAATAAAAGTTTGCCTCCACACAGTCATTTATCTTAACAGATTGTTTTAAAAGCCCCGGCCTCTGTACGCGATGGAATCATGGATAAGGCGACATTAGCCTGAGAGGGAACACACACACACACATAATTCACGAGCAGCCGCGGCGACTCCTCATTTTTCATGTTCTGTTGCAACCCTCTAATCAGATTGGCGGACCCCTGCCAAATGGGTTCTATCCGGGTTGGGCAGAGGCCGCTCATTACATTAGAAGCCCACCGTGCCCACATTGCCATGGTTACGCAATGCCGACTAATCACGTTTGTGTTGAGATGGCCTGTTCTTTTTCTTCCTGTGTGAAGAGAAGAGCTGTTGCATCAGAACAAAAACGCACACACTGGAAATCCACCCGTTTTTATCTTCCTCGGGGGCTGCCATTTTACGCTTATGTTTGTGAGGTAAGCCCTGGGCAACTGTGATGTCATTTTCAGTCAACAGCAAGTGGCAAAATGGCCGCCTCCTGAGATGGAGCAACATGGGAGGATTTTGCTGCTTAATTCATATTCCACAAACGCAATATTAATCAAAATGCAGTGCTTTAGACTAGTGGGGGCGCATACAACATATTATTGTAAAAAACATTTTTGGGTTGACTTCCCCTTTAAATAATGATTCAATTAAATTGTATTGCATTATTTGCATATAAACAAATATTCTCAAAGGTGAATGCAATGTAATGTGAAATACAACTCAACTGTACTAAATCAAACTTATTATTTGTTTCTTGCTTTGTAGCGTCAACAAATGCATGTGGGTGCACCACGGAGGCAATGTAGCGATGGGGCGGCTCCTTCTCAATGGGGAGGGGGGAAAAAAAAGGGCAGGCAAATGCCAGCACCAGGAAGCGCAGGGGGCATCTTGTTGGTAAATGTCCCACCAGATTAAAAGAAGTGTATAATTAAAGAGGAAGCGAGTAGGGGTGTTTATTCAAGTGGAAGCCTGGTGGGGCAAACTTCATTTCCTGGCTCCGGGTGATACCTTCAGATCAATGCGATTAGTTGTATCACAATTAACTGTAATTCCTACAATTTCGGTTGTCTCGATTGGTATCACAAAGCAAACTTTGTAGATGCATCGTTGTCCGGCGACCTGAATCAAGCTAAGGGGAGTGGTTGCTCCTTTAAAATCCAAATGTTGACCAGTGAGCTTCAAAAGATCAATTGCAATAACACTTCTTTTTTTTTTTGACACATCAGACATAAGATGTCGACGTAGCTTCAAACACTCTCTAGACATCTTTTCCTGTTAAAAAGATTGGAAATGGCATTAATATGATACAGCCTCCTTAAGAAAACAACGAAAAAAATTATGTTGTTGTGTATTATAACAAGGAAAAAGAGCATTCCATAATACAGTATTGTATTTCATAAAACGTAGAGTAATGACAGATTTAAATACAATTATAAATAAAGCTCACATTTTTAAGACATTGTACATTGTCCTCTCAGATCCTCAGTACAGCACTAATAGTCATTCTTCACAGAGGATAAAGAATATACGACAGTGGGTGGGTTACCATCCACCTATTTTTATTAGAATTTTCAAGAATTGCGAAAAAGAAATGGAATGGAAACGCCAGAAATTCGCAAAAAGGCCCAAAATTCGCAAAAAAGTTTTTACGCTTGAAGGGGGTGGTTTTTGAAGCATTTTTGGCGATGGAAACAGGTTTTGCCAACAAGACAAAACTACATCCGTTCCGTCCGTCAAAACCAACATTCCCACCTGGAACTCCCCATTGTCCCAAAGTTCCGTCACTACAAAGTCATCTCGCGGCGCATATTCACAAAAGAAGAGCGGATGGAAACAGGTATAAGTCGTATGTCCGTTGTGCGCATTTTCACAAAATTTGCATAAAATTTTCGAAACATTTGGATGGAAACCTGACTATGGAGTAGTGTTATAGTGTCTATCTACATGTATTACTGCACCATTTGTGTTCAATTCTTTTTGTGTTTAGAGTGACAGTAAACTTCAACTAGGAGTGTCAATAAACATTTTTGAAAAACTCTTAAGTGGAGTCACTTGTAACTCAAGACACCACTCTGCATATTTTGCATCTTTATGTGTCAAAAAACAAGTGCACTATTAGGTTTTAGTGACCTCAGACTGACTGACATTACTGAGGTCAAAAAGTGGAGCTACAGCACATACATTTTTTTAGTGGCATCAGACGCAAGTTGAGACTCAAGTTTAAACTTCCTGGTACATGGAGAACTTTGAGGGGGCAGAGAGGATGAGGAGGATGGCGGGAGTGGGAGTGAAGGCATGGTTGGTTGTGATGGTTTCTCTTTCTGCATGTGGAGAGACAATGAGCGTGCTCAGCGTGGGTTTGTTTGTTCCGCTTTTCACCAACAACAACAATATACAGTGCTGTGTTGTGTTATGTTCCGTTCCCATACTCAGTTCCCCCAAAAAAGAAAGGCGCAGCCTATTAGTGGCTGCTGTGAAGTGACACCATATGGAGAAGTCAGGAATATCAATACTCACAAATAAATCATGGAAGCAAAAAACAAATAAAGACACACTCACCTGCCACAATATTATTTATGCCTGCGCAAATCGAAAGCAAGGGTCTTCAAGTCTGGTCCTGGAGATCTCCTATTCAACCGGTTTTTCATTTATCCCTCCTCCAGCCCAGCTGGATCAAATGATCAGCTCATTATCAAGCTCAGCAGAAGCCCGATAACGACCCTGATTATTTGATTCAGCTGTGTTGGAGGAGGGAGACATGGGGAAAAAGGCTGCATCGGGGCATTCAAGGACCGGACTTGGGGACCCCTCATCTAAAGTAAATTCATTTGAGGAATAATACAATGAGGTCAAATGAGGCTTTTTTTATGTTACCAATTACAACATGCAACAAAGATAAAGCATTTCAAACAACATCCCCCAAGAAAAAAGAAATTGGCTGAAGGTAAACAAATACTAAAGGACAAAAACAAATGTAAAACAGTCACGTGTTTTGCTTATAATTCATGTATTTATTGTTTGTGGTAAGGGAACAAAACCAAACTAATTTTAATCATCATATATATTTTTAATCAATCTGCCTATTAATCAGTTATCGCAATTTTATTCTGCCAAATATTGGAATCTGCAACAGCCTAAAAAAAAAAAATGTATCGGTCGGACCCCATTAAAATGATTAAAATTAATTTTATGATAATGTTCCATGCTTTTATTAATTTTAAACTAAATAAAATTAAATAGAAAAACACAGTTTTTATTTTCCATTTTATTAACTGGTATTAATATTTATGCATCTGGCATAGCTGCTAAACTCATTTCAGTCAAATCATTTTTGCTCTGTAAAAATATGAAAACATTTATTATATCGTATCATTGTTCCTATTAATTGTTTCTCCTAGTTGACCTTATAACAAAATATGTTGATTCAAACATTAGAAACGACATGGACAATAATAAATTACAACTTAAACTTAAATTACAACTTCAAACGTGAGCATTATCATCTTTGTAGAGGCACAATTATTGATTGGACGGCTCAGTAGTCTGTGTAGGTCTACCTAATGAAGTGGCAAGATTGTAATGATTTTCTTTACGATAAAATGTGTTCTTATGTGTCTCCTACTTTCTCTAATGACACAACGTTGTGTGTGTAGTTAAAGGCGTGGCTTTGCGTCGCATCCAATGGACTTCCTTGTATCGTTTATCACACCGCTGTGTACACAAAAGCTGATTATTAACCATCAATTACCATCTGCTCACATGCAAAAACACATAATAATCTATTATAATATATGGGAGGAAAATTAAAGTTTATTCACATAGAAAGTCTTCTTGTTCGCGAATCAGCTCATTGAAAGCTAATGTGCAAGTGGCAAACAACCTGTTAATCGGTTTTTGAAAACACGCGCAACATTGAATACGCTGCCAGAAAACGGGTGCAGTCTAATTGTTTGTCATGTCTTTTTTTTCTCTCTCTCTCTCTCTCTCTGTCTCTCCTTAATCCTCTCTTGTTCTTACCTGTGATTGAGGATGGGGGTCGAACATGTCCATTTGGATCTCCTGGGTCGAGGTGGAAGGCGTCCTGGACATACTACTTTTCTGTACCATTGATTTAACTTTTGGCCCTTATCAAAGAATGTCTTTTAGGCGGGGAGATGTTTTACGTCAGTGTCCACGGACTCATCTTTGTCGTGTCAGTAGGGCTCGCCTCGCCGATGCTGAGTGGAATGGCAACAGCTGCCTTTGCTGCGAGCCAGCGGACGAGAGCGGAGGAAGGAAGCACCGTGCTGCCAAGTTCGCGAAAGACTACCTATAAACATCCGGTTGTCGCCTTCAAAATAATATAGTGTGGACTTTTTGGGGTTTTTGGTGCTCGGGCGAGTCAAACCCATGGTTTCGTTTTTTGTTGTTGTTGTTGTTGTTGTTTTTTAAGAATATGGTTGGTCCTCCGCCCCACAATGCTTTTTCATAACATTTTAAAGGAATAAAGGAGGATAGAATGGAAACAAATGCTGTTTGTATAATTTTAAGAGAATGCTTTTATTTCAAAGGCCTGAAGTTCTAGCTTCCCGTATGTGTGTTTGTATACATTGATGTTGTTTCTCTCTCCAGCTGTTGATGGGGGAGATCACACCCACCCACAAAATGTAGTAATATTATATTAGTGTATACATGTAGCTAATATATATATATATATATATATATATATATATATATATATATATATATATATATATATATATATATATATATATGCATATATGTATTAGATATAAAAAGGTGCTCCTGAATATTACATTTTTCAACTATTGATTACTTTAGGTGACAGTCCTATATGCATGGACAATATGGTATACCTGCACCATTTTATCCTTAGGTCTTTATTTATTTATTTATTTGTTTGTTTGTTTATTCATTATTTTGTAAACACTCTGAGTTGCATATGTATGATTAGGTGCTATATAAATAAAGTTGACTTGACTTGGTTATCCATATTACAATATAGTGGTGCCCTTATATTAAGAGTTTGATTCATTCTCAAAACTCAAAACATTTTTGCAACAGTAATGACATAATCAAATAGAATTAAAACTAATTAAATATTTTTTGTCTCACTGAATCTGTTGAATGGCCATTGTAAGGTCATTTGGTGAGCCCATTTTGGCTACCAACACACACAGATGGATACACTGTACTGTTCAATACTGTTTATTGTGATGTTTCAACTCATCACTCAAGTCATCAGGCCAACACTAATAGCCATTTTCCTTGAAATTTATGACTATTTATTAGTGGCCTACTGGTATATTGTCTGGCTGCCTTGCAGTTGCTGCACCAAATATGGCTGTTTTAAAGTACAAGGTGTAGCTGTTTTTATTTTTTGTTTAGTTTAACAGTAAACTTTAGCTGGGTGTTGCAATAATCAGCTTGAAGCTTCTTTTTTGAACAATTCTTCACTCATCTCCCCCGCTGACAAAATGTGGTTTGGTATTTTCTGTTATTGAAGATTTGCGATATTCTACCCACAGCGTTTGCAGAACTTGCCCAAGCTATCCTTCACATACGTATTCTATAGATCTAATATTGTGCTTGAACATGCTACATGAATGTGACATCCTGAAGAGGGACTTTTAGGAGATCTTTTAGGGACCCCTGAGCGAGACTCAGCACATTTGTTGCCAAATCTCTCGTTGTCATTGTTTTGTTTTTTGTTTTTTAAATTAGCTTTACCATTCATCATATATATATATATATATATGGATAAATAATTATTTAAATTAAAATGGTGTCATTATTATCATATTTAGTTTGTAGTTCTACAGTACTTAACAGAACTTCCTTCTCCTTCAAACTTATCACATTTCTTACAATTTATGCTCATGTTGGATTATTGCAATTTGGAGGATGGGAAAACAAGCCTGTCTCCTATTTTAGCACTGTGCGTGATGCCATGGTAACTGCAAAGGCTAATAGATTATATCACTTCACAGGCGTCTAATTTTCATACATAGGATAGATAACCTGATGGTCTACATAAGGCATGAGCATTTTGGTCAAAAGAATTCAGGCCCCCTGAAAGGCCTGTAGAAGAAATGGAAGCAGGACGTAAACGTGCATGAACATGTGGCAGTTTTAAATTCAAGTCATGCTAATGCTTATTAACTACTTCACTGCCATTGACGACTATAGACGTCAAAAATTCGTTTTAACTATTTATTGTTTTTAAAAAATATATATCCACTTTTAGAACAGATATAGAATTTGTGATTAATCATGAGTTAACTAGTGAAGTCATCTGATTAATTACAATTTTTAAAAAAAATAATCGCCTGATGCCCCTAATAAAAAAGAAGAAGAAAAGATTATTAAAAATTAGGGGTGTTAGACGATTACAAATTTTAATTGTAATTAATCACATGATTTCACTAGTTAACGCACAATTAATCACACATTTTATATCTGTTCTAAATGTACAATTAAAACAATTCTAGGTTTTCATACTCTTGTTAACAAAAGTGGGGGAAAAAAGTGAAACTAATAGAAATAGTTCAAATTAATTTTTGACGTCTATAGCCATCAATGGCATAAATGAGTTAAAAAGAAGGAATGAGAGGTTCCCTTTTGCAAATTTTGTTTTAAACACTACTACCCAGACTTACTGGATGCCGTTGCCTTAAACGGACTGCAGAAGTAACGGAAACTGGAGTAACTGTAGGGTAGCAGTTTTACCTTCATGTACTGATGATGATAAGAACCCTTTAAAAAAATTGTTGGTAGTAGTTGAAGAATTAACTTAAATTAACAGGCTGTAATTGGAATTTTGAAAAGTGAATAGAGCAAAGTAGCGCTGTCATTTAGTAAATTATGTTGTTAATATTATCCACAGCTATGCAGAAGACAGATGGGATGCCACTGCCTAAATGGGCTGTGGAAGAAATGAAAACAGGAAGTAAAAGTACATTGGGCTTGCTTTAAAAGTATAGACACAGCAAAGAAGCAGTAAACTTTTGTTGTGTATATTATTTACAGTTACACAGGTTGATGGAAAGACACCAGAAAAAGTAACAGGAAGGGAACAAACGTGTACATGTAGCAGTTAAACATGAATTTAGCATCTTATCTTTGCAGTGAGATTGTGCTGTAGATATTGTCGGTTACCTGAGGTGAAGGAGTGCATGCATGCACCCACACTCCTGGCGCGTGCACTGTTGCCGTGGCAACGGCCTGCTACTGCTGGCGAGCTACGACTGTATAGCAAACATATGCGGTAGAATGAGGAGCATCATATTATATACGTACTCTATTTAACTGCAGTATTTATGGGGGCCTTGCGCACATAGCAAAAATCCATGAGTAATTGACAACCCCCCTCAAAAAGGGTTTGAATTGCCTAAGATTGTGCCACGATGGTGGTAAAAGACCCCCCCCCCCCGAAGTGAAACTCCTCAACTCACTTCAATGTGGGTCCTCGACATAAAAATTCCACAACCTGTTGGTAAAACACTACTTTTGTTTAAATAAAACTATCTTCAACGTAGTTCCTTAACATCAAGCTGAAGCATGGTGGCAGCAAAATAATACTTTTATTGCTTTGGTCGGAGCACAAAAACAGTGAGCAGGTGAGTTTTTCATCACATAATGTTACCACATATAAAGTCAAATTTGCAAAAAGGTGAATGCAAATCAGCAAATAGGTGGGAGTTCACACTGGTTTTACACTGGGTTAATTAAGAGATTATGTACAGTATGGTGCTAAATATAACATATTATAACATATACTATGTAACTACAGTTATTGTTGTGATGCAAGAAAATGGCATTGATTCAGATTAAGGATATTTGAGGTTCTCTAAGAAATCTCTTGGGGTGTACGCATTCAATATGCTGAGTACTGTTTTCTGTTCTTAAAAAACCTATGCTTTGATTTCTATGCAATGTGTGATCAGAGTCTTGTCTTGTCTTTGGTAGATATTGGGTTTAAACAGATTTCAATTCATTTTCAATTGAGGCAATCACACTAGTGGTGGGAGAGGTTTTGAATTGAATATTTGAACAGGGGTGTGTAGACTTTTTTTAATCCACTGTAGCTTCGCTTCCTCTGTTTTGTAAATAGTTTTATTAAAGACTGTGTTGATTATGAAAGCGTATTGTAGTCACTTTCTTTTTTTAACACTTTCTGTTTTTTTACTGAGTAACCCCCATGCTTCAGGAATATTTTTCTCTGTTATTTCAGAATAATTCGTTCCTGTTTTTCAGTGAACGTAATATGCTTCCTTAGACCTGTACCGGTATATTGTTTTAATTAGAACACTATAACTTGATTATTTTTACAAAATTGCTCCAAGGTCTTTACCCCAAACATTGCCCTCGTGTGGTACAAGAGTAAGCTGCACCCTTACGACCCACAATGCATCGTTACGACTGTGGTCGTTACCATTATGATGCGAAGGGGAGTCCATGAAGATATATTTTAAGTAAAGTGAGTGTATCCATCAGAAAAACTAAATATTTATTGTGTTGTGTCAGAGTAAAAGTAAGTATGACTAAAACAGGCAGTACTGGTGCAAAATGTAATCCGCCTTCCAAGAAAGCTTTTCATGGATTGAGATGGACTTTCCTCCATAATGGTACATTCCGGCCAGTTGCCGAAATCTGCCTTTTTCTATCGAAGTAGCAGCCATGAGGTAGGACAGCCGTCGAAAGAAGACAAATGCCATAATTAAATTGTCTAAAAAGACATTTTACACAACGTGCTTCTCAATTAAAACATAATATGTTACATTTAAATTACACGGGTTGTAATCCGCCCTCCAAATACCGCCACGGCGTGTTTTATTGGGGCTTCGCGTCACACGATGTAGCCGAGCGAGCGGCCATGTTGCCAGCCGGCTAACGGTTAGCAACATCCACAATTACCCGGAGCTCGAAGTCCACGTCAGAAGTGCAAAAATGTTTTTAATGCTAGATGTGTGTATACGATTTTTAATTGCGTGGTGTGTTGGTGTCATGCAGTATGCTCAGGCTCCAGAAGAGGCTCGCCGCCAGCGTGCTACGCTGTGGCAAGAAGAAGGTCTGGCTTGACCCAAACGAGACCAACGAGATCGCCAATGCTAACTCTCGTAAGTGGACCAAAAATATCCTAACAAAAACACTATCATGGTCTATATGGAAGTGGAATCTTTTATTCAAGTTATGTTTGGCGACCATTTTGTTGTTACGTATCTTCGAGTTTTAAATGGCTTGTTTGCTTTTCTTTTTATTGAAAGGGGGAAAAATAATTCGGAATCGAAAATCTTATTTTGGGGGCGGTTGAGGCCGTATCGCCCTTGTGCCACTTCCAAGGTTTAACGCCATTTCACACACAAACCAGTATGTGTATACATACTCTTTTTTTTTTTTTTCCCCATCTTTTCTACATCGAAATTGTTCACTAAAGCCACACGGAACTGATGTTTTGCTATCTTACATGCAATCATTCTTGATACTGGGTGCAAGAGTCAATACATTGACTAGGCTTTCCCCCAGCGTTTTATTAGCTCTACGGCCCACCAGGTTTTCCTTGCCCCCACTCCTCGCAACTCCTCCTCACTCGTCTTCTTTTTGTTGTCCCTTCAAGGCCAGCAGGTGCGCAAGCTCGTGAAGGATGGTCTCATTATCCGCAAGCCCGTCACGGTCCACTCCAGGGCCCGCTGCCGCAAGAACACGCTGGCACGCCGCAAGGGCAGGCACATGGGCATCGGTAGGTGCCGTGCACTCCTGTCCGCTGCAGCCGGAAATTTGCACCAGGCCTTTCCCCTCACGTTTTGTCTTCCCGTCCACAGGTAAGAGAAAGGGTACTGCCAACGCCCGCATGCCCGAGAAGCTGATGTGGATGCGCCGCATGAGGATCCTGCGTCGCCTGCTGCGCCGCTACAGGGAGTCCAAGAAGATCGACAGGCACATGTAATAAGAACAGTCATCTTGACGATATAATTTTAAATAGGATGTACAGTCGACCGGTTTATTGCAGGGGATATGTTCTAGATCCACCCACAATAAGTGAAAATCTGCAATAGAAGATTTAGAAAATATATACATTTTTCCCCTTTCACACAATTTAAGCACATTTAAACTTTTGTACACCCAAATATTTGCATGCATAAAATGTGACTCGCTGTGCCCCTGATGGGACAAGCTGAAAGTCGCAAAGACAAAAAATGTATAGAAAGAACTTTACGGTAGTGCTTTGGGCTCTAAAATACCCCCTAGATGGCAGTAATGTCTTAAGTTGAGTACCTTCTCAATACAGCAGCTGTGTAGCCACGAGAGCAATCAAAGAATAATACATTTCTGATGTTGGGTGTATGTTTAATATAATACCATGGCAACAGTTGACTGATATCCAACATAAGCTATATAATTGCTGGCCTTGGGCAGAGTCCTTGCATCTTCAAATTTATCACTTCTCAGGAAACCAACAAAATGTCTATTAAGCCAGTAAACATTGTAGTGTCCTAGAGAGCAATTCATTTTCAACACTCGTTATATTTGCTTTTTATTTTTGTTTGACGCCACTGGAAAACCACAAATTTCGTTCCTCCAAAAATCTGCATTTTATTAGGGCTGTTGAAAGTGAATGCAATATAACAGAAGAACACTAATTTCAATTTAACAATGAATTCTGGGTGCCCCCCCCCCCTAGGTACCACAGCCTGTACTTGAGGGCCAAGGGTAACGTGTTCAAGAACAAGCGCATCCTCATGGAGCACATTCACAAGCTGAAGGCTGACAAAGCTCGCAAGAAGCTCCTGGCGTACGTCTGCAGCATCACTTTGACGTCATTATCACCAGCGGACCTGAAATTAAAGCGTTGTTTCCCTGCCCTTTTGCAGCGATCAAGCCGAGGCCCGCCGTACAAAGACCAAGGAGGCCCGCAAGCGCCGAGAGGAACGCCTCCAGGCCAAGAAGGAGGAAATCATCAAGAACTTCTCCAAGGAGGACGAGGGCAAAAAGTGATCGGGGCTCGCCATCTCCCGCCTATATGTGTGTGTGGATCGCTGAAAATAAAAAGTGTACATAAAAGACACGTCACGTCACGCCTTGTCTGCTTGACTCCAATGCAAACCTTCACCAAAAAAAAAGGGACAAGTGAGGGATATTTATTAATGAAAGAGGAACAGGCTTTGTGTGGTACAGTAAGTAATATGCGCGTACATGTTTCAATAAGTAGTTAACAAGTAATGTGTCTCACTAGAACAAATCCAGTTGAAAATGCTGTCAAGTAAAAATCTTTCCTACTGTCATTTGTGGCATTTCTCACTATTTTAGATCTTTAAGCTAAGGCACGTTTTTTGTATTCAAAGAAGTCTCACGACACATTACCAAATTAAAATGTCACAGGACTAATTATACACTGTTATGTTCCTGAATCACAAAAAATCATGACGTAGTGGCCAAACCATATATTTTATTTATTTTTTAAAGCTTTGTGACCCTCCCCACGTTCTTACCCTTTGCTATCATCAAACCAGTCCCGGTAATCTTCAATCATGATGTAATTTTAACAACAGGAGTGGAAGTGACGGCATCTGCATTTCCCATATGCATTCCTCATCTTCTCTGGTGGTAGTTTTTTGTTTTTTTACTTTCACATTTACAACAAAATCCCATGATACAGACCACCCCAACAATCGCGGATTCTGGTTCGCTGTCCCCTTTTGTTTTTGTCCAGCTATCTTTATTTGGTACTGCCTCTTAGATGCAACTCCACTGTTGACCACTAGATAGCAGCACACTATTTTGTCCAACATTGTGAACTAAATTTGTCAGACTGTCAAACAAAAACGGAATTTGTTTACTGTAAAGACATTGGTAGACTGTTACACTGGTTTTAAAATATATGATTTATTTTCCGCTGCAGCATACTTAGTAGTCTCAATTTTTTTGTATAATTTTAAGTGTTTAAATACCTTCAAATAAGTGCTTTAAATGCTATAATAATATACCTATTTAATATTTAAATAGGGTGTTCTATATCACAGATTCCACTCATCACGGGGTGGTTTGGAACATAACCCCCGCAATGAAGGGTTACATTATATGTGGAACATCATCTTATTATGTTTATATTTCAATACATTAATTATATGCAATTAAATTATTTAATGAAATATACAAATAAAAATGAATACAGACATTTTAATGTATACAATTTTCGTGCGGGCGGGTGGATGACTGAATTGACACAACAAATATTACAGAACCCATGATAATGTATATAATAATAATGCTCCAAAAATATGAGACAGTGCAAGTAAATTTTTCATTGACTTGCTCCTATAGTGTGCCCCCGTATTTTCTACTTGGGCCACTGTGCTGTTAGTTAAAAAAAAAGTTAGTCTGCCATATCTTGCCCACCCACCCATTGTATAGATAAATGGGTGACAAGTATTTGTCATTTTTAAAAGGAATCAGTTAGACTTGAAAGCAGAGGAAGTTCCCCCATGTTCGAAATGTCATGTGAAACCTTGTTTTGCCGCTTGCACCGTGTCTCGCCTGACTTCCTGTTTCTTGATGCCACAGAGAACAACTTCCTCTTTCTTCTCTCTCACACACGCACACACACATGATGATGGAGGAAGGAGGGAGAAGTGGGTAATGGTTTGCCGCCTTTCTTTCTGTTTGTCTGTCCATTCCAAAAAGTTCTTCTCCATGATGTCACACACACGCAAAAGCAAGCACGCTTCCTGTCAAGAAGAGCCAATGGGAGGCTCTGTGTCACTTGCGCAGACACAAGACACTTCTGTCAACTGTGCGACTATTTTCTTGTAACTATAACTTTCTCATAATGTTACAACCAGCTCTCTCGTATCTCTCTGATAGAACTTTAATGGTTCATTTCAATATATGCTCTTCAAAGTCTAAGAAATAAGATGGTGTGCCGCAGGGGTAAATTTTAGGCCCTGTTTAAATTCATGTTCCCTTTTGGCAGTGTCATCAGGTGACATAGAGTGAGTTCCCATAGTTACGCTGATACGCAGCTGTACATCTCAGAGTCTCATCAAATTGAGTGGCAGCACATTTTCCCCATATGAACCTGGACAAAACTGAAGTTTTAGTCATCGAGCTAGAGACCAAGAGAATGAAACTTAAAATTATGGCGTAGCTCAGTGGGTTCGATCGATGTTGTGGGTTCGATCCCAGGCAAGTGACCATGTTGACATATCCTTGAGCAAGATACTGAACCCCCAGTTGCTACTGATACTGCATCATTTTTTTTCTTCAAATATATCACTTGGAGAAATATAGCCATTATCTCGGGCCAACATGGTGATGCTAATTATGCTTTTATGGCTAATCAGATTGATTAATTTAACACCCTGCCTTCTGGCATTCCTAAAACGAATAATTCAGGTTTATTATTATTACGCACTATTGTATCTTTGGCTCTGTCTAACAACATTGAAAAGCAATTTCTCAGATTAAATATATAAACTTATAATGACATTTAAAAGTCAACTGTCCAGCTAAAGGGTCGTGTCACGCCGGAAGTTTCGTCATGTGGCTGACAAATGCTAATCTGGCAGGAGGCAGATTTATAATGTAAAAGGAGTTCTCCACATTATCAATCTGGGAGCGCTCCAATGTGATCTGCAAGGCAGGACATTCAGTACAATACGCTGATTGGGCAATGCAGCGACGTGCACACCCACCAAACTTTTGTTTTGACCAATCACGGCAACGGATGAAAATTTTGTCATTGTTGTCGTAGGTATAAAAAAAACAACAACAACAAAAACAAGCGCAATATCTTTACCAGCTAAAAACGCACAAAGCGTCTCTCTCTGTTCTTCTTTCAAAAAGGAAACTGGGGGTTATTCTGCGAGAACAGAATTAATTGCATTCGTCCACTGGTGTCACCATGTTTGTTTTGTTTTAGGGCTGAGTATCGATTCTAATTTCCTCAATCAATTCGATTTCCATTCACAACAGTATGATTTGATTTAGATTTTTTTCCTGATTCAATTAGATTTGATTCAATTCAATCCAATCCAATTTTGGTTAGTTATGGAACATCAGTTCTTTTAAAATTTCAAGGACATGATAAAAACTCCACCAACATTAAATTCCAAATTAAATTTTGCGGAGGCAGTAACTGGTTAAAGGATTTAGTTTATTAATGAAAGTGATGTAATCACTTAAGTGTTACACAAAAATTGGCATAAACAAGGATCAGATTAAATTGTCATAATTCTAACTCAATAATTGTAAATATAAATGATAAAGATTCATAATTGTCTTGATAAAGTACAACAAGTCAGGTCTTTCATAAATGTAAGAAAATACTTTTAAATTCATGTGAACCGTAAGTTTCAAGAAAACAGTAAAATACAACAAAGAAAGGCCTTTAAAATTCAATTTTCTTTTGAATTTATGGGTAAAAGAGATATAAAAATAATCAATTCAAGGTTTTATGAATATCAGGCTCGAAAAGGAAAATCGATTTGACATCAATTATTCTTTCTTTTACCCCAGCCCTAAGTTTGCTTGTTTCACATGGCCTCAGCGCTTCTTGTTTTCATCCCATCTACCGCCTCCAAGCATAATATTGCTTTGTGAATGGTCCAAACCACTAGTGGTTCGGATCAGACAAAATTAGCTGGCTCGGTACAAGTTTGCAAACTCACAAATACACCACGCGAATTCACCTTGCACTACATCATATGCATCTCCTGGGGGCTGGGGGTCACCCCTGTCCATAAAACATATTAGTGGCGCCCCTGCTCTTTACTTAGCCTACGTATGTGCGCGCGCCGGCGCGTGTCTATGGACGAGTGGTGGGAGGGCATGGTTTCACTTGATTCTATTTTTGTGTGTGAAAAGCGCTTTATAAATAAAGTTTGGTTGATCGATTGATTTATTAATATAATAATAATGTGGAAATTTTGCTCTGACAGCAACAATATACTAACAATTACTAATGGTAAACAATCACATTTATAACTTTTTTTTTTACTTGAACGTTGTCGCGTGACGTCATCTAATTACTAATCACGCAACAGCTGTGTAAACCGCGGGCACTTGCCGAGTTGGGTGCGTGTACGCGCGCGCGGCCTTGGGAAAGATGCCCGGATAAAACAAAACAAAACAAAACAAAACAAAACAAAACAACAACAAAACCACCGGCTCTACCGGTGACGTCTAGCTTCCACTTAATTAGGACCGTGAAAGCGGCTCTCGTCTTCTGGCGTTTTGGCAAAGATGGCTTCTTGTGGCGGGTCGTCCACGACGATAACTCTGCTGTGTTTGGGCAGCCTGTTGTTCAGCGTCAGCTGGTATTTGATCGACGAGCAGAGGTCTGTCGCGACTCGCGAGAGGGCTTCTAGTCAGCAAAATACTCATTTTCCTTCCCTGTTTGTTTTGCCTATTTGACATGCACCAACATAGTTAACATTCGTTAAGCAATTACGTATGGTACGTTGTACAAACACAATGATTGGTTGAATGATGACTTTTTCAAATTGAGTTGTCCAATTATGGTTAGTTGCTTGCATTCTTGAACAAAAAAAGTTTCATTGCTGAAAATTGAGAAATGAATGGTGAATTCTAAATCCAATTCAACATTTGTTTCCCTTTTTGCTTGAATTATTGGCAAAATTCATTAATTGAGATGTTGATTTCCCCCCTGACCCCTCTGCCCTGTCGGTTGTGGTGATTAATGAGGCTTTTTCCTCTCTGACTTTTGTTTTCCCACAGTGGGCTGGCCTCTCACAAACCACCTGCTCAGAGGAAAAGTTCCCCATCTGTGCTTTGTAAAGGCTGCAGGTGAGGCAAGTTTCCCCTGTCATTCATTCAACTTATTTCCCAGATCGTACGTTGCTTTTGGGGCTGCCTGCAACTAGCAATTACGTTGGAAATCGGAGAACATTTTAACTGATGAGAGTCTTAACTTGTGAGGATTTGGGCAGTTTTAAATTAAACAAGGTCTCTAAATGATGACTCGATCGTCGTGACTGTAATTGCATGTGTCGCAGGGAACTGATTGACGACGTGTTGAAGCGTCACTCTCAAAAGTGGGAGAAGAACGAGGAAAACTACCGGAATTTCACGTAAGACAAACATGCAGACGTGTGCAAATGTATGTAAAATGCATGCAAAGCAGCGTCATGCTTACATCATGTGACGGATGTCAATTAATTAATAAATTAATTAATTGAGGTGCTCAACCAAGTCTCTTGAACAGTCGTTGTCAAATCTTTCTCAGGTGCCGCCATATAAAAAAAACTAAACAAAGAAAACTAAGTGTTTATAAAAGTACTATTGCAAGTCATTGTAACATTACGCACAGTTTAAACATTAACGCCTGAATACAAGGAAAAGTTTTAGTTCATACTAAAACGTGAACTATGTCTGAAATGTACTTGTGTAGTGATTCTTTCTAGCACCAGAGTAGTACCAAACTTTGAGCATCACTGCTCTAGTGTTTGTCGGTCCCGTCAGGTCCAAGCTGAGCAGCTCATGTCGAGGGTTCGAGAAGGCCATCATCACGCAGGCCAACACGCCCGTGGGAACCAAAATGGTCTACGATGCCGAAATGACCAAGACGCTGCGGGTGACGCCGTCCATCTTCAAAACATTCATCAAGGCACGCCGCATTGCGCACATGATGCATGGCTAATTTTCCTCACATCTTAACGTTATTTCTCAAACTTTACGACCATTTCCTTGTAATGCAAAAATGTTTCCTTGTAGTTTTGACCTTGTTGGGACTTTACGACTATTCTCTCATAACCTAACATTTTTCAAATTTTTTTATTTCCTTTGGTCAATATGAACTTCTTTGACATTCTGATACCTCTTCACTATTTTAGAAAGTCTTTTTTACCCCTCATTATTACAACTTTTTTAAATGTAAATTTCTCATTATGACTTTCTTATGACTTTAACCATCTTCCCTCAACTTTTTTCTTGTAACTGACTTTTTGCAATCCTAGGACTTTTTGATTAATATTGCATTTGTGGAAATTGAATTAATCAGCCAAAACCAGTGTGCGGCCATTTTGCCACTGACTTGCTGCCGACTGAAAATGACATTGCATGATATTGGCCAATCAATTCTTGTAAGATTGCAACTTTTTCTGCTAATGTTACCATTCCCACGTTTTCCTTTCACAAAATTAAGGATTTTCCCCGTTTACATTTTTTTTGTAACTTTACAACTTTTTAGTAACATGCTTGTTTTTATTATTTTTCTCAAAATATTATTACTTTCCCTTACATTATAATTTCGTTTTAGCTTTATGCTCTTTGTCTCGCTGCCTTTTATGAAAACAAACTTGCCCTTTTTGTTTTCCAGGAGCATCCATTCTCCAACGAGACATTTGACACCTGCGCCGTGGTGGGCAACGGTGGCATCCTGGCGGACAGCGGCTGCGGGAAAATGATCGACTCGGCTCAGTTTGTGATGAGGTGCAATCTACCGCCTTTGAACGAAAAGTACGGCAAAGACGTGGGCGCCAGGACGGATCTTGTCTCGGCCAACCCCAGCATCTTCAATGAAAAGTGAGCACGACCACAGACTCTCTTAGACCGCGTTTTCTGCAAAAGCATTGCTGCAATAATGTTCCTTTTCAAATTGCATTGAAACCTGCAAGGTCTGTTTTGCTAGGCAATAGTTTTCAACTGCGTTGTAATATTCAAAATGAGACGTAATCACTGTAGAATAAAAAATTATCTCAAACTATTCACCCTTTGACAGACGCATAATGGCGATCAAATAGGCAGGTGTCTTCAAAGCGAAACTATATTCATCCTAATTAAAAACTTAGTTCAAAAATTGCATTGTTCATATGGTACTGAGCTGCCAGATGTGTTCTAATGTTGTAGTTCTATTGCTTGTTCTGCTATCATCATGGGCTGCCTCTTTTACCAGCACTTGTTCCCTTTACAAAATGGCAAACAAATAGCAAAAGTCTTGTGGAGTTCACAATGATCATCGGTAATAATTTGTAGGACTTTTTATTTTTTTGTCGGAACTTTACTACTTTGTATTTCTTTTCAAAACATTAGCTTTTTTTCTTTTTTAATACGTTCTGACTTCAGCACATTTGGAAAAAGAATTGTCGCTAGTGAGATACTTAAATGTGCATTGTGCCGTTTAAAAAGGTAATATTAAAGCTTTTTCTACATCATGCATGCGTCACCAATGCCCAGATGAGTACAAAGAGCCCTGACTGTTTTACTCTGACTGCACCTATCAGCTTTTATTTTTCTTTTATAATAGAGTGTGCGGACCCTGCACACTCCACAATTTGTTTGGGGAGGGGAGGGGCGGAGTTTTTCTGACCTCATTTGAAGTCATGTCTTCGTTTGTCATCTGTGGCTGTCACTTTAAGATCGTACACGTACGCTGACACAAATGCTGCAGTTACGCTTTGAGCCAGAGTTGGCAGTCGCGAGTAAAAAAGTGACAAACTGCACAAAGATCTTTAAAGAAGTTGGACTACTACACTATAAATTACAAAGATAATGTGTCTGTGATTCCGACATTTTTTTAATGCTGGTGCATGCAATTAATTTGCAGCTTCCAAGTCTGAATGCACAGTTGGCTTCCGTAAATATTTAAGAAGACAAGAAGGAAATAGTTAATATGCTATGGGGCAACTTGCAATAAATACATAAAAACAATGAGATAAAAGCAACGCAACAGAAAACAGGTGACAGATTAAAAGTATAGAAATTAATGTGAAAGGTGCGTGTGGCCTAATGGCCAAAGGAGTAAAAGACTGAACATTTCCGTCGTTACAATCTGCTTGCATTAGGGCCCGAATGAGGCAGTGACGATGAATCCTGTTGTAGCAGTCGGCAACCACTTTGCATTGCGCTTTACTGCCTCCTATGGGACTGGAGTGGAAACAGTGGGCAGCAGCCATATTGCTAAGTTTTGTGCTGTTGTGACGTTAATTCCACCTGCGGTTTCCCCCCCCCAGGTACAACTCGCTGTCGGGACGACGTCGCGACGTCATGGAGAGGCTCCAGAGCTACGGCAAGTCCTTGATTCTCCTTCCCGCCTTCTCTTTTCGCATGAACACGCAGGTGTCTCTGCGGGTGGCTTACACCCTGGAGGACTTTGGCAGCCCGTCTCGCGCCGTCTTCTTCAACCCGGACTACCTGCGTAACCTGTCCCAGTTCTGGAACGCCAACGGCCTCAAATCCCGTCGACTCAGCACGGGCATCATGTTGGCCAGCTTGGCTCTGGAGGCGTGCTCCAACGTGCACCTGTACGGCTTCTGGCCCTTCAGCAACCACCCGCACGGGCTCTACACACTGACCAATCATTACTACGACGACACCGAGGCCAAGCGCTGGTTCCACGCCATGCCTGTGGAGTTTGACCTGCTGCTCAAGCTGCACAGTCGGGGCGTGCTCAGGCTTCACCTCGGACGTTGTCTGACCGATGAAAGTTAGTCATGGAAATGGACAACTGACGTGACTCATTTACGCTAAACAAAACAAAGAAGATGGTTTGAGTCTTAAAGGTCATTTGCAGTATTTATGACTTGACATCAGCTAACTGGAGTCTGGAGGAATTCAAGTCATTCTGGGGCCTTTGAGTGGGATTAGTGTTTCTGACAGCAAATTACAATTCAATGCTAGGCTATTGGGGCCGTTTTTAGATCAAAATATAAGTAAATGAATGCAATGTAATATTAAAATGTGGAAATTCTGAGACAACAGTTGGACATTTTTTGTTTTATTTTGAAAAATTAAACAGAACTGGTGCATTCAGGGAACCGGAATCCCAAAAGAAGGTATTCTTATTCCTTGAAACACCTGAGTGACTTCCTGCAAACGTGAATTTTCTTTTTGATGACAGGAATTTGGATACATCGGAATAAATATTTGTAAATGTACAAATCATTTAATTGGTGAAAAGACATAAACAGCAATAGGCTTAGGTTTGGAGCCCTGAACAATGCCATGCTCCGATTTGAGAGAAGCCCCGAAGGCGTAAGAGGTGAAGGCATTTGGTGTAAAAAAATAAATTAATAATAATAAAAAAAAATCACAATGGACACAGATTAGCCCTGAGTGATGCCCTTTAAAAAGCAAAACCTTTTTTTTTTTTTTTTTGTAAAATGCCTCAAAACTCCATTTAAGGTGAGCGCAATCCCCCCGGTTGTTTTATTACTATGTACAATGGTTAACTTGCACAGTTTGTTGTCCCATTCCCCTACAAATGACCCTTTTTCTGACATGTCGCTTTCTCTCAAGATTGTAACTGTGACCTGCCAGATAAAGTTCGCATAAATTGAGCTGATTCTGATGCTCTGTTTTTTGGACAGCATCATATCAGTCCCTCCTTCCATTTCCCGCAAAACTGCCAAAAGCTGTTTAGAGAATCTCTGGAGCTGCTTAAGTATTCCCCTGAGAGGATATCGTTCACGGATATCACATCTGGCCACTGGGAAGGAGCGGCGTGCTGCAACTGCCTGTCCAAGCGGGTCACAATTGGGCTGCATGATGGTTTGTGTACGATGCCTTTCTGGGGAAGCAAACATTACGTCCCGTTTTAATGGCCCAATTGGCTGGATGCGCTGACCCCATGCTAATTTTAGACATGGCTTACAATTGCAGGCTATCAGGACGAGGATTTAAAAAGTTATCCTGACGCTCTGCTTAGTTGAATTCATCCAGATGTTCGCCTGTGTGACTCTACAGCAGGACAGGAAGAGGAAAACCTGGTGGAGTTGAAGGTACGTTCACGGATATCACATCTGGAATATATTACATACAGTATGACCTCATCCTTTTTGAGTCAACTTCATATTTCACCTTCTCGACAACCTGTTTGGCTCGTTTAACGTGCACACTACTTTTGTACGGAATTTGGTTGATTGTTGTTCTGACAAAATAATGGACTTTTTCAGGGTCTCAACATCATTAGTTTGAGATTGTCATCACTTTGTCAACATTTTGCTTGTATATTTGTTACTTGTTTGTTTTCTTAAAGGGGAAGTCAACCCAAAATATATGTTTACAGCAAATGTTGTATGCCGCCCCAAAAGTCTAAACCCGGTATTTGGATTAATATTGCGTTTGTTAAAATATAGTCATCTTTAAGCAGCAAAATCCACCTGTTTTTATCCATCTCAGGGGGCGGCCATTTTGCCACTTGCTGTCAAAATGACATAGTTGCTAGGGTAACAAAACAAAACAGGTGAGCCATGATAGATCATTTACCGTTAACTTTACTAACTAACTTTCAGTTTTTTTTCCCTTAACATAACATTGCGACTTTTTCTCCTATACTAATGACTCTTTTTCCCTTTGGGAATATTTTGTAGCATTGAGTTTTTCTGTCAACATGATTTATTTTGTAATACAGTATTATGGTGTGTTTTTTTCTTGTAAATTTAGGACTTTTTCTTGTAATTTTACAGTTTTTTTTCTGCAATGTTATAACTTTTTTTTCTACTAACTATGCACATTTTCCCAACTTTTTTCAATAACTTTACATTTTGTCTTTATGATTTATGATGATCGTTATGACTTTATTGTGGTGTTTTGGTAACTTTACATTTCATCACAATTTAAATGATTTACAGACAGCTTTACAAGTTTTCTGGTAACTTTACAAGTTTTTCCTCAAAACTTTGTTTTCACCTAGCCTTATGACTTTTTTCTTGTAATCATTTTTTTCCTTGTAATATGTCAACTGTTTTATCATAAGTCTCTTTCTCTCTCACTCTCTCTCTTTCTGTCTTTGTCTCTCTCTCTCTCTCTCTCTCTCTCTCTCTTTCTCTGATTTAAGTTTGTTTTCCAGTTCTATGCTTGTCACATTGATCCCATATTGTGCAGTATCGCACACCAATTTGATAAAGAACATGTATTTGGTTGAGTCGATGCTTATGTAAACGTGGACTTGGTACTGTATGCCAAAAGTTTGGGAACCTCTGGTTGACATGACAAAAGCATTTAGAAGCCTAAAGCAACACAATATAAAATGACACGGCTATTGTTCTCCCATTTTGAAAGCAGTCATGCGGGAAAGTTCAAGTACTTGAAGCACTTGAACTGCTGAGTTACGCTGCCTGTACAACAGTTGTAGGCAGCCTACAGCCAGTATCATATGTCATCGTCCACCCAGATCTCAATTGGGTGACGGGTGAGCTAGAAGATTCCTAGTTGTGAATGTACCTTTCACCGACAACAGCAATCAAATCAATTCTGATTTGTATCTCAAGGCAACACTGGACTGAAGTTTCCCCATCTTTATGTATATTCATTGACATTTTTGCAGCTCAGCTCACAGTCAACCTGACATACAAACCATTGTCTGGTTCTGATTAGCTGCCTTCAAAAAAGTCATTCAAATTCTGCAGTCCGGAGGGATTAAGGGAGGGCAGCTGCACCTATCTGCTATAAAGCACGCCCCCTCTCACAAGTTTCAGAGTCTGTCAAGGTTGCACTTCCTCTATTCTTATGCATCATTTCCGCTCTTTGCCGTGAGAGAAGCTCCCCTACATCCCCTCCCCATGCCCCTCCCCTAACTCGTCGGGGGTGTCACCGGGCTCCAATGAGACGCTTCTGGGCCTCTCCAAACATGTGTCCCTGGAGGCTAATTAGGTCCAGGGCACTCGTGTTACTGCCTGCCTTCTTGTGCCAAGGGGGATGGAGGACAGAAGGGAAGGCTGTGTGGGTGGAGGATGGCTCAGGCAGGGGAGGGGGCAAGGCTGTACGGAAGGGAGTGGAGAGTATTTTTTTTGTTTGAAGGAGGTGCGTGCAGACCTTGAAAAGCAGCAATTTTTAAGCTGTGGGGACGACGCTGACGATTTTGAGTTTTGCTTTTGTTTGTTTGCAGTGAGGAAGACCAACTTTGCATGAGAAGCTAAATCTACAAGAGTAAAGTTTGGAGGTGAGGTAGACTAGAGAGAGAGAGCAAGAGAGAGACAGGGCAAGGGAGAGGGAGGTGCAGTTGAGGCTGAAGTAGGAAATATGACAGCACATGGACATTGGCCCAGAGGTGTTGCACTCGGCGATGGGTTCGCCAGCTGAAACGGGAGCAAAGCAGCGAAGCGGCATGGCCGCGGGCATGTCCTTCATGATCGCTCTGCTCTGCTTCGGCAGCCTGCTGTCCACCATCACCTGGTACATGGTTGACGATGAGAGGTACGTTTGCTTTGCCTCCTTTTCTAACGTTCTAGAATCTTGAGGGCCTTTTGACAGAGAGCCGCTGATCTTGACATTTGTTGAGCTCTTGAAAGGGTTACAGGCCAGATAATTCCAGAAGTGATCAAACCAAACCAACTAGTCAACTTTGTCATTTCTAATCGCTCAATGTGTCACCAGAAGTCATTGTTGTTTGATACCGGTACAGGTACTCGACTCTCTAGCCACCAATACAAAGTACTCATACTACTAGTACTTTTGATACATAAATCCCCCCAATTTTTTTTAAATCATTTTAACCAAAGAGCGATATATCCCAATGTAGCATTTTCCTTAAAATTGAATGAAATCAATGGCTATTTTCTATTTTTCTCATTTCCAGTTCCAATACTTCAAGTACAAATACCTTGAAATTAGGCCCAGGTATCGGCCCGACACTGATACCTGGTATCCATACTCTCCCTATTGTATACTAAAAAGATTTCCATGCAAGTCTTCTTAGCCCGTGATTTTTAGTCCAAGTGCCGTAATGAGAATATTATAGTCTGAATAAACTGGTCAGACCAACATGCTATCTTGATGGGTTCTAAAAATAATCCCCAGCCACTTCAACCAGCTCCTCCGGCGGGATCCCCGAGGCATTCCCAGGCCAACTGACAGACATTGTCTCTCCAGTGTGTCCTGGGTTGTCCCCGAGGTCTCCCACCGGTGGGACATGCCCGGAACACCTCTCTAGGGAGGCGTCCAGGAGGCACCCGAATCACGACCCACAGCTTGTGCCCATAGGTGAGGGTAGGAACGTAGCTCGACCGGTAAATCGAGAGCTTCGCCTTTTGACTTAGCTCCTTCTTCACCACAACCGGCCGATTCAGAGTCCGCATCACTGCAGATGGTGCACCGATCCGTCTGTCGATCTCTTGCGCCATCCTGCCCTCACTCGTCGACAAGACCCTAAGATACTTTAACTCCTCCACTTGGGGCACTTGTCCTTGGTCGTTGCTTTCGGTTGGCACCGGATGATCTATCAGGAGAAATGCATCACTCAAAGACAAAAAAATTACTCCATGGCGTCTTTAGTATTTCTCATCACCGCATCATGTCTTACTAAACCACTACACGTTTCAATCCAACAGAACCTGTCTAGTTGACGCAGCGTACTTTCGTTGTTACTGATGATGACTTGATAATTAACATCAGCCATTTGCGTTGACAAAATGTTGCACCAAATAAGATGGCCAACATCAGATTCGAGCGATATGACTGCAGAGAAAGGAATTTGCAGAACCCTTTTGAATGTTGCGAACATTGTGAAATATGAGATTCTTTTCTCATAGCCTTCTGACTTTTCTCATAACCTTTCAACTTTTTTTTACATTTATGACTTCCCTTACATTTAAGACTCTTTCTTGGAATAATTCCACTTTGTTCCCCGATTTTTGTTGTATCCTAATTTCACGACTTGTTTCCTCCTAAACATTACGACTTCTTCTCCTTTCCCTTTGACTATTTACAAATGTTTTTCTTGGATCATTTGAGCTATTTTCTCCATATCACTCAAGTATTTTGTGGCATTGTGAGTTTTATTCACATTACTATGACATTCTCTCACAACATTAGAGCTTTTTCACGTAATTTGACCACTCTTGCAACCTAATGACTCTTTTTTTTTTTTTCTTCTCAAATGTACTACAACTTTTTCTCTGAACTGATTTCCCCTTCCTAACGTTATGAAAATCTCTCAACATTTCATTTTTGCTCCTACTTTTGATTTTCTCATAGATTTACATTTTTCTCATAAACATTACAACTTTTTTTCCATCATAATTTTACAAGTTTTTCCAAAATATTTTAATTGTTCTGTCTCAACATTCATGCTGTTTTCTCATAATTCTGTTTTAGCCTCATACATTTTACTGCCAATGTTGTAACTTGTCTCATATTAGAACTTAGAATTTTTCTTGTAACTTTACAACTTTATCTTGTAACTTTATGGTGAAATGTCAATCACTGGAGCACTCATAATTTGATTTATTATTATTTTTTTAAACGTACCGTGTCCAGGTGCAGATAGTATAACCTGATATTAGTGTAGTTTACTACGCACAATAGGTGGACTATCAAGTGACTGTTTACACAGTGTGTTGCATGTCAACCAAAAGCAGAGTTGCCATAATGGAATGGAATGTGATGTGTGTAAAACATTAGGAAAAGGTGGGGGCTTTGTTGAATGTTATATATTAAAATCAATGAACTTTGAGCTCAGCCATAAAAGAAAGAATGCTCAAAGGTGCAGCTTATTTGCCTTATTTTGCTAAAATCGCTCCATCATTAACTTAACACAAAAAGCAAAGGTCAACATAGTGCACTCTATTTTATGTTAGTACGTTATCCTATATTATAATGGTACTATGTTGTAATAACAATATTGCTTATGTATTTAATAATACGTTTTTAGTGTTTTTATTATTAAATGCATTTTCAAATCAGTAATATATTTATAATATTTAAATGCAGTAACTATAATTACTGGCTACTCATCTTTTCTTAGTCATATTTTCAAATTGTGTTTCTTTAATTGTATCTTGAATTCTTTTTCTTTCTATTCTATTGTTCTTTTTGTCTAGTTTTGATGAATTTTCTTATTAGCCTTTAATGGTACATTACAATCACTGAAAATGTCATTCTATAACATATGCATATTTTATATATTACAATTATTTTAGTTTTTTCCATTATTAAAAACATGTATTCATAATACACACATTGCAATTATGTGTCTAATTTATGTATTTGTGATACTATGTACATTTTAAAGCTGTAATTAACAGTAATTAATTACATACATTGTATATGCACAGTAATTTAATGGGCTTAAAAAATATTATTCCCTTCATTAATTTAACCCTAAAATGTTATAGAACACAAATAATTTTTACTTAAACACCCTTACATTCATTAAAAACAGAATTCTGTTCCTTTTTTCTATCATTTAATTAAGATGAAAAAACAAACTATTTCCACATGAGGAGGAAAAAAAACAAACTATTTTATTAAATTACAAGAAAAGCTGTTTTGTGTTTCCACAGTGCGGTGGGCTCTTACAAAGCGCCCCCTCAGAAGAAAAGTCCCCCTGAGCCGTCTGCGTTTTGTAAAGGCTGCAGGTAAGCGCGTACACTCGCACAAGTGTCCTCGTTTTCGCTGTCAATCAGGTTTTTCAACAAACTTCATTTGTGGTAACCATGTTTGTCACAGGGAACAGATTTACAGCGTGTTGAAGCGTCACTCTAACAACTGGCAGAAGAATGTGGAGAACCACCAAGCTTTTACGTAAGTGGTGGCAGGTAGAAATGCAAAATGTGCCGTGCAAGCAAACAAAGCTGGCGACACACAAAGCAGGCCAACGTGAAAAAAGGTTTTTTGGTCCCGCAGTGCCAAGCTGAGCAGCTCGTGTCGAGGGTTCGAGAGGGCCATCGTCACGCAGGCCAACACGGCCGTGGGAAGCAAGATTCAATATGATGGAGAAAAGAACAGGATCCTGCAGGTGACGCCGGCCATCTTTAAAACATTCATAAAGGTAAGCAGTTTAACACACACTTTTGTCAATTAAATCATATACAGTGGACCCACGCGGTTCGCCACTGATGGACTCACATATTCATGGCC